>NC_058131.1:278224822-278234822 GCF_016433145.1 Gracilinanus agilis
CTCTCTCTCTCTCTCTCTCTCTCTCTCTCTCTCTCTCTCTCTCTCTCTCTCTGTTTTTAAAAACCCTTACCATCAATATTGTTTACTGGTTCCAAGGCAGAAGAGCGGTAAGGGTTAGGCAATGGGGGTTAAGTGACAACCCCAGGATCACATAGCTAGGAAGTGTCTGAAGCCAGATTTGAACCTAGGACCTGTTGTCAATAGGCTTGGCACTCTATCCCCTGAGCCACCTACCTGCCCCTGATGATTCTTTTTTTTATAGTGTTCTTTCTCCTTCTTCCTTTCCCTCTCATCTTTACAGGTAGATGAATTAGATACATTAAAGCAAGCATTAGCTTCCTCTCCTACAGATAAAAAGAAGAGTGAGATAGTCAGTGGGGTCAATAATAAACAGTTTTTAAGTGTCTACTTGTGCCAGGCATTGTGCTAAACCCTGGAGACCCAAATGAATGTGAAAGACAATTTCTGCTCTCAAGGAGCTCCCAGTCTGGTTTAGACAACATGCAAACATCTTGGTACAGTCAAGCTATTTAGAAGATAAATTGGAAATAATTCACAGAGGTAGACACTAGATTAAAGGGATTTTAGCTGGCACTTGAAAGAAATCAAGGAAGATGACAGAGAGGAGCATTCCAGGCATGGGGGACAGCCAGAGAAAATGCCTGGAGTAGTGGGTAAGAAGATGGTTTTCAGAACCACAAGAATATAGGTTCAAGCCCCACCTCCAATATGGTTTGGCTATGTAATATGTAATCAAATGATTAACGTTCTTTTTTTTATATGATGAAAATAGTTTATTTTACCAATTATATGTAATAATAAATTTCCATATATGATTTCTTGCCGGACGCCATCAAGGCCGTGAGGTTAGCATGGCTACTCACAAGCTCTGACAATCCAGCACGGCAGGTTGTCAGGAGGATGGAGATTCCACACTCAGTTTACCCTATATGACTCTTTTTACAGTGACATTCACTTGCATTGAAATTATTGCAATCAATATCCTTATCCAGCTCAAAGGAGACACAGAAAAACAATACAGGTTCATGGCAAGAACAATCACAACCCTAGACTACCCACTATCCAAAAATAAACCCCTGTACAACCCCCTAGATTACAGAAATTTCCCCTAGAATCAGCCTAGCAAAAAACCAGCAATTAGTGAGTTAATGCAAGTTTCTAAAGTTCCCAGCAAGAAAATACCTGGCCTGAGTTTGTTCCCAAACTCCTACAGACCATGGAAACAGTGAAACACAAGGAAATTAAGGCAATGACAAATTAGCACAGAATCACCCTACCAGAACTGTATTCTTAGTGATCCTATAACAGAAAAAACACCATGGGAACAAAACATTGGACCAGACTGATATTATTGTATCTTATTGGATGTAATCAACTACCATAACTATCTCCTTGATTGATGATGGGAATGAATAGTATAACATAACTATATACATAATATAATTAGTTAAAATATAATAAAATATTATGCTTAGCTAGGAACTGATGTACTTGTACCTTACGCATGGCTAAAAGAATAAGTTCAAACTAAGCCAGATCATAATGAATAATTTTTGCCAAGCTTGCTTCTTTGTTTAGCCACAGTAAGATGATTAGTAAATGTCAATCTTGTGATGTTTCAAAAGTTATATGTGATTTTGAATGTATGGGAAAAAAAACCTGTATGAGATCATAAAGAAAAGAGGGTATAAAAATTAAAATCAGCAGATGGCACTTCAGATCAGCCACTGCAAACCTACTCCGTCTCTGGCTCTTCTCACTCCATTTTTGTTCAATTGTCCTGCCCCCAAGGGGAACTGGACTGCTGGTAACCCCCCAGCAATTTCTGAAGTTACATGATCACTATACAAAAACAGATGGTAGACCAGATTTGCCCTCAGGCAGTAGTTTGTGGACCTCTGTCCTAGGGTCAGAAAAGGTACCAACCTGCTTTGGTGTAGGGGAAGTACCCCACCTGGGAACTAGACCTGTCTGCCAATGAAATTGCAGGTCCTGCTTCTATCCTTTCTCCAGATAGGGCAGCTTATAGGCATCTTCTTTGACTTTGTCTCTTGTATTTAGCAAGAAAATTTTAGAAAATTCAAGAAGAGAGAAATGTCCTGAGTCAATGATTTTTATTGCTTCTAAATTATTTTCAGATTGTTTTCAGAGGGAGGAAACTTCTCCTCTGAAGAACTAAGTTCATTTTGTGGTAGACTAGAAAAGGAATCCTCACGGATTGAATTTGTTGAGAGTTTTATAGTGGTAAAAATGGAGAAAATGGAGAGTGACTACGTAGATCAGGTGAGCACATGCTTCTCTTCCCTCAGTGGTAGTTCAAATGCACTAAGCATTGACATTTTGACATTCTAATAAAAACAATTAATAGTTTCTGGGTTTTGAAATTTTAAGGTACTGTATATGATTTGTTTCTTTATTTTAAATTCAGGGAGGGAATTCAAATCAGTTTCTTCCCTATATGTATTTTCTTTTTTTTTTTAATATATTTCATTTATTTATTTATTTATTTATTGTTACATTTTAAGTTCCAAGCTGCCTCTCTCCCTCCCTCCCCCTACTGTGCACTAGAGAAGATGTCGAATGTTGCCTGTGTATGTATATGTATAAAATCATACACTGCTGTTTCTAAAAATACATATAATTCTAATTATTAGTTATTTCTCAGTTATTCATCAAACAATATTACTATTCAAATGTTTTCTTAATTCTACTTGTTTCACTCTTCAAAATTTCATGCAGGTATTTCCATGTTGTTGATGGTTTTTTTTAACTAACCTGTTTGTCATTTCTTACCATGCAGTAGAATTCCATTACAATCATATGGCATAACATGTTTAGCCATTCCCAGTGGACAGGTATTCCCTCAATTTCCAATTCTTTGCCTCCACAAAGAGAGCTGCTATAAATATTTTTAGGCATATAGATTCTTTCTCTTTTTCCTTGATCACCTTGGAATATGAATCTAATAGTGATATTGCTGGATCAAAGAGTTTACAGTTTTATAGCTTTTGGGGTATAATTCCAAATTATACCAGAATGGTTGGATCAGTTCACAGTTCCACCAATAGTGTATTAGTGTTCCATTTTCTCATGTCTCCTCTCACATTTGTAATTTTCTCCTTCTATCATTTTAGCCAATCTGATACGTTTGAGATGATAACTCAGAGTTGTTTTAATTTGTGTTTCCCTAATCAATAATTATTTAGAGCATTATATATCTCACAATATTCCCTATCTCTTGTTTATTCGTAAATTCTTCTATCCATTTTTCTGATAGGTAACATGTTCTAGGTTCTTCTAATTTGTTTTTGATAACACCTTTTATATCTAGCTGATGCATTCATTTTGACCTTATCATGGTAATAGTTAAGATACTGGTCTATACATCATTTCTGCCAGACCGCTTTTTCTTTTTCCCCAACAATTTTTAACAAATAGTGAATTCTTATCCCAAAAGCTTGAATCTTTATATTTGTCAAATTCAAGGTTACTATAATCATTTACTACTGTGTGTTGTATGTCTATTGTGTTCCACTGATCCATATTTCTATTTCTTAGCTAGTACCAGATAGCTTTGATAATTATTGCCTTAGAATAGTTTAAAATCTGGTATTGCCAGATCTCCTTCCTTTACATTTTTTCATTAATTTTGAATTTGTTTGTTCTTCTAAATGAATTTTGTTATTATTTTTCTAGCTCAAAAAATAGTTTTTTGTAATTTAATTGGAATGCCATTGAAAAAACAGATTAATTTAAGTATAATGTTCATGTTTGTTATATTGGACCTACCTATCCATGAACACTTAATAGTTCTCCACTTATTTAAACCTGACTTTATTTGCATAAAAATTATTTTATAATTATGTTCATGTAGTTCCCGGGTTTATTTTGGCAGATGTATTTTCAAGTATTTTATTCTGCCTATGGTTATTTTAAATGGGGATAGCTCTTACACTGTCCTTGTTGGTGATACCTAGAAATGCTGATGATTTACATAGGTTTACTTTATATCCTGCTAATTTAATAAAATTATTGTTTCAACTAACCTTTTAGTTGAATCTCTAGGGTTTTTTTTCTTTCTTTCTTAAAAAAAAAAAACAACAAAAACCCAAAAAAACCTTTTATCTTCTGACTTAGAGTCAATTCTAAGTATTAGTTCTAAGGCAGAAGAGCAACAAGAGTTAGGGAATGGGGGTTAAGTGACTTGTCCAGGGTCACACAGCTATGAAGTGTCTGAGGTCAGATTTGAACCCAAGACCTCTCCATCTCCAGACCTGGGTCTCCATTCAATGTCCCATCTAGTTGCCCACTATTGCTAGCATTTTGAATAAAATGTTAAATAATATTGATGATAATAATGGGCATCCTTGTTTCACTCTTGATCTTGTTGGAAAGGCCTCCAGCTTATCCTTATTACAAATAATGCTTGTTGATGATTTTAGGTAGGCACTTCTTAACATTTTTTTTAAACCCTTACCTTCCTTCTTGGAGTCAATGCTATGTATTGACTCCAAGGCAGAAGAGTGGTAAGGGCTAGGCAATGGGGGTCAAGTGACTTGCCCAAGGTCACACAGCTAGGAAGTGTCTGAGACCAGATTTGAACCTAGGACCTCCCATCTCTAGGCCTGGCTCTCAATCCACTGAGCTGTTGCTGCCCCCTGCTTATTTTAAGGGAAAATCTATTTATACTCATGCTTTAAAGTGTTTTAATTTAAATAGGAATGTGTTCTATTTTGTCAAAAGCTTTTTCTGCATCTATTGATATAATCATGGGATTTTACTTTGTTTTGATATAATCTGTTATGTTAATAGTTTTCTGCCACTTTAAAATTTACTTTGAGGCATTTAAAAAAATTTTTTGTGGGGGAATTTGGGAGAGCCAGGTAATTTCCTGCCATATTCAACTGTCTTCTCACAATCCCCTCTAGATATTTCTTTTGTCTAAAAAATTTAGAATCAAGGCTGTACTCTCTACTTTTTATCTCTCTTTGTAGGCAAATGATATCATTAACAAATTTGAAAGTAAATTCCATAATCTATCAGTGGATCTCATTTTTATGGAGAAAATCCAGCGATTCTTCACAAATCTGCAAGTGAACCTCAAATCAGAGGTAATTTCTCATTCCCTTTACTGATGAGTTAATGTCATTTATTTCATCTTATGGGTTTTGGGCCAGCTGTTAAGAGAAGTAGGTAATGCTGATAAAGACAAGAATCTGAAGCTCAAAGAAGAAAGACACAGATGAATAACTGTCAGCAGATTGGAGTTGTGTTAGTCATGGTCAACCTTGTGCCTAGCAAGACTCATGGCTCTGGTGTCATCCTCTTCCTTTTCTACTCTATGAAGGCTCAAACCTGAAAAAAAAATGGAAGAGGATGGACATTTTCAGTAGCTGCCCTCAGGAGCAGCAAATGAGTAGCATCAATGACATAGAATGAATTGGCTTTGCCTGTGGCCAATTCAATGGTTTGACAACAACAAGGTGCTCATGAACTTCTGAGTTCAATTGCCAAAGATAACAGTTAAATTCGAGCTCTTTTGGTTGTCAGAGACTGGTTCAATCAACAAATCCATCATTTCTAGAAAAACTCAGTTTTCCTCTTAGCCAGGTAATCAATATTATCTTCACATGTGAAAGGCAGCATGGTTGGGGCAGATATGGTGCCAAGTTAGGGTGTGACACATTACAAATTGTATTTGCTTAATAAATATTGTTAGCCCTTTAAATACACAACCTCCATTGGTTAATCCTCATAGAACTTTCAATATGGCAGCTCCTACCACAACCCACTCCATTTCTAACTCTAGTCCGGTGCCCTCATTACAAATGATCAACTGGGACCCATGGATGAAATGATTTGCTCAAATTAACCCAGTACTTAGTAGGTAGAGTCTGACCTTGGTCCCAGCTCTCATGCCTCCTAGATTGTCACCCATTACCTGAGATTCTTTTGGCAAATGTTAAGGTATTATAGTGGCAGGTCTTTTAAAAAGGCCCAAAAGACCCTTTGAGCTTTTGATGCCACATAGTGATACTTATAATTTCTTTAAACTCTTACCTTCTATCTTAGAATTAATAGTAAATATTGGTTCCAAGGTAAAAGGATGGTAAGGACTGGTAGTGAGGTTAAATGGTTTGCCCTGGTTCATACAACTAGGAAGTGACTGAGACCAGTTTTGAACTTGGGACCTCCCATCTATGGGCCTGGCTCTCTATCCATGAAGCCACCTAGTTTGTCGGTATGGTAATAATTTTTAAATGATGATATATAAAAAACGAGATCTTTTTAGTTTTATCTGGACTTGTGATTTCATTGGTAATCAGAATTCCTTTTTGAAGAAATCCTGCCTACCAAAGAAGATAAACAATTATTCTTTTTTTAAAACTAATCTTTTTTAAAAATGTAATTCTATTATACACGTAACAACCACCACCACCACCAAAAAGCATTTAACTAAACAAGTGCATAAAAAATTATTTTCAAAATCACAAACTCCATATTGTTTGCAATTTGTTTAAAAATATATGTGTGCTGGGGGCAGCTGGGTATCTCAGTGGATTGAGAGCCAGGCCTAGAGACAGGAGGTCCTAAGTTCAAATCCAGCCTCAGACACTTCCCAGCTGTGTGACCCTGGGCAAGTCACTTGACTCCCATTGCCCACCCTTATCACTCTTCCACCAAGGAGCCAATACACAGAAATTAAAGGTTTAAAACAAAACAAAACAAAACAAAAAAATGTGTGTGCTAATAGAAGCATTCTCTACTTTTGAGTTCCCTTTGGATTTGTTTTACTTAGATACTTTTTTATTTTGATTCTGTGACTGTTGGTTTTTTTTTTAAAGCCCTTATGATTTCTAACCCTAACCCTAAATTCGTGCCTTTGAATCAATACTCTGTATTAGTTCCAAGTCAGAAGAGCGATAAGGGCTATGCAATGGGGGTTAAGTGACTTGCCCAGAGTCATGTTAGCTAGGAAGTGTCTGAGGCCAGAGTTGAACCAAGGACCTCCCATCTCTAGCCCTCACTCTCACCTGAGCTACCCAGCTGCCTTGGCTGTTTTTTTTTTTTCTCTATGTAATCATAGTATATATTATTCTCTTTTTTTCTTCATATATTCCCCTTATTTTCTTTATATTTCCAATATTTGTCATTAGCAATTATTCTTTAACTTAGCATCTTAGAGAATTGCCTAGGGATCCCATTAAATAACTTGCCCAGGGCTCATAGTTAGATAAAAATCTGATGACTTTCTTCTTTTCCAGGTGTGCAGGTCTAATTTTCAAACAGAGACGCTGAATAATGCTCTACAACAACTTCACCACAAGATAAGTATTTGTGGTCAAGAGTTTGTGGATCAAAAAGTAAGTTCCCAGACCTACAGCATGTGCCTACCAGGTTATAAATTTGAGAATTTCCCACTGATAGAAACATAATTCTAAGAAGGAAACTTGATTTGTGTCTGTATCTAGATAAAGCTGATAAGATTAGGAGCCTTCTCTTGGACTTCATTTGTTTTCTTGAAATCGACAGAGAAGAAAGGGACTGTCCTGCTTAGGAAAGAAAATAAGCACTCCTTGATACATGCCTCAGTGATGTCCCTCTTGAAATGTGAAATCAAATGAGTTTGGTGGCTTCAACTTTATCTTTGCCATAAAAATCACACTGCTAGTTGGATATGATAATCTTTGCTCTAGCTGGGCCTCGCATTCTTTTCCTTTATAATAGGTAAGGGTAAAGGGGAGAGAAAGAAGATCACAACCAGAGAAGCACTAAAGTTTGGAGAATTCTCTAGGCTCCCGGGACAGATGAAGGATCATCTGTAAGGAAAGGGAAATTGATGGGACCATTTGGGGGCTTGAGGAACCTTTACATCTTTTATTATATGAAATATAAAACCTGTCTTATAAACAGATGTATCATTAGCCTGAATGCTTGGGACATTTTTCTGGATCCTGAGACATGAGTCAGATTCTGATTTTCTCAGGGCAAACCTTGAATGAGGATATAGTGAGAAAACCCTGAGACAAAACTTAGTCTGTGTGAGCCCCAAACTGTGGCTTAAACTTAAAACTCCCTTAAACTTCCTGCCAACTGCATTGTTATTATTTTTGCTGTTTTTGTTATATATACCTTCTTATATACCCACACTTCAACTGTCAAGCCTGACACCAGCCCCTGTCTCATGCCAGGTTCTGTGTTCTAACTGGGCAACTGCTAGCTTGCACCCATGAAAAACATGGGAGGTATGAAAATTAAGCATTGTTTTCATAATAGACCTACATATTTATAACATTTTAGAATTATTTGGGGTTACAAAAAAATCTTATCTAGGGGTTTTTTTTTGTTTTTTTGGTCATTTCTTCAACGCCCTTTGCATCTCTTCTCATGGAGGCAGTTTTTAACTGAAAGTAGATATGTCAGTACATTGATTTGCATTTCATAAGAAAATATTATCATTTATTTAGAAAATAACTTTGTTGTTAAATAATGTTTCTTCTATTTTTTAATGAATGTGAAAAACTTTGCCAGCAAAAATTAAGAGAAATAGACACTTCTAAAACCCAATTGAGTCCTTGACACTAATTGATTCATCAGTAGCTCCCATTCTCAAAATAGTATGTTTTTCTTTCTCCCATCTACAGACTGCCCAAGTTTTTCTCATGGCTTTTAGCCTCATTTACTGTGTTCTGTATGCAGCTACCATCTCAGATAGAGTTGCTAATTACTTTATACCTCTTTTTTATTCACTTTGTACAAAGAAAATTACAAAAATGCTTTTTGACGCTCCCAACCTGAGCCATCTTTGGTTTTTTTTGTTCGTTTTTTTTTTCCAGATGCACGTAGAAACAGTTTTTAATGATTGGTTTTTGATGTTTTAGAATTCAGATTTTCTCCCTCCCTCCCCTTCCGCACCTCTCCCAGAGAACCTTCAGCTACCTTTCTGTTACAAGCTTTCTACGGTGTCTCTGTGTTTCTCTGCCTCAGAGTATCTTCTGAATAGGCTGAGGACTGTCAGAGGGGATGTGTTGAGGGTAGCTGCACGACACCCAGCCGTTCCTATCCAGGCTTTTCTCTCCTCTTCTTCCTCTAAGTAGCTCCAAACCTTTTTTAAAGGTTGCATAACATGTAATAAGACTTCGGACACTTGGTTAAGACCCTTTAACAAGCTACCTGACTTTTTTTTTTAAACCCTCACCTTCTGTCTTAGAATCCATACGAAGGCAGAAGAGAATAGTAAGGGCTAGGCAAGTGGAGTTAAGTGCCTTGCCCAGGGTCCCATTGCCAGGAAGTGTCTGAGGTCAGATTTGAACCCAGGCACTCCCAATTCTAGGGCTAGCTCTCTATCCACTGAGCCTCCTAGTTGCCCCAAGTCACCTGACTTTTTCTTTTTTTTTTTAAACCCTTACCTTCTGTCTGTGAATCAATAATGTGTGTCACTTCCAAGGCAGAAGAGCTGGTAAAGGCTAGGCAATGGGAGTTAAGTGACTTACCCAGGGTCACACAGCTGGGAAGTGTCTGAGGCCAGATTTGAACCTAGGACCTCCTGTCTCTAGGCCTGGCTCTCATTCCACTGAGCTACCCAGCTGACTTCTTAAAGGAACCAGATTTGAACCCAAGGGTTTTTAAACTGCTGAACAAGGTTAATTATTTATTTATTTACAGTTGTGATAAAAACTAATTCTGACAACTCTCTCTACTTATTTTCATTATTTATCATTAGACTGTAACTGCTGAAGAGGTATACAGCTATTCCAGACAATTAATGGATAAAATAGCCCAGAGAATTCAGTATCTCAATTGCCAATCAGAAACCCAGGTAATGATTATATCTTTTTACCAAGGAAAGATGTTATTTAGAATTGTTGTGTCTTTCAACTTTGGATACTATGTGGGGTAGCATTTTTTTTCAACCCTTCCCTTCCACCTTAGAATCTATACTGACGGTTCCAAGGCAGAAAAATAGTTAAGGGCTAGG
>NC_058131.1:278246325-278262229 GCF_016433145.1 Gracilinanus agilis
GAGAGAGAGAGAGAGAGAGAGAGAGAGAGAGAGGGAGAGGGAGAGAGAGGGAGAGAGAGAGAAGGAGAGACAGAGACAGAGACCAAGAAAGGGAGACAGAGAGAGGGAGGGAGGGGAAGGGAAAAGGGAAAGGGAGGACAAATTGGAGATAATCTTAGGAGGATGACACTAGAATTAAGAGTGCCTGAGAAAAAGATCTTCTTGCAGAAAGTGGAACTTCAAATGAGACTTGAAGTCAGGAGGTAGAGAGGGAGAGAATTCTAGGCATTGATAACAGCCAGTAAAAATGCCTAGCATTAGGACATGGAGAATTTTGGGTAAGGAAAGTAAAGAGGATAGTGTCACTGGATTCTACATTAGGGGAGTAAGGTATAAAAAGACTAAACAAGTTGGAGGGTCTCTAGTTACAAAGGGCAGGTTAAGCAGTGGGCACACAGAGATAAAAAAGAAACATTTCATGTTCTCAAAAAGTTTGCATTGTTTTGGGAGAGACTCATCATACAGTGGATAGGGCATAGGACTTGGAGTCAGAAAGCCCTGGATTCAAATTCTGTCTCAGACACTTCCTAGCTGTGTGACTCTAGCAAGTGACTTAAGGTCTCTGGACCTAGTTTCCTCATCTCTAAAATGAATGGGTATATCTCAATTAACCTTAAGGGTTCCTTTCAGCTCTAAATTTATGAAGCTATATAAATATGTAAAAGGATAAAGTAATTTTGAGGGTAGGGTACATCTATTCCCATGATTTTGCATACCTTTATACCAGTGATCTTAGTTCCAGGTCAATATTTTCTTCAACCTCCCAGAAATATGAATGCCTTTCCAACCCTTCAAACTCATCATAGTCGCATCTGAAGACCTTACTTTCCCTACCCCGCCCAAACCAAACCAAAACAATACTGTTTCTCTCTATCTCTCTTTTTTTTTTAAACCCTTACTTTCTGTCTTAGAATCAATACTGTATATTGGTTCCAAGGCAAAAAAACTCTAAGAGCTAGGCAATGGGTGTTAAGTGACTTGCCCAGGGTCACCCAGCTAGGAAGAGTCTGAGGTCAGATTTGAAACCAGGACTTCCCATCTCTAGGCCTAACTTTCAATCCACTGAGCCACCTAGCTGCTCCACTATTTCTCTTTCTTAAAAAACAACAAAAAGAAACCCTTACCTTCTCTCTTAGAATCAATACTCCTAAGGCAGAAGAATAGTTCTGGCTAGGCAATGGGAGTTAAGTAATTTTCCCAAGGTCACACAGCTAGAAAGTGTCTGAATTGAGACTTGAACTTTATCCACTAAGCCACCCCGCTGCTTCAAAACTATTTCCCTTTCAAGAAATCTCACTGCTTTTCCTTTTGGTTTCAGACTTCCAGAGCAAAAGCGTGATCGAGAGCATATTAGCAAGGTTAAAGGTGTGTAAACTTTACTTTGGTTATGAAAAATTGGATGTCAGAAATCCTGGAGATGCTGTTAGTTTTCATGAAAGCACCGGGAAATATTCTAAAAGTTTTGTTATTTTCTTTTCATCCTCTGAAGGGAAACGTTCAAGACGACGGACTGAAAGCATCATCGCAACACTAAAAAAGGTCACGTCAGTGGCCAGTTCTAGCTCACAGGCAAGGTAAGAGTTATGAAATACAAAGTTGTGCCCTCTTTCTACCCCACCTTCCTCACTTCTCTGCCTTCCTCCTTCTCTCTTCCATTTAATTTTCTACACTCTC
The DNA here is from genome assembly GCF_016433145.1 of Gracilinanus agilis. NCBI lineage: Eukaryota > Metazoa > Chordata > Mammalia > Didelphimorphia > Didelphidae > Gracilinanus > Gracilinanus agilis. Next base: position 278,248,039 of record NC_058131.1, read on the forward strand.
TAGTTTTCTCAAGTTCTTAATTTCCTCTTCTCTGAAGTGCTGGCCATCTGAGACAGCCTCCCCTTTTCCCTCCTTGTCTCCTCCTGGACCTTTATTTCACTTTCCAGCCAAGTCCTTCTAGTTTTCTTTTTTTATCAATAGCATGAGCTAGCTATTGTCAGCTGACAAGTCCCAAAGTATTCTCCTACCAGGGCTTTCTACCAAAAAAGACTGACTTAAAAGGAAACTGAGATGGGTTATGCCACTCACAGCCTGACACAGAGGATAGAGTTGCTAGGCCAGGAATTTTGAAAACCTAGATTGGAATCCTGCCTTTGACCCTTGCACTATTGCTGTTTGATTGTGGACAAGTCAATGAAACTTTTTGGGCCTCAGTGTCCCTGTAGGTAAAATGGTGATCATTATGTTGTTGGAGAGTTTGTAGCAGAGTATGGCCCCAAGAATGGGAAGCTCAAACACCATTCAATTGGAAGTAAGTATGTAATTAGAATCTGCTCCCTAGGACTCCAATTGCCAGCATCCCACTTTCATTCTCACATTATGTCCTCACATTTTGGAGATAAAGTTTTCTGTGACCCTGCCTCTTTCTCTTTTATCATGAACGTGGCTGGGAAAACTTCTCTTTACTCAGGCTTTTACTTTTGTCCTTTTATTTCTTTTTACTTCAAGTGATTATTAATAAATCTTATAAAATATAATATTTGGAGTTGTTGAATATTAATTTTAATCTTACATAAGAAAGGAATTTTATTTGAAGAAGAAATCTTTAAGATAGCATAATAACTTCAAAGCTGGTGAAATAGCCTGGGAGCCAATTGGATAGCTGTGGGACTGATGAATGGGGGGGGGGGGGCGGGTAGGGACTAGTAGAGTAGCTAAATACCTCTGGAGCTGATAGAGTAGCCACAGAGCCCCGGGCTGATGGAGAAGCTGTTCTCAGAGTGATGGAATAACCCAAGAGGTAATGGAGTAGCAGCCCCAGGTGTAGAGTTGCAACCGGAGATGTAGATCAGGGTTTGCATATTTATTAGGGTCTGGGAGCTAGTCAACTATTCCAGGGAAATCTCCACCTTTCCACAAAACCCTGGAAAATGGGCATGAACAAATTCAGATGGAAGCAGTTTTTGGGTACATATCATAGGTGAACTTGGGGATACCAGAAAGGGAATAAGGAACATGCACAAGTTTGGGGGATCCTTCTGGAATGACAGCGCCCTTAGGTGTGCATGTCCCATGGTTCCCCATAGTTCCACCTGGCATCATTTGTCAATGGTGGGAGATGTCTTGCTACCCTTCTGGAATGTAGAGAAAGGCTACAGTACAGTAGATGACCACTACAGGTAATTAATCATGCCTAACAGTTCATAATTAAGGTAAATAAAGGAACAATATGAGTACTCAAAGAAAAATGCTGATTAGACCCAAGGCCAGAAAAATTTCCTAGAAAAGTTAAAGAAAAAGGTAAGACTAGTAGAGGGAAATTTAGGAAAAGAAATAATAAAAATAAAATTTTGAAAAGATAACAGCTGAGTAAAAGAGCCACCCAATACTGAAGAAAATATCAACTTAAAAAACAGAATTAGCATAATAGCAAAAGAGACAAAAAAATTCACTGAAGAAAAATAACACCTGTAAAAACAGAATTAACCAAATTAAAAAAGAGACTTAAAAGTTCACTGAAGAAAGTAGTTGTTTTTTTTTAATTAGAATCAGGCAGTTAGAAGCTAATAACTTCATAAGGCTTCTAGAAACAATAAAATAGTTGAAAATTTTTACAAAATAGAAGAAAATATGAAATATCTTATAGGAAGAAAAAACAACATACCAGGAAAATTGAGAAGAGATCATCTAAGAGTTATTTGACTACCTAAAAGCCATGATCAAATAAAGAACATAGATATCATATTTCAAGAAATTATCAACCATCAATCATCTCCCAAAAGAGATCCCAAAATGAAAATTCTTGGGAATATTGTAACCAAGTGCCAGAGCTCCCAAGTCTCAGAGAAAATATTGCAAGCATCCATAAAGAAACAACTCAAATATTTTGGTGCCACAGTTAAGATCACACAAGATTTGTCAGTGTTAAGAAATAGAAGGACTAAAATACAATATTCCAGAATGCAAAGGAGCTAGGATTACAACCAAGAATAACCTAACCAACAAACCCTGAATATAATCATTCAAAGGAAAAAATGGATATTTAGTGAAATGGAGAACTTCCAAGCATTTCTGATGAAAAGACAAGAGCTGAATAGAAATTTTGATGTTCAAAGTCGCAAGACTCAAAAGAAGCTTAAGATGGTAGACATGAAAGAAGTCATAAGGGACTCAATTTAAAAACTGTTTATATTTCTATATGGAAGATGATACCCACAACTCCTAAGAATTTTATCATTATTAGGACAGTTAGAAGAGGTTTGCATAGATGGAGGGCACAGATGTGAATTGAGATAATCTCCCAAAAAATGTAAGGATGAGATAGAAGGATACACTAGGAGAAGGGGAAGGGAAGAGCTAAAATGGGGAAATTTTTCTAAAAAGAGGTATGCAAGGAAGAGTTTTTAATAGTGGAGGAAAAAATGGGAGAGGGTGGTAGGCAATGCTTTAACCTCACTCATGAGAATTTATTCAAAAAAGGAAGAATATATATGTATAAAGGATATCTGTTCTTTATAAATATGTACATACACACACTCAATTGAGTATAGAAATCTCTATTATCCAAAAGGGAAATAAACAAGTAAAGAGATAAGAGATATTTGGAGGTTGCAATAAAAGAGAGGGTAGATGAAGGGAGGCAGTGCACAGAAGCATAATAGATTTTTGAGGAGGGAGGGTCAGGATAAAAAGAGAAATAAGGATAAACAAAAGAAAATGAGAAGGGGGAAATATACAGTTAATGATCATAAATATGAATGGGATGAGCTAATCCATAAAATGGAAGGAGAAAGCAGAATGGATTAGAAAACAGAATCCAACAATATATTGTGTATGAGAGATATACTTGAAACAGAAAGATACACAGAGTTAAAGGGCTGGAGCAGACTATTATGCTTCATTCAGCTGAATTAAAAAAGGTAGGAGTGGCAATTATAATCTCCAACAAAGCAAAAGTAAAAAAAATAGACCTAATTAAAAGATAATCAGGGAAAATACAATTTTTTTAAACCCTTACCTTCTGTCTTGGAGTCAATACTGTGTATTGGCTCCAAGGCAGAAGAGTGGTAAGGGTAGGCAATGGGGTTCAAGTGACTTGCCCAGGGTCACACAGCTGGGAAGTGTCTGAGGTCACATTTGAACCTAGGACCTCCTGTCTCCAGGCCTAACTCTCAATCCACTGAGCTACCCAGCTGCCCCAGAAAATACAATTTTTGCTAAAAGGTACCATAGATAATGAAGTAACATTTTTTAAATTACAGCAAGTTTTGTTTAGAAGTATAATAATATAGTAATATCAAAGATTTTATATCAGGTTTCTCTGATAAAAGCTTTGTTTCTCAGATATATAGGAAATGAAGCCAAATTTATAAAAAATAAGAGCCATTTCCCACTTGATAAATGGTCAAAGAATATGACAGTTTTCAGGAGAAGCAATCAAAACTAAAGTCATATGAAAAAATGCTCTAAATCACCATTTTAAAAAATCTTTTGCTATTTTGTCTAAGTATTGGTTCCAAGACAGAAGAGTGGTAAGGGCTAGGCAATTGCTTGCCCACAGTCACACAGCTAGGAAGTATCTGAGGCCAGATTTAAACCCATGTCCTCCTGACTCCAGACCTGGCTTTTTTATTCAATGAGCCAGCTCAGATGTTCTTTCTAAATCACTTTTGATTAGAGAAAGGGAAAGTAAAACTCCCAGGGGCAGATAGGTAGCATATCCTAACTTGAATATAAAGTTTAAAAGAAAAACAACTCTGAGGGTACCACCTCATACTTGTCAGAAATGACAAATGCTGAAGGGGATGAGAGAGAATAAGAACATTAATAAACTGACGATGGAGTAGTGAACTCGTCCAATCATTCTGGAGAAAAATCTGGAGCTATGTTCAAAGAGCTATAAAACTCTGCATACCTTTTGATCCAGCAAATACCTCCACAGAGATCAAAGAAAAAGGAAAAGAACCTATACATTCAAAAATATAGTAGCACTTTTTGTGGTGGCAAAGAATTGAAAATTGAAGAGATTCTCATCAATTGGGGAGTGATTGAATAAATTGTGGTATATTGTAATGGAATACTATTATGGTACAAGAAATGATAAACAGGATGCTTTCAGGAAAACATAGGGAAGACCTACATGAATGGATGCAAAGTGAAATCACCAAAACCAGAAAAACATTGTATATATTAATAGCAATATTATAAAATGACCAACTGTGAATGACAGCTATTCTTAGCATTACACAATGATTCCAAGACTTGTGATGAAAAAATGCTATCCACTTCCAGAGAGAACTAATAAACTCTTAAATGCAAATGAAGTATATATACTTTTCTTGATTTGGGGGAGGCTATGACTAATGTGGAAATATGTTCTATATAACTGATATATTGTTTGCCTTCTCAGTGGGAGGAGGAAAGTGTGAGGGAAGGAGAGAATCTGGAACTCAAAATTTAAAAAGAAAAGAATGATAAAAATAAATAACTTAAAAAATAATTGTGAGAAGGGTATAGATCCATTAGACCTACGTGATGTTGGCATCATTAACACTATATTTTGACCAATTCTTTGAACCAGCTTTTCTTGTAAAAATTTGCTTCCAACATGAAATGTATTTACTCATCTCACAACTGAATGTTTTATCTTCCTTTTTTAAAATGTATTGGAGTAGCTAATAGACTCATCTGGACCTGTGATTTCAATACACGAGACATTTTTTTAACCTCAATTCTTGGTATTATAGCACCAAAATATAATAACTCTGTTGCTCTTTACCTTTGTAGAAAGTTTCTACTTCTTTTGTGCAAACATGGTTGATGGTATTATTTACTCAGTTCCTCCATATCCTTTACCCAGAAACCCAAGAAATCTTGCTTGTATTTTTCCAGAAAAAGTCTCTGCTTCCACCAGATGAAAGCAATGTAATTCATAATATCCCAGCTATCCTCTCCCATTCCCTGGGCTTTTTTTTGGCCCTAACTACTTGAGGACTTAACTTCCACATTTGTTGTCCACGTATCGTCGTTGTGCTTAATTCCAAAGCCTAAAAGTATCACAACTGTTCCTTCTTCCAACACTAAATGTCTCATTCTTGTTTGATTCTATATAGGCACTTTTCAAAGTAGCTCAGGTGTGGAAAAACTTAAATAAATTAGAAATTACAGAATGTACTTAGAATTTCAGCACTAAATTTGAGTGTAAGATATCATTATGAGAATAGAAAATAACTCCATAGCTACCTAGCTGATGCATCAATGGGAAAAGAAAGTATCCCCATAAAAAGTCAGTTATTGTTTTTTTTTTCCCCAATAATGGAACCTTTTTGAGTGCAATGAAATACCTATGTTTTTTCAGTGCCTTAAGATACTCCCGACCAAACCGACAAGACAAGAAGTACCAGGTGTTTGGCGACAGGCCTGATCGAACTGAGTAAGATAGTTTTCTTTTCAGTCCCATAAATATACTTTATTTCATCTTTTCTGAGGGTGGGACAATCAAGCGCACAAGGCTGATTAGTTTGATTTGATTCAATTTGTGGGATAAGTACCAATGTGTGAAAGGCAAGTCTTTTTTCAACCATCTTCCTTCTGTTTGATTTTAGTCATTTTAAAAGCATCATCCGCTTACTTCTCTGGGAGGGCAATGACACTTTGCTTGCAGTAGCAGAGGTAAGGAATTCCACCTCCTATAATCATTTTGGATTCTAGTCTTCATTCTGCTGGCATATCCTTGATTTGGTTAACTGAGTGCTCTCTAGGCAAGCAAGAAAGACATAGTCCAAGTTCCAACAGGATCCTTCCATAGAATTTCAGAGAATCAAAGACTTAAAAAAAAAAAAAAAAGCAACTTAGAATATAGAATGGAGGAAGTGGAAGGCTCTTAAGGTCATAGATACTAGAATGGATCTTAGCATCCATTCTATCTTCCTTATTTGACAGACTAGAAATTTAAATGTGCAGATAGGCTTTGGTTTGAGGTTTTTCATTGAGAGGGATAAGATTAGAGCCCAACGCTCCCAATTCTTAATTAGGTATCCTGCTCCTTTTACCAGCAATTTGCAAACTTTTGGTCTCAGAACCACTTTGAGCTCTTGAAAATTATTGAGGATCCCTTAAAAACTTTTGTTTGTTTGTTTGTTTACATATATTATACCTCTTGATATTGGCTGGGATACAATGTGCTGCAGTTACAATGGATAAAGTACCAGACTTGGAGTCAGCAAGAGTTCAAATCCAGTCTCAGACCTTCCCTAGCTGTGTGACCTTGGGCAAGTCCTTTAACCCTGCTTGCCTCAATTTCTTCATTTGTAAAAGGAGCTGGAGATGAAAATGGCAAACCTATCCAATATTGTGGCCAAGAAAACCTCAAACAGGGCCACAAAAAGAGTCAGACATGACTGAAACAACTGAACAACAAACCTCTTGATATGTTCTGTATTAGAAAATAAAACATCTTAGTATAACAGGTTTATAAAAATATCTTTGACCTTATGGATCCTATGAAAAGGTCTTAGAAACCCCCAAGGATCTGCAGATCACAGGTCAAGAGCTGAGGCACCACACCATGCATTACTCTGTCATTAATTGCTACTCATGAAGTGACTGGACAAAGCCTAAGGAATTTAAATGCTAAGGGATAAGTTAGGTTGATCCTGGTGGGGAGAGGAATGCTCTTCTTGCTCCTCCTTATAATTTATGAATGTGCCCATTGGTGTCTTGCTAAGAGAACAAAAGCATCTCTTGAGTGGTTTCTAGTGAGTGAAATGCTGATTACATTTCAGGAAGTGAAGATGCCCCCCAGCTGATTATCTGGTCCTGTGGGAAGAGGACTCCTGATGGAGGAGCCTTTTCTTTCTACTGGTCTATAAAATGGAATGACTGTCCCTTTTGCCTTTCTTTTCCCTTTATTCTCTTCATAGGATGGACCAGAGTACAATAGAGTAGTTCTGTATTCTGGGGTCCAAGGGAATGGGAGGCAAGGGAACCTGTACAGGTGCACAGTCTCTTCTCTCCTCCAGAAATTAATAGTTGGCTTTGAACAGAAGCACATTGAGTTTTCTCACCAGAGGAAAGTTCATAACAAACTAATCCCACCCACCCATCACCACCATCATTGCCATGAATCACCCTCAAATACTCTTTGATCCATTGGCTGACCTCCTTGCCGTTTCTTGCATAAAACATTCCTTCCAACTCCATACTCTTTTACTGACTGTCTTCCATGCCTGAAACTCTCTTCCTCCTTCTTCATCTCTGCCTCTTGGCTTACTTCAGGTCCTCACCTTCTTTGAAAAGCCTCTCTTGATTCTACCTTAATGTTGGTGCTTTCTTTCTATTGATTAGTTATCTCTAATTTGTCCTGTAAATATTTTGTTTGTATAGAATCATTTTCTTATTGTTTCTCCCATCAGAATATGAGATCCTTGAGAACAGGGATTGTCTTTTGTCTTTGTATCTCCAGAGCTTAGCACAGCATGAGACACATAGTAGATGCTTGTTGTTTATAATAATGTTTATTATTTTTTATTTGTAATTATTACAATATTTCTTGACTGACTGGCTTTCCCTGTTCAAGAGCTGGTAGCCAGAGCAGTGACAGAGTTCCTTTATAAATACATAGAATAGGGGGCAGCTGGGTGGCTCAGTAGATTGAGAGCCAGACCTAGAGATGGGAGGTCCTAGGTCAAATCTGACCTTCGATACTTCCTAGCCATATGACCCTGGGCAAGTCACTTAACCCCCATTGCCTAACCCTTATTGCTCTTCTACCTTGGAACCAACACATGGTATTGATTCTAAGATAGGTCAGGGTTTAAAAAAAAACATAGAATATGTGAAATATATACAGAAACAGACATGTCTGCCTATTTGTCCCAAAAGGTGCCAGCAGTACAACCTCTTGACATTCTGGTGAGTCCTTCTTCCCCATCAAGTCATAAGCAGGAACCCCAAGACTTAATAGTGCAAAGTCATGTTCTGGATTCCCTGTAGAAGGCAAACATACTTGTGGGTTGCTGAATAAACAATCCCCTTCCCATTGGACTTTCACTATCTGAGCAACTCACTATAGAAGAGGGGGGAGGGGGACAGCAATGCCCCCCAAACCATGTCTTCCTTAGCATCTTTATTTCACGGCTTTAGTCTTTCATCTGCAGGAGTCATGTGGGTGATTCTCTTCTTTCTCTAAGGTTCTCCTTTTCTCTCTAGAAGGCAAGTGTTCTAATTATTGAACTTGAGGTCTCTCAGAAAGCCTGCACTGCTCCTAAAAAAGCCTCCCTTGTCTAAATAGAGGGCTATATTCTGTGGCTATGCTACATAAGAGTTTTCCCTTTTCTGGCTAAAAGGCTTGGATTCTAGGACTCAAGAATGGGACTTACCTATGAAGCAATCTCTAACGTTGGTTCTTCCCAAGAAAATACCTGTTTTGGACTAGAAAGCAAAATCATGGGATCGCGCTGCCTAAGAAATCAAGATCCCTCCTTTTCTGCACAGGAGACTGTTGTTCAAGAACATTCCTTATTAGCTTCCTTTGGGTTGAATCAAGAAGCATATACCTCTTCCTGCCATGTGCTTCTGCAAGAAAACTCTCATCACTGCTCTGACACTATTATCTCTTTCACTCATTAGTCAATTCATTGGAACTTTCCTCTTGGACTATTTACACAAACAAGGCATGGGACATTACCTGTATCTTCCATGGGTTTTGTAATCAGCTTCTGGCATTAAATGGTTTTTTTAGGCAGGAAATGGTGTGCATACTGAAGGTCCCTGGCCCAGAACCCAGGTACATGGACTACAGTCTGGGCTGCCTTCTGAACAGGGAAAAGGCAAAGAGGTACGAGAGCAAACTGTCAACATTCTTTTATAGACCAGTAGAGAGGGACAGCCTACCCCCCCCCCCCAACAAGAATTCATCCTTCCCAGAGTTGTAGCCAGCTATCACTTGGGTACAGCCCCAGGCCCTGAAGCCCATCAGTGTCTCAATCACTGAGACCTAAGCAGGAGGAGGGGAAGAGGTTTGCCACATTGAAGAAGATTCTCCCTGATTGGCTTCCCTACAAAGTACCCATATCTGCAATTTCATTCATCAGATACTTGTGGAGCAATTAAGTAATTAATCAATGAGCAAACATTTATTAAGCACATATCTACTATGTGCCATGCACTGTGTTATCCATACTACATACAGGAGATACAAAGAGAGGCAAAAGACAGCCCCTGCCCTCAAGGATTACACAACATACAAACTGTTGTTCAGTCATGTTTGACTCTTAGTGACCTGGTATTCTTTTTTTTTTTAAACCCTTACCTTCCATCTTAGACTCAATAATGTGTATTGGCTCCAAGGTAGAAGAGTTGTAAGGGCTAGGCAATGAGAGTCAAGTGACTTACCCAGGGTCACACAGCTAGGAAGTGGCTGAGGTCAAATTTGAACCCAGAACCTCCCATCTCTGGGCCTGGCTCTCAATCCACTGAGTCACCCACTGAGCCACCCAGCTGCCCCCATGACCTTATATTCTTGGCAAAGATACTGGAGTGGTTTGCCATTTCCTTCTCCAGCTCATTTTACAGATGAGGAAACTGAGGCAAACAGGATTAAGTGACTTGTCCAGGATCACACAGTTAGTGAGTGTCTGAGACTGGATTTGAACTCAGGCCCAACACTCTACCCACTGAACCATCTAGCTGTCTCCAACATGTAAGTAAATATATACAGCGCAAACTATATACAGGATAAATAGGAAATGATTACCAGAGGGAAGGCACTGGGACTAAGAAGGATTGCAGAGGCCTTCTTGTAAAAGATAGGACTTTCATTGAGACTTAAAGGAAGCCAGGGAAGCCAGTGGGAAGAATGGAGGAGGGAGACTGCTCCAGCCATGAGAGACAATGTGCCCAGAGCCAAGAGATGGAGGGCATTATTCATGGAACAGCCAAGAGGCCAGTATCACTGGACCAAAGAGTGTATGTTGGATAGTAAGGATGCAAGGAGACTGAATAAGTAGGAGGATGCCTAGCTACGACAGACTTTGGATGCCAAACAAAACATTTTGGCATTTGATCCTGGAGGTGACAGGGACCACCCCAGTTTATGGAGTAGAGAGCCAGATGATCAGACTTTTAAGAAAATCTCTGCAGAGGCAGGATTGGAGCGTGGAGAGATGTGAGGCAGACAGACCTTCCAGCAGCTGCTTGCTATAAACCTGGCCTGAGGTGGTGAAGGCCTGCACAGGAGTGGTCAGAGGAGAGAAGAGGACCTTGGTGAGAGATGCGAGGAAGATGAAACCAGGAGACAGTAAGGGATGCTGAGGAGTCCAAGAGGACTCTTGCAAGCCTGGGGGACCAAGAGAGGATGCTTTGTTCTGTAGAGTAATAAGAAAGGTGGAAGGGGTGGGGAGTGTTTAGGGAGAAAGAAAATGAGTTCCATTTGGGACATAATTGAGTTTAAAGCATCTACTGGACATCTAGTTCAAGATGTTGGAAAGGCAGTTGGAAAGGGCAGATTGGAGGTTAGCAGAGAGTTTGGGGAAAGATAGCTAGATCTGAGAATCAGCATCAAGATGGTAATTAAATCCATGGGACTTGATGAGATCACCAAGTGGAGTAGGATAGAGAGGAGAAAAGAGGGACAACTACAGTTAAAGGGTGTGATCTGAAAGAGGATCCAGCAAAGGAGACAGAGAAAGAGGAATCAGAGGGAGGAGGGGAACCAGAAAAGAGCGGTGTCCTGAGAAACCTAGAAAGGAGAGTTCTCACCAAGAAGAGTGAGCAACAGCATCGGCATCTGCAAAGGGGGTAAGAAGAATGAGGATTGAGAAAAGATGCTTGGATCTGGCAACTAGCAGGTCATTAGTAACTTTGGAGAGAGCAGTTTTGGTAGGATAGTAAGGTCAGAAGCTAAATTATAAGGAAAAATTAAGTAGAAAATGAGAGGAGAAAGGTTAGCACATATTAAAAAGGGGCTAATAATACTTGTACTACCCCTACCTTACACGGCTGTTGTAAGTCAAATACTGTGCAATCTTAAATGACTAAAGGTGGAAAAATCTTAATATGTGCAGTGCACCAGGATTAGTCACAAAGATGAATGAATAAAATGTGGATCCTCAGCTTGAGTAACTCGTTGCTCACTTTTTTTTTTGTTTTACTTTCATCTTCCTTCTTAGAATCAATACTGTGCATTGCTTCCAAGGCAGAAGAGCAGTAAGGGCTAAGCAACTTGCTCAGGGCCACACAGCTGGGAAGTGTCTGAGGCCAAATTTGAACCCAGGCCTAGTTCTCAATCCACTGAGGGCACCTAGCTGCCCTCTCACTGCCCACTTCTAGACCCTTAAAGCTTCTTGGGCAAGTCAGACCTCTGAGGAGATTTATATTTTTATCTATATATTTATGTAAATATATATATTTTATCTTCTTTAGGATTTCTACCGTAAAGAGAAACATTCCGTCACCAGGCCTGAGTTCATGCAGGATACCTTTGACCAATGTGCTGATGTATTTGCAAAGAAGCTCTTAGACTATGAGAACCAGACAGAAGAATACCATAATTCCTGTCTCATAGGTACATGGAAGGCTGTTCATTTATTTACTTCTATAAAACTCATTCATTCATTCATTTGCTCACTCAGTAAATATCTATTAAGTTCCAGTTATATATACCATTGGGGGAAGATACAAAGACAATCTATAGCCCCCTCCTCTAAGGAGTGAATATATATGTATACATATGTACATTTGTATCCATACATATGTACTGACGTAGATGTATACCCCATAATGTCGAGTATAGCCAGTACGGAGCCCCTCTGAGGCTGCCCTCCCCGAATCACACTCCCACACTGGGTCACCGGGATGATAACTTCCACCTCCAGTTTAAGGGTTATTAAGGTGAGTCTACACTTGTAAATCTAGACCAAGAGCTCCCATCCTGCATGCCTGTCTTTAGGAAACACAACCAGCAAAGTCATACACAAAGTCATTCACAGCGTTCCCCTCACAAAACGGGATATATATGATATTAGAAGGAAAAATGGGCACAAATTTAGAATACACTGGGAGGGAGACACACATACCTAGGGCATGCACATGACCAAGCAAACTCATGTCTCTGTAACTGCTGGGCCCCCCATTTATCTCTTTAGTGGGTCACTCAGCCGAAGCCCTTCACCTGCTCTTCTCCAACCCTCAGAACTAGTTTTCTCTTAAATTCATGGGCAGCAGTCTTCTCAGCTGCCAGAGGACGTGTTCCCTGATAGGGCTTGTCATCCCTAATTCTGTGTGTGTGTGTGTGTGTCTGTCTGTCTGTGAGTGTGATGTCTCCTTCTGGCCGTGTTCCACAGCAAGATACTACTGCAGATAGAGAGGAGTACAGCACAGAATTCCTTTCCCTTCCCATGCTACCTTTTGAGACATCACAAGCTGCAAAGCTGCTTCTAGCCTCGACTCTTAAGGCAAGCAGAGATGTGCCCACTTTTCTGCCATCCACCAGTCAGATGACTTACCAAATGCAGCAAGAAAACTTCTTCATATTTTGTATCCTGATAACAGAGCATAGACACATCTTTTTACTATGATTAACACATTAGCTCCTCCTCTGTTAATTATTTCTTGGTTTCTGTGATTCCCTTAACTGAAATAAAAGAGGCAGAGGAGGCCTGAGAACTGGCTTTTCCCCACTCCATAGAGATTGAAAATAATTCTGCCTCTAGAGGTCAGTTTGACATGGACAGTCTTGAATTTGTATAATAGAGTCTTCAGAGATTCTGTGTCTTTAAGGAAAAACTTAGCTTTAGGTTAGGTCAGAAATATATTTCCTGTGAAAAATTGTGTGGTGTCTTGTAAAATGGAAATCTTGGGATTGGCTAAAACTGTTATTAAAATCATAGAAAAACAACATGGCATATCCCAAAAAACAAAACCATTGGTTTTTATTGCAGCCACTAGCTACTAGTACAATAATCTATGACAGGAAAACTAATTAATGAAGATTTTTACGATCATACCTTGGACATCCAACCTGAAATCCAGCATGTACATAGCTTGATTCTAGTACCTAGCATATGTTACTTCTCCCTGTCACATTGTTCTAAACTGGAAAAGAAAGATCAAGCTTTTTATAGTTTTTGAGAAATTTGTTGAGAGTCATTCTAGATATCCAAGTTCATTAGGCATCTCGTTGGGCTATCAGTTGTTCTGTTTCTCTCTAATCTGATAGAGTTACGGGATCAGCTAAAGGAATTTGAGGAACAACTCCCTCTAGTCGCTCGTCTTGTCATGGAAAACTTTCTCCATCGACACTGGGATAGCCTTCAGTCCAGCAAAGCAGAGATCCAAGGACGCTTCAATGAACAACTTGAGAAATGGCTACAAATAAGGGTGGGTGACTCAAGTGTCTCAAAGACTTCCAGTAATCAAAATTATGAGGGTTTCTGAGTCATCCTAGACATGGGCCCAGGCATTGATTGCACTTATTGTCCACCTTTTTGTCCTGGAAAACTAAAATGATTTTAATGCACTTTTTTTTTCCCTTCCAGAAAGCATAAACTTCCCCGGAACGTCCCCTTTTTCCTTTTCTCAAGTCAGAATATTTATAGCTTCAGACACTTCCTAGCTCTTGACCCATGCCAGTCATTTAACCCCAAATGCCTACTAGCTTTTACCATTCTTTTGTCTTGGAAACAATACTCAGAACTGATTCTAAGATAGAAAGTAAGGGTTTATTTAGAAAGGCAAAATATTCTAGATATCATGATCATTAGAGTATAAGCTCCTTGAGAACGAGGACTATTTTTTGGCTTTTCTTTTTATCCCCAGAACTTAATATAGTCCCTGGTACACAGTAGGTGCTTAATAAATGTTTATTTATTTTTTTAACATTTATTAATATTCATTTTTAACATGGTTACATGATTCAAGCTCCACCTTTCCCCTTCAACCCCCCCCCGCACCCCCCCCACCCTTGGCCGATGCGCGTTTCCACTAGTTTTGTCATGTGTCCTTGAACAAGACCAATTTCCAAATTGTTGGT
>NC_058131.1:278262509-278305443 GCF_016433145.1 Gracilinanus agilis
TAGCTCGTCCTACCCATGAGCAATCAATGGCTTTCCAATTGTTTAGATCCAGTTTTATTTGTTTGGAAAGTGTTTTGTAGTTGTTTTCATATAATTGCTGTGTTTGTTTTGGTAGGTATATTCCTAAGTATTTTATATTGTCTAGGGTGATTTTGAATGGTGTTTCTCTTTCTACTTCTTGCTGCTCTAGTGTGTTGGAAATTTAATAAATGTTTATTAACTGACCTAGAGAAAGCATCTTTTTTTAGAGAACCATCATGGAATAGTGGCTAGACATAGAGTCAGGAAGACCTGGATTCAAATTCCAATTCAGACATATCATCTCTGTATCCCTGGGCGAATCATTTGCCTCTCTCAGCCTCAGTTTCCTTATTTGTAAAATGAAGAAGTTTGACTTAACCACCTTTAATGCTCCCTTTCTCTAAATCTAAGATCCTATGACCTCCTACCAGGCAGGTCCTCATCCAGGACAGAAATTTCCATTAGCAAGACTTTTCTAAAGAGTAATTCATTAAAAAAAAAAAAAAAGTAAACATATATTATACTCTGATCCCAAAAGCACAGGAGTGATGCCCTCAATTCTTTTTGAGAAATATCAGACTTACCATGATCTAGTGACCAAACTTGGCCAGCAGGAGAGAAACTATACCAGTGAAGAGAGAGGAGGACAATTCCTTTGGCTAACTAGAGTAGGGTCTTGGAATTTTTGTAAGGTTTTATAACTAGACAATAAAAAATCAGCAGTGAGTCTTTGGGAAGAAGGGATGGATTTTATCAGAATGAAGTTGGTGCTTCTGTTTGTTCCTTCAGCCCTTTCCTTCCTTCTCATCCTTCTCGAACAGTATACTTAGTGAGACCTTTTAGCCTAGAACCTGACTTCTTGAACACTCTGAACCTCAAAGAATAAAAATGGAAAAAGCCTGAGGCAAGGAGGAGACTACAATTTATGCTATTGGGTTCACAAGCATCCAGCTTCAGCAGTCACACACACAAGTGGGCTTGGTCAAGACTGGGAAACTGTGGAAATGTATTTTCTTTGTCCTTTGTTAGTCATCCTCAGTTTCCTTTCCAGAATTTTTAACTCTTTGAAAGAGCTACCAAAATAAGCCCCACCTCCCCAAACCTTGTCCTGACCCTCATGCAGGACTTCTCTTGGCAATATTTTCTGTCATTATCTCTCCTAAAGCATGCCACCCTCAGACCCATTCTCTAGGCCAGAAATTCTCCACCTGGGGTCTGTGAACTTTTTTTTTTTTAATATTTGGATAACTATTTTTCAATATAATAGGCTAAGCTCCCTTTGCATTTTATCCTATACATTAAAAATATTTATTCTAGGGAGGGTCCATGGGTTTTTGTTTTTAATTCCCTACCTTCCGTTTTAGAATCAATACTGTGTATTGGTTCTGAGGCAGAAGAGTGGTAAGGGCTAGGCAATGGGGGTTAAGAGACTTGCCCAAGGTCACATAGCTAGGAAGTATATGAGGTCAGATTTAAACCCAATACCTTCTGTCTCCAGATCTGGCTCTTTATATAACTGAGCCACCTAGCTGTTTCCATCTATGGCTAGACTGCCAAAAGGGGCCAGAGAAGAGAGAATAGGAATTAATATAAATTAATATAAAGCTTTCTACATAATAAATGTTTTATTGATAATAGGATTATTTGATCCTCATAGTAACTCTGTAAAGTTGGTGTTATTCTTGTGCTTTTGTGGAAATTGAAACAGAGATTTAAGTGAGTTTTCTAGGTCTCACAGATTAAAAAAAAATTTTTTTTTAACCCTTACCTTTCATCTTAGAATCAATACTGTGTAAGGGTCACACAGCTAGTAAGTGTCTGAGAGCAGATTTGAACCTAGGACTTCCCAGCTCTAGGCTTGACTCTCAATCCACTAAGCCACCTAATTTATCTCAATACTCACAGATTTTTAAATGTCGAAGACCAGAGTTGATCTTAGATCTTTCTGACTCAGTGCTCTATCTACTACCACTTAGGAACCATAATACAAAGAAGGTCAAGATTCCCTAGCTATAGAACTTGAGAGGAACTGATACATTCAGTAAGGCATTAATAGCTTGATGTCACCCTTTGTGGGTAGTATATTTGCATTTTAACTGGGATCTTCTATCCCATAATCCAAAGGAGTAACTAATGAAGGGAACATTGGGCACAATGGTGGAGCCAAATGGCCTTTTACTGTGTATAGTATTCTTGGTTGTTCCCAAGGTGAGAATATAGAGAATGGTCCTATGGCCTTGCATATAATGAGTGCTCTTGCCAACTGGACGACTCCCACGTAAGGTCATTAGACAGGAAGATGGCAGCTGCCTGAAATTCTTCCCAATGTGAATCAGTCCCTGTCCAAGGCTGATTACTTCAGTCACTGGCCCAAAAAAGGATTGGGTTTTGTTTGTTTTTTTTTTTTTTTTGTACCCACTTCCCATCCCACCCAAAGAGCAAGTCTTTATGCCTTTTCTGTCAATGGCATTGTCTCTTTACTGAGGTCAAATGAGACTAATCAAAGAAGATGCTTGGCCTCAGGAATTAGCACCTTTGAAAGCTACATAGACTAAGTTCCTATTTACTTGCATGCCCTTGGAATAAATGGGGGGGGTATCTGGAGCCCCCAATGCACCTCTAATCATAATATATAGATAGCTGCTCACACTGGATATCATCTAGATTATTATTCAGTTGATTCATCTGTGTCTGATTCTTTGTGACCCCATTTGGGATTTTCTTGGCAAAGATACTAGAGTGGTTTGCCATTCCCTTCTTGTTTATTCTCCAGTTCATTTTACAGATGAAGAAATTGAGGCAAACAGGATTAAGTGACTTTCCCAGGGTCACACAGTAAGTGTCTGAAGCTGGGTTTGAACTTGGGAACATGAGTCTTTCTGATTCCAGGCCCAGGACTCCATCCACTGAGCCACCTTGTTGACCTATCATCCTGTCATCCAAGTATCCAGAGATTATTTTGCTTATGGATCATCTATGTTTCTTCTTCCCCATCTCACTCAGAAATTTCAGGAGAACAGGCCAAAACTCTATTCCTGGCATACCTTTACAAGAGCTTTGTCCTAAAAGTAAGAGGAGTTTTTGAGCCATCTGAATTTTATCCAGTTATCAAATTGTAAAGGGATAGCATCAGAGGCTTGGCTCAGGTGGAATGGCTGTAACACAGTCCTAAAAGGAGAACAGAGCACCTTTCCCCCTCAGAATGCCTTTCCAGCTACCCAAGAAACAGAGGATCTGCTATCAGCTGAACCCTGGATCATAGAGGTCTTGTTCCAACCCCCTCATTTTTTCAGATGAATCCAGAGGAGTTAAGAAAGTTGCCCAAGGTAACACAGTAAATTGCTGAGGCAAGATTTAAATCTCTGACTCCGTATTTGCTGTTCCTTCTACTGTAAAACTTAAACTTAACTGCTTTAAAACTTCTCAGGCATCACAATTCTTAGCTCCTCCATCATTTGTTCATGTTGAATTATCTAAGAGTTAATTAATTAATGCAAAGGCATTCTTGTTTGTTAGTTCCAAAAGACAACATGCCAATAAGGCTGGTCACCATTAACGTACCCATGCTACAGATGAGTCAGCCTGGAAGAGATGTAGAAGTAGCTGCTACGGGCAAAGAATGGGGCCAGGCTATCTCTGTGAACACAGCTGAATCAGCACAGAAATGTTCCAGTTAACAGGATAGAAAGAGAACCTGTTGGCACTGGGTAAATTGCAGTAGAACCAGAGAGTTCGTTCCAGAGATCTGACTGGTAAATAGTTGGGATTTCTTGGTTCCGCAGATGCTCTGGGCAATAATTGCTTTTCAGACTAGAGCCCCAGAAAAGCTCTTCTAAAAGGAGGCACACCGATGTAGTGGAAAGAGTTAGAATTACTATCTGTGCTGTCCCAAGGGAGTTACTGGCCATCCCTGAGCTCGTTTCCTCACCTATAAAATGAGAGTATTGGACTAGATGATCTTGAAGGGCCCTTTCAGTTCTATTGAAACTAGTTCAATAAAGACTACAATATGGCTCGTTAGATTTGGATTAGTCTCAGAACTGAATCTTCCTTTCTTTTTGGCTTTTTCTGACCTATCTAGTACCTGAAATGGGGGTGGGGGAGAAACATAAGGGATCTTAGTAAAAAGAAAATTTGATTCAATAAATATTAAGCACCTACCATGGACCAAGTTTTATGCTAAGTGCTGGAGACACAAGACTCCCCTTTTTCCCCCCACCCAAAAGAAATCCTGTCCTTAATCAGTTTGCATTCCTTTCATGACTATTATCGCCAGGATCAAATGAAAGGTCCTTTGACATTTAAAGCTTTTTGTGACCTGCCCCTTAGCTTTCTTGTCCTCTTAAATTCTGTTCTCTGCCGCCCACTCTACTGAACAACTTTATTGATTATTTACTGTTCCCTCTCATATAATATACTTCATCTCCTCTCTGTGCCTGGAAATACTCTCCTTCCAAACCTCTAACTCTTAGAATCTCTGACTTCCTTTAAGATTTATCTAGGGGGCAGCTAGGTGGCTCCGTGGATAGAGAGCCAGGCCTGGAGATGGGAGGTCCTGGGTTCAAATCAGATCTCAGACACCTCCAATTTATATGACTGTGGGTAAGTCACTTAACCCCCATTACTCTAGCCCTTGCCACTCTTCTGCCTTGGAACCAAAACACAAATCAAACGAAAGGTAAGGGTTTTAAAAAATGCCTGTCTCTTGAGAGGGCAGTGATTAAGAACACTGGGCCTGGAGTCAGGAAGACCAGATCTTCTAGCTCTGTGTCCCTGGCAAATCACTTAATCTCTGATTGCCAGACAAAATCATCTACTGGAGAAGGAAATGGCAAATGGCTCCAGTATCCTGGCCAAGAAAACTCCATGGATAGCTATGGCCCAGGGGGTCAAGAAGAGTGGGACGCAACTGAGCGACTGAAAAACAACAAAATCCTGTGGACAAAGGACTGTTTTTGCTTTTTTTTTTTTTCTTTTTTAAATCCCTAAGGTTTCACTAACAGAATTCCTAGAAAATAATAAGTGCTTTTAATGACTATTTTGTTGATTGATTCATTGGTGGATAGTGGTAATACCATTCTCCAGGTATGCACATTCCCCTCTCATTCTCCTTTTCTGACCATTCCTTTTCCATTATTCTCCTACATCCCTACCCTCCACGCCCATCACAAGGCTAAATCCGGGCTTAGTCAGTATTTGGGAAGGGCTATGTACTAGACAGCTAGGCTGTACAGCAGATAGTATCAGGAAGATTTATCTTCATGAGTTCAAATCTAGCCTCACTTACTACTGGGCAAATCTCTTTTTTTTTTTTCTTAAAATTTTTTTTAAAACCTTACTTTCTGTCTTGGAGTCAATACTGTGTATAGGTTTCAAGGCAGAAGAGTGGTAAGGATAGGCAATGGGGGTCAAGTGACTTGCCCAGGGTCACACAGCTGGGAAGTGTCTGAAGCCAGATTTGAACCTAAGACCTCCCGTCTCTAGGCCTGGCTCTCAATCTACTGAGCTACCCAGCTGTTCCCACCCCCCCCACCCCCCCCACCCCCGCAAGTCTCTTAACCCTTAGCCCTGTTTGCTTCAGTTTCCTCATCTATAAAATGAGCTGGTAAAGAAAATGGCGCACTACTTTAGTATCTTTGTCAAGAAAACCCCAAAGGAAGTCACAGAGACTTATGTGGGACCGAACTGTTCTGAGAAGCATGGGTTGGAGAGAAAAGACTGGAAGGAATGCAGTTCAATTCTCTTTTTATACTCTACCTCAAGCCTTGCTCATATTATTTATAGATTGTCAAATCTTTATTTGAAGGAGAAAAATAAACAAGAGCTACAACCAGACCTTGGGCACCCATATAACTCCAAAACTTTGGCCTCTCTATGCGCCAGGGAAGAAAAGAGGCAAAAGGAACAAGATACTGGAATTTTGAGCACTTCAGAGAAACTAGAGGTACAAGACTTGTCATGTTTATTGTGTTTATTATTTGTAGAAACCCCAGGTGCCACTTCTACCAGCTGCTACTACCATCCCCTGCTAAAGCTATCTTCTATGTACTCATTTATAAATGTTGCATCCTCCATTAAAATGCATGTCTTGGGGGCAGCTAGATGGCTCAGTGGATAGAGAGCCAGGCCATCCCAATAATTAGGAATGTCCCTGCATCCTGCCCCCAAACAGCCTCACTTTCCTCAACAACCCACGTTGGACCTGTAACTTCTACATTTCTCTAAAACTTTAAGAAATATATATTTTAGATCTTTTCAGCCTGAGTACTGAGAGGTAGGTTGGAGTGCTATAGCCAGCACCAGCCTTGAAGTCAAGAAAACCTGAGCTCTGGCCTCAAAATACTTCCTACCTATGAGACTCTGAGCAAGTCACTTAAACCGCAATTGCCTAGCCCTTACCACTCTTAATATTGATTCTAAGGCAGAAGTTAAGGGTTTAAGAAAAAGCATTAAGACTCGGTACTAAGACAGAAGGAAAGTGGGGAAGAGGAGGAGGAGGAAAGAAGGATGACAACAACCTCTTAACACCTATTGATTTATTACCTTTATTCCACCTACTTTGGGGTCCTCAGAGAAATAGTCATAATAGAACAATCCTTTCACTATCTGGATATTTTCCCCCTAATTAGCATTTCAAGACTGAAGTTTCCCGCCCCCTTATCATTAACTCCTTTAGCCACATCTCTGGATGGGGCTGATTTAGTATCAGCCTTGGCCATGACTTAGCCCCCTAAGCAAGGGGGAAAAAAGGGAAAGAAGGTCCAGACCACTTTGTTCCTGTTTTGTTGTAAATCTTAATCCTCCTGTATGATCAAATCTCTCTATCTGAGGACCACCCATCGTAGTTGCCCAAGCTATGGGTCTTGAGTATGTGTGCTAAATAAACAAACTTGTCTCCTTCTTCCACAGTACTTGTAGCCCCGGCCCTGGAGCCACTTCCTAATGTGCCGTGGAAATTCTCTTTGACATGTAGGCCCAACCTCTGGCACTACATTGGGATACCCTGAAAACTCCCAACAGCTTCACCTATTCCCAAGATTCAGTTTGGGGAATACAGAGAACAAGGGCTCAGAACAGTTGGATGTTCTCTGTGTCCTAAGAAGGATTGTCTATTTCTCTGATACTTGGACCAAGACCAAGAGCTAGCATGTCCTTCAACTCCTCTTTCCTATCACCTAATAAGCCCAGTCACCTGGACTCTTAACTATATAACCCTAATGCCAGCTACTTCTCTTGAAGTTCAGTTATTGTTCAGTTATTGTACAGTCATTTCAGTTGTCTCTGACTCAGTGACTCCATCTGTGATTTCCTTGGCAAAGATGCTGGAGTATTTTGCCATTATTTGTGTGCATATGTGTGTGTGTGTGTGTGTGTGAGAGAGAGAGAGAGAGAGAGAGAGAGAGAGAGAGAGAGAGAGAGAGAGAGAAAGACAGACAGACAGACAGACAGAGGGAGATATAGATGCTTGGGGAGAAGGAGGGAAAGATAGAGATAGAGAGAACAGGGATAAGTGGTTTTCCAATGGTCACCCAGCTAGTAAACGTCTGAGATCAGATTTGAACTTGGGTCTTCCTGACTTCAGATCCAGCACTGTTCTATCCGCTGTGCCACCTAGCTTCACTTCTCTTGAACTCCCGGGAAATTTAAACACTGAAATCAGTGCTGGTATGCATTGGTAGAAGAAGTTTCCTCATTTGAGAGTTCCCTACATTCCTCCCAACCCCCAAAATATTATCCCCTGCATGAATCAGGACATCATTTTATTAACCCTCAAGAGATCTAGCCTATGTCCTCACTCTCTTCCTCTTTCCTCCCTAACAAAAAAATATAAATAGTGTACCTACAACCGAACAACAAAGACATGAATCTTGATATGCATGGAATTACGTACCTCCTTATACTGTTATGTCAAGCCTGATCATTTTCATGCCCTCTCCAGGAATGTGCCAAGAAATGTGCCCGGAAATTTATAAGCTCTTTGGCTAGCTTGGCTGAAAAATTCCTTCAGCAGCTGGATGAAGTCTTCACAGTGGATGATGTCCAAATAGCAAGTAAGGCGCTCTTCCTTCTATCTGTACTTGCAAATGACTCAGGTTTCTAGAGTAAAGGGTAGGGGTGGGCCGTGTTGGTTCTTTCCTTTTCTTTATCTTGCTCTCTTTTAATGATGACACACTGCTCTCAAGTTTTTCCAGTTTGTAAATATGGTATAAATATATCTAGGACTTGAAATATGGATTGATGGGGCAGGATGAGAGGGAGAATGGGGATAAGAGGGTAGCAAGGGAAATTTATTTAACAAATATTAAGGCTATTAAAAAAAAAAACCCAAAACCAAAACCTTACTTCCTAACTCAGAATCAATACTAAGAATTGGTTCCAAGACAAAAGAGCAGTAAGGGCTAGGCAATGAGGGTTAAGTGAATTGCCCAGGGTCGCACAGCTAAGAAGTTCAAATCTGTGGCCAAATTTGAACCCAGAACTTCTCATTCCCAGGCCTGGCTCTATCCATTGAGCCACCTAACTGTGCCCCCAGAGGACTATTTTGAAAATTTTTGTCATATATATTGAATGTGAGACTGCATAAATCTGGTATTGAGAGCGCAGTTGAAAGCAAGATCATAATGGTGTCAAGTTATAGAAATTACAGTGCAAGAAGATCCCTTAGAACAGAGAATATCAGAGATCTTAGTACAATAGGATATCAGAGACCAAAAGGACCAAAGACCAACCTGTCTAGAATTCTAATTTTAAAGATAAACTAAGGCCCAGCAAAGGCAAGAAACCTGCCCAACTTCACATGGAGTTTGGGGCAAGTTTGACACTAGAAGAACCTAGGTTTCTCCACTCTCATCCAGGGAACTTTGCACTATACAACATGGGCATTTCAGTTATAAAGACTGATTAATAGAAGGGAGACACTCCCTAAGAACAAAGAATCTCCCCTGATGGGTACTCTCTCTTAGAAGTTTGCCTTGAAATCTTCTTTTCTTTGGCAATTGGTCCTCTTATTATCAGGTCCCCTTCCAGGGTGGATTAAATAAGATAAAGTTCTTTTATTTCAGCCCTAGAGGACTAGGAGGATAGAGAACCTGAAACTTATGAAATAGTTCCTTCATTCATTCCCCATCTGCTCCATGCACCTGCTATGTGCTATATATATATATACATATATATATATATATACATATATATATATATATATTCTCATTTGATTCTTCAATAACACTGAGCTAGGTGGCTCAATGGATTGAGAGCCAGGCCTAAAGACAGGTGATTCTGGGTTCTAATCTGGCCTGAGACACTTCTTGGCTGTATGACCTTGGCTAAGCCAATTAACTCCCATCGCCTAGCCCTTATTATTCTTCTGCTTTGGAACCAATACACAGCATTGATTCTAAGATGGAAGTTAAGGATTTAAAAAACATTTTTAAATAAAGAAATAACCCTGGGAGGTTGGTGTTGGTCCTATATTATTCCCATTTTAGAGTTGAAGAAACTGAGGTAGACAAAGGGGATAAGTAACTTGCCCAGGGTATCTGGCAATAGAAAAGAGCTTTTTAAAATCAATTTTACAAATTCAGGATTTTTAATAAATGGTAAAATTATAACACTTAGAGATGATGTATAACTGGGAAAGGTAGCTACCATGTTGGATGATAGAATCAGAATTTTAAAAATTCAGATCCCAGGAAGCCACTAATAAGATGAAACAAATAAGAAAAATGGGAAGAATTAAATTTAAGTCCAGAAAACCTCCTTCACACAGGAAAAGGCCATGCAATGATGTTTGAATTGAGTCGACAATTGAAAGAGTGTGCTGTGCCATCTTTCACTTTATTTCCTTCATGAGTTTTTTATTGTACATGTTCTGGCATGGGGAATATGGAAATATGTGTCTCATGAAAGCACTGGTATAATCTAATTCAAATTATTTTACTGCCTGGGGTAGAAGGATAATCTGAATTACAAAAATGTCAGAAAAAAATTGTTAAAAATTGTTTCTACATGTAATTAAAAAAAAAAAAGAAGACAAAGAATAGGCTGCAAAGATTCTGAAACCATAGCATCCAGAGGATTCTGCACTGTTCTGATCACATTTGGACATATCTCCTAATATGAAGAAGGATTGAAGAAACTAAGAGACCCAAGGGCCACCTAGTGAATAGTCGTCTTATATATGAAGGACTTTCATGTGAAAGAGGGACTCAGGTTCTTTTCTACTCATTGGGAGGGTAGAGAACTGGGACTCAAAGTTGTGGATTACATAGAAGCAATTTTGGCCTCCATGTAAGGAGGAAGTTCTTCATCAGATGTATCCCCAGATACACAGCCCAGTGGCTGCTCAGGAGAGAGTGCTCTCCAACTCTACTGTTATTCAAACCTGGAGGGGTAGCGGCAAAAACACTCAACCTTAGAGAGTCTGAGTTGGAGTCTTGGGTTTCCTGTTTCCTTGTATGATGTAAAGAGAGCCACTTCAGTGTCATCTCTAAAATGTGGCTTTCTAGGCAGGTAATGAATTCCAGCTTTAATTCCTATGCTGCTGTGTTGAAGAGGTTTCCTTGCACTCAACGAAGTTCTATTTCCAGCTTGATCTCTGTGATAATGTTGAGGAACTAGAATTTGGCAGAAGTACTCTATGAAAACTGATTAGAGACCAAGGAGCTCCATGTAACAACCAGCCTTCAACAGAGACTCTGAGGAGGTGGAGAAGCCCTGGTCATTCTGGGGGACCATTCTCTGGCCATTCTGCTTGCATTCTTTGAGGGCCAGCTGGAATCAGTATGTGACCATTCATTTTCCTACCTAATATGGTAGGACTTTTCAACCCTCCAAAGAAGATCTTCTATAGTCCAAGCTCCATATCCCCACCGCACCTGTCCCAGAGTGGCTTCTAATCCAGGACTCTGCATTTATTGTATGTTTCTGGACAAGTCAGTTCACCTCCTTGGTAAATAAGCCTTGGTTTATTCATCTGTAAAATGGGAAAAACCTCATAGCATCTATGTCACAGGATTGTTTCTGAGGAAAGTGCTTCCTTTATAAACCTTAAAATGCAAAAAGAATGGAAAATTACTGACTAGTTCAACCTAAACCTGGAGAGGAATTTTCTTTATGACATTCCTAATTAATGGCTAGCTAGCTCTCTCTTGGGATTGTTCCTCATACGGAGCTGCCAGTGAATTGAGAGCCAGACCTTGAGAAGGGAGGTCCTGGGTTCAGATCTAGCCTCAGACTCTTCCTAGCTGTGTGACCTGGGCAAGCCACTTAACCTTCATTGCCTAACCTTTACCACTCTTCTGCCTTAGAACCAATACACAATATTGATTCCAAGAAGGAAGGTAAGGGTTGTTGTTTGTTGTTGTTGTTGTTGTTGTTGTTTTAATCTAATTCTAAATCTACCTCTGCAACTTAAACTGATTCTCTGGGGCTCTCTCTGCAGAATAATTGCAGTCCCATTTTCCCAGGATCATCTGTCAAATACTTAATAATATTGGGTTTTATACTCTCACTCAACAGCCCCAAGTCCTTCCCCCAATCCCAATATTGTCATGAGGATGGGTAGAATATTTCTGCCCATCCATCCCTGTTGGCAGCCTTTTAAGATACCAAAGGGGCCAAGTAGAAGGCTGGAACAGGGAAGGAGCCTCACCAGCCACTCAGTGACAACTCACACACTTACTTACAAAGCAAACTGAACCTCCTTCTTTTCCTTCCAGAAATGGTAGTGTCTGGGAAAAGAAACTGTTACAAATAAAATTGATAGAGAAAGCTACAATTAAAAATATTAAGGGTTTATTGTAATCCATATTGTTAATTAAAAAGAACCACGTGCCTGCAAAGATCTAATTTGAATGCTGGCCATACCTTCCCCTTGGCTGCTTCCTAGCAAAGAGAGTACCAATCAAGTTCTCTCTATTTAAACTTCTCTTTACTTTGGCTCACATCACCACGTAAGAAGGAAGCCCGTTGAATCATGGGAAATGTAGTTTGAAATGAGATCCAAATGTCCACAGGAAGTTTAGACCAGAGACCACAAAATAAGTTCAAGGGTCCCCAAATTTCCAATATCACATTCCCCCCTGAGAGCGGAGAGAGACTGGTCTCCTTGAACACTCTTGTAAACATAACTTTTAAATTACAGAAATTTGGGGATAAAAGAAAAGAGGACAAAAACAATGAACCAATGATTGCTAGCTGCATTGACAAAAAGCCAATTAGAGGCAGTTCCCTTTGGCATAACAGTGTACATTTAAAATAAATGCATTCAACTCCCCATAGTTCAATCAAGTGCACCTCAAAGTTCATTTGGATCTTCATGATCCAGTGAAGGTTCTTCAGGCATCTTCATGGTGCCTTCTCCAAATAGGTTCATTGTCTGGGTTCTAGGGAGATGGCAAATTTCTTATCCTAAAATTACTCTCCAAAGAATTTAAACTTTACTTTATAAATTATAAAACATACATTCCCTTCTGAGGAGAATTTTACAGCACCCATACTTGCCTCCTAGCTAATGAGAAAAGAGGGTCTCTGAAATCAGGCCAGAAAGCTTAGGGACCCTCCTCTGTCTAGTGACTGGGGCCTCCCAGGAAATTCTATTCAAGTAATAAGAATCATATAACTCCTGTTCAAGGTTCACCAGGCTGCTTTGGAAGGAGAGAGAAAGGGATCCAAAGGGAGTTGTGGGGGAGGGCAGTCAGTATCCAGAACACACTACTGTTCTCAGGGTCCAGGCCTTCATCTCCCTGGCAAAGAGGATTTTTCTTCTTTCCAAAAAGATAAAATATGTTTAGAAGGGAAAGTATGACTCCAGGCCTGCTGCCTTCTCATTCAAGGTCAGAGTCAAACTCTGGTGGCTGAGAGCTAAGGACATGCTGGATTCTTTCAAGGAAGTCTATGTGATCTGGGCTTCTTTAAATGGCTTCATCCCAGTTGCTTCAGGAAGTCTTCACAGTAAAGCTGATATGGGGTGCGTGTCACAGAACCCTTGAGGGTGAAGTGGGCTGTTCTCAGGATTCCTGCATAGAGGCCGTTATGATTTACTCAGCCCTTCTTGCTTTAGACAGGCCACAAGAAGGCTTTTGGGACCCTAGCTGAGTGAGGGGGAGCAGTCAGTGGCTCTGACAGTACCATCAGCTTCACTCTCAGACACTGGGTCCTGACTCATTGCTTCAAACACAGCTAGACACTGTGCCCCAACTAACCAGCCAAGGAGGTGGGGAGGCTTAGCTCAAATCTCTGTGACCTCATGTTGACTTAGGATTTGGTCAATATTGATTTTTCTTGGCATCTGGGTAGGTTTTGATCATGGTTCTTTTCCTCTCCTTCTCAAATGGCTTCTTTTTCTTCCTTATGACTTCTAGGGAGTTGTGGGCTCTACTGTCAAAAGGGAGGTGAGTTTGGGGATGATATAAGGTAGATTGTTTTGAGCCAATAACAGGAAGTTAACTTTGGGTTGGAAGCCAACAGTAACTCTGACCAGGGTAGAGCCTGGTCTTAGATCACACACAGACCATTCAATAAAATGAGAAAGTAGTTTAATTAAAGAGAATAGGTTAAAAATGAATGGGATAACCCTCAAGCTAATTTTTCTAACTAAAAACTCCTAAGGATCTAATGTCTCCTCAAGGAGAATCTTCACAGAGTTGTCTACACTAATCCTCTCCTCACTTCCTAGGAAATTCCCAGTCCCTGATCTTGCTAAGCTGCATTAAACTGCCCTTTGTTGGTATTAAGGTACTGGTCTGTGGTAAGCTTGTTGGGGCCCAGGGAAAGGTCCAAGATCCAAAAGGCCCTAGACCTAGTCTTATAACTAGTGCACACAGATGGTTCTGGATTCACAAGGTTCTTCTCCACAGGAAATACAGCAGCCAGATAACAACAAGATAGCACGCAGGATAGGATAGGCTCAGCCAGCCACTCTCCCCAGGACATCCAGAGAGAGAGAATAGCCAACTCCCTCAGTCCCAGTCTAACCCTCCTTATCCAACATTCCAGAATGTTTCTCCTCTGCATCTGTCCCCCTGCAGACCATCCTCTCTTCCTTATAACACTACAGCCACCAGGGTTGGAGTTGATAGACAATCAGTTCATACCAAACCACAGTATGGATGTCAGGTAGCTCATGACTGACTGGTCACTCTGTCCCAGCATCAATGTGGAGGATAAGTAGCTATTGCAACACCCTCTTTACTGTGTCCACACAGATGTGTTATCAGATCTCTAGCCTCCAGCTTCATGACCATTTTGAAGCCTTGATTGAAGTACTCCATATTAAAGAATCATGCAGGAAAAGCTTTTGAATTGGTCTCTCACAGTAAAAAAGTCTTTTCATCCTATCCTTTCAGAGGTCTAAGGTCAACAGAGTTCTTCTGGCAAAAGGTAGCTTGGCAAGATGGCATGTGATGCTGGGTAAAACTATCCATGAAAATCATCAGGTAGCCATCCAAGAGAACTTTGCAGATAGTAGTCACACAGATGTTGCCCAGATTCAGTGGGTCATTGGTTTTCACCTTCTTCTAATCAGCTGCCTTCCACATAGACAGCTCACATCTTCTTGAAGAGGTAGATGATGTTATAGTAGATTCTTGGAAATGTTGCCCCTCTGGCTTCTTGATGCCATGGCCAACACTATGGGACCAGACCACAGGATGGATAAGGAGATTCCACACGTGGCATAAGAATTCATTATCACCATCACCATCCTCATAGAGCAACCACAGTCACCTTCCCCCATCATCACGTCTAACATGGCTATGCATGTCCCAGACACTTGTGTCTTGTCCACCACCTCTACTCACCCTGTTGGAAAGGTGTTGGATGCCTTTTGCCATCTGGATGTGAGAATTTGCCAGGAGAATCTTGGTTCCAACCAGTCACTTCTTAAGTTAACTTCTCTAGTCTGTGTACTTCAAATGAATGTTGCAGGAGCACCAAGATTTTGCCATTGACTGTACATCAGCTGATGGATACATGTCCATAGTGCCCAGGTTATACCAGATGTTGTGGCTGGGGTCATTCTCAAAACCTTCATACCAAAGGAATACCTCATACCTACTGTCTAGGTGCCTGAGGCAATCCAGTAGATGTAATAGGGAAGTACAGCATTCAGCAATTCTTCCCTCCTCATCCTGCTGATCAAATAGTGATATGTGTTTAAAGAAGCTCACAAAAGTCTACATTGTAATTGTATTTCTTCGGGAATTTCCCCTACTCTGAGGAAGGGGGGGGGATGGACAAAAAAGGAGGACAAATTGGGGGAGGTGGTCATTGAAGACAAAACATCTGTGAACAGGAAATGCTAAAAAAGAAAGAGAAAGGTAAATGGGGGAAAAAAGATGATGGAAAACAAAATTAGGAATCAAAATTGTGAAAGTGATGGGATGAATTCACCCATAAAACAGAAAAAGATAGCAAAATGTATTAAATATCAATGCCACAAGGTGCTGACTACAAGAAACATTTGAAGCAGGGAGGTACAGAGTAAAAATAAAGGACTGAAACAAAATCTATGTCATAGCTAAAGTAAAAAAAAAAAAAAAAGCAAGAGTAGCAATCATGATCTCCAACAAAGCAAAAGTAAAAACAATCAAAAGAGATAAGGAAGGAAAGTTTATCTTGATAAATGACACCATAGATAATGAAACAAAACCAGTAGGAATTCCCCCTAGACTAAGCCCAGGACCTGGCTGGCTTGATGCCAGGAGGAAAACAAGCCTAGCCTCTGAGCTGCATTTCTCCCAGCCAGAACTCTCTAGCCTCCAGAAGGAGACACTGGGGCCTGAAAAGAATTTTAATGCTCTGTTTCAACCTTTTCATTTTACACTAGGAAACTAAGATCCAGATAATCCAAGAGAAAAAAATCCAAGGCCACACCAAGTAGTGAGTTCATGGCCAGTAGGAATTGAATTCAAGTACTCATCATGGCCATCAAAACTCACTTTTCCAAAAAGCTTTATGGTTTACAAAACAAAGCACAAGTATTATGATACCCATTTTACAAATGAGAAAACTGTGGTTCAAAGAATCAAAGGGGCTTACCCCAGGTCACATGGTTAATAAGCAGCAGAGCTATGGCCTAAACCTGGGTCTTTTAAGAGGATAGAGTTAATGATTATAGTACTCTTTCTACTCCACTATATAAATTATTACATGGTGTCATCTCTTCTGTCTCTTCCTGTTCCAGAATCAGATCTAGTCAGGCACAAGGCATCTGTCTTAATACGTCGGAAAATTGCTGGACTTCCCTTGGATGATGAGAGAGAAAAGCCACAAGGTGAACGAGGAAACAAGTAAGTTATAAGCCTTTTTTGGACAAATTTTTGAGTTAAAGCTATGGCTGACTCTTCATTGGAGGGAATGGAAAAGGCATGAAAGCCTTTCAAAGGCAAATCTTCCAAGGTTTTCAAAAATGTTTTAATATGGTATATTAAAATTATATCTTTTGACTCCAGTGGTTTTACAGTATTGGAATTAAGCACCAAAGGAGTTTGACCAAGAAAAGAAAATAATCATTTGTCCAAAAAAAAATTCTGATAGTTATTTGTAAGAATAAAAAACTAGAAATGAAACGTGTCCCATGATTGGGGAATGGCCATACAAATGGAATGGAACATTATTGCATTATAAGAAATTACAAATATTAAGTATTAAAAGAAATATGGAGAGGCTTGTGTGAAGTGATTATAGGTCAAAGAAAACAGGAATGAAAAACAATAAACATTGACTTCAACAATTGTAAAGAAGGTCAAGAAAATCAACAAAACAAGGGCAATGTTGTTACTGCATAGAAGTCAATATACATATCTTTAAGGGGATGAGGTTAACAATTAGTAAATAATATGTTAGAAAAAATATAAAATCCTTTACATTTTTGGTGGGGTTTCTTTGATTGGTTCATCATTTCATTTTAACTTTAATTTTTCTTATACATTTTTATATATATCTGACTATCTGTACTTGCCAATATTTAATATAAAATATATTTCTTTATTAATATTAAATTGAGCTGTTATATTTCTTCAGATCACCAAACTAAGATTTCATTATGTCAATACCTCCATACTCCAAAAACCTTGTTTTAATTAGAGGAATTTTCCCAGTCTGTACTAGTTTCTCAGGGTATACTAGTTTTAGGTCCACTGTTAGGTGCTGGCAAAGA
Organism: Gracilinanus agilis; assembly: GCF_016433145.1. Classification (NCBI taxonomy): domain Eukaryota; kingdom Metazoa; phylum Chordata; class Mammalia; order Didelphimorphia; family Didelphidae; genus Gracilinanus; species Gracilinanus agilis. The sequence goes on from NC_058131.1 coordinate 278,279,689, forward strand.
TGGAATATATATTATTGGCAGCCCATTGTTAGTTAGTGGTGGGTCTAGGCAAGTGCAATAATAATCATGATGGCTAGTATCTTGCCCTTCACCTTGCAAATAGTAAATAATAAGTATTAATCATTGAAGTGAACCGCTATTAGACTGGCACAGTGACTACATATGCCCATCCACTCTTACAGGCAGGGCCCATAACCAATGAAAGATAACACCAAACAAGGTATGGACACTTTGGAGAAATCAGATTTAAAAGATCCTAGTCATTAGCCACAAGTCTCAGCTTTTCAGTTGAATCCCCAAATATCACAGTTAGATTATACAGACTGAAGATAACAAAAAGTATTAGGAACAATAATTATATGACTACATATAGTATCATATTATTATATAGACATATATGTCTTATCTATTCAATATGCCAAACCACACTTGCTATTTGTAGTTAAAGAAACTGTAAATCTTTTTCCGGGAACAAAATTTACTGACCAAGCCAATAAATGAATATTAACCAAAAAGGAAAATTCATTTCTAAGTGTTCAAGCTCTGTTTTGAATAGAAAATTACACATAGTGTTTACTCATTTGCTTCTCTAGCTCAGAGGCTGTTTATTGAGAGGAATCTGGCTTAGCTTTAAAAGCATTTAGATAATGTTTTAGGAAAGGAAGAAAAAATAATTAATTTTTCAGTGAAGTTAGTAAAGAAGGATTTGATTTCCAGATTTAAAATAATATAATAAAATGTTAATTGCTTTTATCAATGCATGAAAACTATATTTGGGTTTCTACTTTTTTTTTGCAGTAGTTGCTTGTAGCTTATCTAAATAATTTATATTGGTATCATAAAAACAATTTACACTAACAATCCCTGATCGGTGGAAAGAATGATGGATTTAGAGTTCCAGAATCTGGGTTCATATTCTAGCTCAGCTACTTTCCGCTTATATTATCTTGTGCAAGTTACTTCACATATATGGACCTCAATTATAAAATGAGAAGAAAGGGCAAATTAAGCTTCAGTACTTACTAGCTGTGTGACTCTGATCAAGTCACTTAAGCCTGTTTGCTTCAGTTTCCTCATCTGGAAAATGAGCTGGAAAAGGAACTGGCAAGCCACTCTAGTGTCTTTGCCAAGAAAATCCCAAATGGGGTCGTGAAGAGTTGGATATGACTAACTAACTAAACAAAAACAAACAAGGGCAGCTGGGATTCTTCCTTTGGCTTCTTATCTAAGGAATATCCAAGGTTCTTCAATATTCAATAAATTCTGGAGGGCAATTTGGAGCTATGCCCAAAGGGCTATAAAATCCTGGGTGCCCTTTTACCCAGTAATACCACTACTAGGCCTGTATCACAAAAATAAATTTTTAAAAAAGTTAGAAAGGACCTACTCATACAAAAATATTTATAGCAGCTTTTTTTTTTTTTTGTGGTGGCAAGGAATTGGAAATTGAAGGGATGTCTATCCATTGGGAAAATGACTAAACAAATTGTAGTATATGATGGTGATAGAATACTATTGTGCTGTAAGGAATGATGAACTGGATGATTTCAGAAAAAGCTGGAAAGACCTGCGTGAACTGATGCAGAGGGAAATAAGCAGAACCAGGAGAACACTGTACATAGTAACAGCAATATTGTGGAATAATCAAATGTGAGAGGCTTAGGTACTCTCAACAATACAATGATACTGGATATTTCTGAGGGAATCAAAGAATGCTATTCACCTTCAGAGAAAGAATTATTGGAGTCAGAATGCAGATCAAAACATACTATTTTTTACCTTAGTTTATTTGGGTTTTTATTTGAGGGTTTTGGTTTTATATGAGCATTCTCTCACAACAATGAACAATTTGTTCTGCATGATAATACATGCATAACCCAAATCAAATTTCTTACTGTCTTCAGGAAGGGGGAGGGAAGAGAGGGAAGGAGGCAATTTAGATCTTATAACTTTAGAAAACTTAGGTGGAAAATTATTATTACAAATAATTGGTAAAATAAAATATCTTTAAAAAAAATGGTTGGATCAGTTCATAGTTCCAACAATAATGTATATGCACCCCTTATAGGTACTTTATACTGACAGAGATCTCATGCAAGTTTTTAACCTCTCACTGCCCTAGACAATTCTATAAACCTATATACTAAGTGTTAATTAAGTCTGCTCAGTGGCTAGAGAGCCAGGCCTAGAGAAAGGAGGTTTGGGGTTCAGAACTGACCTCAGATACTTCCTAGTTGCATGTCTTCTGCCTTGGAACTGATAGTATTGATTCTAAGACATAAAGTAAGGGTTAAAAAAAACAACAACCCTATCCACCTTCCACCTAATTGTGAAGGGCTGTATTATAGGAGGCACCTGAGCATTGCTCAGCACTCCAAGGACCTCTGTGAATCATCATGCAACAAAGCAAGAAGAATAAGAGCCAGGGGGTTACTGTAAACCTTGCCCTGCATCTCAAGTCCTTTTTCAGATTCCTGCCTTTCACATGTAGGTATGCCCAGAAACAAACTGCCAGACTTTGAACCACTTTACGTAGATTTTCCAAGTGACAGAATCATCTTTACCCGCCTTGTTTAAACTGTGAGAGGGAAGAGTGAGGCTTTCTCAAACACTATTGGACAGAAGATCACATATCTACTTTGACATTGTATAATTTAGTTTATTTGAGTCACACAATGAACTAAAAAAGTATACAGGACACAAGTTCACACTGTCCTTAACCATTTTGTTGTCTGGAAAAACGCATTTAATTTATTAGAACAAAATGTCAACTGAAGGCCTTTCCCTGTCTCCCAACAAAGTATTGTCTTGCCAACTTCAGAAGCATATGAGTTTGCTGAAAAGCTGTAGCAAGAGAGATAAAATTGTTCAGTGATCTGATGAATATCAAGCAAAGCTATAAACCAAGAAAGCTCACCAAAGGTGTTTGCACTGTTGTGAATGTCTAGCACAGAGTCCAAATTTAGAAGAGTGATTCCCTGTAGATGGTAACGTTTTTCAGATACGCCTATTTACATATGACATTGCATCAAGCCCTGGAACACTATAGAGCATCCTAAATAATCACTCAAAAGAATTTGGTGGGGCAGCTAGTGGATGAGGAGCCAGGCCTAGAGATGAGAGATCCTGCATTTAAATCTAGTCTCAGACACTTCCTAGCTGTGTGACCCTGGGCAAGTCACTTAACCCTCATTGCCTACCCTTACTGCTCTTCTGCCTTGGAAGCAATACACAGTATTGATTCTAAGATGAAAGACAAAGAGAAGAAGAAAGAGGAGAAGGAGAAGAAGGAGAAGGAGAAGGAGAAGGAGGAAGGGGGAGAAGATTTTGGCTTACCTATCAAGTAATCAATTGATCCACAAGCATTTATTAAGCACCTACTATGTACTTGGAAGTGGATGAACAAGGCTTGTAGTCCAGGAAATATGCAGTTATGAGCTATGGAGCCACCAAGCAATACAAAAATTTTGTACAGATACTATTGTGGTTGACTATAAACTAATTTTAGAGTTGAACAAGAGGAGAAACAAAACTAGATATGCTTTGGGAGATTATAGTCATCCCCCCCCCCTCTTTATTCAAAGATATTTTATTTTCCCAATTACATATAATAGGAATTTTCAACATTTTCCAAAATTATAAGATCCAAATTGTCTCCCTCCATTCTCTCCCCCATCTCAGAGATGATAAGCAATTTATCTGGGTTATACTTGTATTAGGGAGATTATAGTCTAAATCAACCCAAGCTTATAATCGAAACAAAGGCCCACTCTTTTCTAGGAAGTATACACTTAGCATCTCTATCTCAGGGCTAAGTGGGCTACCTCTTCTCAGGGTTCTAGATCCCTGTCACCAGGGATTGGGGCTTCTATTTTCCTGTTTAGCCTTTGGCTTTAACCCTCACCAGCTGGGTCTCCCCATTGTCAAGGGAGCAGTGACCAATACCCTGGTTCCTTTTAACTAGTTGACATCAATTAGTTTTTACAAAAAGATACTTCAAAGATTTAGGAAAAAATAAAGTGTAAACACCATCTCAGCTGGATTGGGGGAGTCTGATTAGGGGACAATAGGCTCAATTTAGCATAGTTCCTACATAACATCTGTCCCACCAAATTCATGCCCGAATATAACCTGGCTCTAAGTCAGCTAGGTGGCACAGTGGACAGAGTGCTAGGCCTGGAGTCAAGAAGTTCAAATCCAGTCTCAGACACATACTAGCTGTGTGACCCTGGGCAAGTCATTTAACCCTGTTTGCATCCATTTCCTCATCTGTAAAGTGAGCTAAAGAAGGAAATGGCAAATTACTCCAATATCTCTGCCAAAGAAAACCCTAAATGGATCACAAAGTCAGACATGACTGAAATGACTGAACAACAAAGTAGCCTGACTACCAGATGAGCCTTTGTCTCAGATTCCACTGGTCTGCGTCCCAAAGATCAATCCCGGAGGTCACTCCTTGCTCCTTGGGTCTGTGGTGACTCTGAAATACTGGGACACTAAGGCTCCCTCTGTGCCTTTTGAACTCAATATAAACTTCATTCCCTTCATCTAGCACAGAAAAAAAACCCAAAAAGGCAAAAGCCAAAGATGAAGGCCCTTGAGGGGACCATGTGGCCTCAGCGGGGGAAGAAGGCCCTGAAAACTTTCTCTTTATAGTATCATCTCTCATTTGACTTTGGGGGGGGGGGGTGTCACTGATTCCTCCCAAGAATTAATGAAGAAAACAAAGTGACAAGTGCTGATGAGCCAAAGGACCGCGAGGCCTTTTTGAAGGTCTTTTTCCTCTCTGGTCTCCGAGTCAAACAATATCAGCAAGTTAGTAACATTTCTTGCTTTATTCCAAATTGTCTTCTAGAAAGGATGAACCAAATTCACTACAAGCTTTATTTTAATGAGACAAACAAATGGTGACTGAAAATACCATCACTGAGTTTGAATTTTTAGGTCTCACTGATTAGGAATTCAGTTTGCAGGAAAGTCACAGGATGTCTACCTACAGAAACACGCTACACAGTCTTCCCAAGGTTCCGCCTCTACGTGTCATCATGATTCTCCCAGAAGCAAGCTCCCTTGCCTTCCCAAGTGGAAAGATGTCATCCCAGGCATTCTGCATATACTCCAGATCCCCCTTACATTAAAAAAGAAATCAATTATCTATTTTTAAGTCACCCTTACTGCCCACTCTGCTGCAGTCAGCTTTTATAATAAGGGTTAACAAATTATAGTCCAAGAGCCAAATTTGGCCTACCTATAATTCTTTGTCTTTTTTCAGAGTCCTGAGAATAGTACTCTAGAGAGAACTAAATAAAAATGTGTTGAATTAAAAAAAGCATACTCCATAAAAATATTAATTATTGAGAGAGATAATGTACACGTGTCCTTTAACCTTGCAGGATGGTTCTAACACTGACATCTGTATTTGACATTCTCATTATTTATTCTGGTTCGATTATTATGTATATTTGTTCTTTTGGTTCAATTTTTTTTCATAAAGACCTTTCTATATTTCTCTGAATTCTTCATATTCATCATTATCTTATGGATCAGTTATATCCCTATACATTTATCTACCATAATTTGTTAAATACTTCCTCAATCACTGGGCATGTATTTTATTTCCAGTTTTTTGTTGTTGCTATAAATCATACTTCTATGAACACATATGTACCTAAGATATTTTTCTTGTGGTCAATAACCTCCTTGGAATGTCATTTTAGTAGTATGATCTCTGAGTCAAAGGAGATGAGCAATTTAATAACATTTCTTGCTTTATTCCAAATTATTTTCTAGAAAGAATGAACTGATTCACTATACAGCTTTTTTAATAAGAGACAAACAAATGGTGACTGCAAATGACCTTAGGTTTGAATCTTTAGGTCTCACTATTAAGAAATTTAGAAGAAAATTTTTAAATTTATTCTTATTGTTCCCAGGAAATGGCGAGGAATCATCCCTACACCATTCACCTCCACCAGCAAAATATTCATCAGAGCAACCCCTACAATAACCACCACCAAAAACACCCCGGGCCACCAGGCAGTTGTGAAAGCAAGAGATGATGTGTATTTGGTGAGTGTGAGGAAAGGGGCAGTTGCCTGAAAGGGAAACTGAAATTTGTTTCAATTCAACAAATAAGTAAGCACTTATATTGGGTTTGGCGATGAGGTGTAAAGTGATGAGTGATAATTTATAAACATAGAAATAAATACAAGATGGGCAGCTGGGTGAGCTCAGTGGATTAAGAGCCAGGCCTAGGGATGGGAAGTTCTGGGTTCAAATATGACCTCCGACACTTCCTAGTTGTGTGACCCTGGGCAAGTCCTTAACTCCCATTGCCTAGCCCTTGGAACCAATACATAGTATTGATTCTACGATGAAAGGGAAGGGAAGAAAGAGAAAGAAAGAAAGAAAGAAAGAAAGAAAGAAAGAAAGAAAGAAAGAAAGAAAGAAAGAAAGAAAGAAAGAAAGAAAAGGAAGGAAGGGAGGAAGGAAGGAAGGAAGGAAGGAAGGAAGGAAGGAAGAACAAAAAAGAGAAAAGGAAGGAAAGAAGGAAGGGACGAAAGGAAGGAAGAAGGGAAGAGGAGAGAGAAGGAAAGAAAGAAGTAAGCAAGTTAGTTTGGGACCAGGTTATGATGGGCTTTAAAATCCAACCAGAGGATATTCTATTTGGGCCTAAAGGAAGTAGGTGGCTCAGTGAATAGAGTGCAGGACCAGGAGACAAGAAGACTAATCTTCCTGAATTTAAATCTGGCTTTAGACACTAGCTGTGTGACTCGGGACAGATCTCTTACCCCTGTTTGCCTCCATTTCCTCATCTTTAAAATGAGCTGGAGAAGGAAAAAGCAAACCCCTACAGTATCTTTGCCAAGAAATGGCAGATGGGGTCATGAAGAACCAGACATAACAGAAAACAAAGGCAATATGGAGCCATTGAGATATACGGAGTAATGAATGACATGATTAGATGTGCGTTTTGGGGAAATTACTTTGGCAGCGATGTGGAGGAACCATTGAGAAGAGTAGACAGACTGATTAAGAGGTTTTTGCGATGGTCCAGGCAAAGAGTGGTAAGAGACTGAGCTAGGGTGGGGGCCGAAAGAAACAGAGGCAAGAGACAGAGAAATGGAAACCATAGGATTTTGCAGCTGGTTGCCTACAGAGGGTGAAGGAGAATGAGGATAAGGTCTCAGCCTTCTTGTCTGGAGAAGAAACATAACGGGACCTGCACTTGCAGTCCCACAGTGTTATCGTTAAGGATCAGAAGAGATAACAGATGTCAAGCATTTGTAGACCTTATACAAATGTCAGCTGCTACTGTCCTAGTTGAAACCAGAGTTGGATTTCACTTACCTTGACTTATTTTTCAGAATGAATAAATTAAAAATGCCAGGCCTGGGGATGGGAGGTCCTGGGTTTGAATCTGGCCTCAGATACTTCCTAGCTATTGTGACCCTGGGCAAGTCACTTAATCTCTATTGCCTAACCCTTACTACTGCTCTGCCTTGGAACTGGATACATAATGTTGATTCTAAGATAGAAGGTAAGGGTTTAAAAAAAATCCAAAGAGGTTTAAGACATCATTCTTGACCTCGGGAAGCTTAGAGGCAGCTAGTTCATTGTATGTAACATGGGTACGTGAATATGCTGTCTGCGGTGATCAGCTGTGAAGGACTTGGCTACTCCCACAAGGCAGTGGTCTCTGGGACAGTTTTGAAGGACTCGGCACAGTGCTGTCCGCCTCCAAAGAAAGAACTACTGGAGTCAGAAGCACATCAAAGCAGACTATCTTTCTCATCAGGGTATTTACAGTTTTATTTGGGGGTTTTAGTTTTATGTGAGTATTCTCTTGAAACGATGACCAATATGGAAGTGAGTTTTGCATGATAATACACGTATGGCCCAGATCAAAAGAGGGAAGGAGATGGTTTGGATCTTATAATTTTGGAAAATGAATGTTGAAAATTATTTTTACATGTAATTGGGAAAATAAAATATCTTTGAATAAAAAAACATATCAGTGGGTAATGATAAGCAGAGCACTGCCTCAGCGTTTGGAAGTAGATGATAATAGAGAGATAGATAGCATAACCCCTGCCCTCAAATCCTTTCAAATCAACTATTTGAAATAATTATGGAATATTTATATATAATAACATAATTTATACAATAATTAATTTTATAATTTGATGAGACTTAGATGTCAATTTGTTTAAAGGCAGGAGGCTAAACCAAATAGTTCCTGGAAATCCCTTTACAGATATTATTTTTTCTTCCTCTTCTTCTAAACTCTTACCTTCTGTCTTGGAATCAATACAGTTTATTAATTCCAAGGCAGAAGAGCAGTAAGGGCTAGGCAATGGGGGTTAAGTGACTTGCCCAGGGTCACACAGCTAGGAAGTGTCTGAGGCCAGATTTGAACCCAGGGCCTCTCATCTCTAGGCCTGGCTCTCAATCCATTGAGCCACCCAGCTGCTCTATACAGACATTATTTTTGAGTTTCAAGTGTGCATTAGACTACAAAGGGTTAATGGGAAAACCTAACACCAAAAATGCTATAAACTCTAGTATGTACAAAATCAAAATATAGATTTATGTTCATTACTTGCCATTTAGGATGAGAACTCAGAAAGACCTCTCACCATTAACATCATAGGGACAAGATGAAAATCCTATCCTGTATGGAACTAATAAGGAGCTTATGGAACTCCCAAATATCCAAGTGGGATTCATTTCCCTTCCTCCCCAGACCTCTCACTACTCATATATGCCCTTAGGCTAATGATAGATGACCTCTTATATATAGTATTTTACAATTTACACAACAAATCCATGAGAAAGATAGCACAAGTATTATCTGCCATTTTTTTTTACAGATGCAGAAACTCAGGGTTCAGAAAGTTACACTCACAGTACTAGGGAGTGGCAGAATTAGGACTCCAAAAAACAATCTTCCTAACTCCACTTCTATGAATTTTTTTCTATTTTGCAAACCAGAAAGGAAAAAAGGATTTTTCTGACAAAGGCAGTGAGTGCCCTTCCATGAATTTAGGGGAAATCAGGAGGGAACTTAGATAAGAAAAAAGATGCACAGTGAATGCTAGATAAATAAATGAAAAAGTCCTGGTATGGGAGCAAGCACTATGCTTAGCATTGGAGATATACAACCCAAACATACCCTGCTCTCAAGTTGTTCACATTCTAATTAGAAGGCACAACACAATGATATGTTAAAAAAAATCTAGGGGTGAAAAAGAGGTTTGCACTAAGAAAAATGGGAAGAGAAAAGTAAAATGGGGTAAATTATATCACTTAAAGAGACAACACATAGAGGAAAGTTTAGTGTCAAAGCAAATACAATGGGTTTTGGTGGTCCTGAGGGCCACCAAAGGACCTAGTGGCAGGACAAGTGGTAAGGTCCAGGAATCTTTAGGTCAGATACCAATATTTGAGGGGCAGTTAGGTGGCTCAGTGGAGACAGGAGGTCCTGGGTTCAAATTTGGCCTCAAACACTTTCTAGCTGTGTGACTCTTGGCTTGACCTTGATCCCAGTTGTCTAACCTTTTCCATTCTTCTACCTTGGAACCAATACTCTGCCATAGAGACAGTAGAAGGGCCACAGGGAAGTGGGGAGAAGACTCAAGGATTGGAATAGAACTACCTCCTGTTGGGGTGAAATGGAAGTTCAGTGTCCAGTCAAGAGAAGGAAAGGGAAAAGGAGCACTGGAAGGAAGGTTGGGTAGAAGAAAGGTTTCCATAAGATCTAGATTAGGGAAGCAAAGTAGGCTGAGAAAGGAGAGACAGAATTGATGAGTTAGGGAAGATAGAAGTTTTCCTAATATGGTCTCTTTCTTCTGCTTTGATAACCAGAAATATTTGAATGAATTACAGCTGGATATGAAAAAAAGTATAGAGGAAAAGGATATGCATATGGCCAATGCCGAGAGTTGGAAGAACTGGTGGAATACTTCAGTTGTAGTCATTAAGGGCTTGTATCCATGATCCCTTTGTACCCATCATCCCTTTTTTATGTATGCACTTAGGTTTAAGAGATATTGAAATTTTATTCTACAAATAAAAATGTTGGTTACACTGATCTTGACGACTGTGTCCTTCACTGTGCCTGGAGGGTTGTTATTTTTACTTTCTTCAGGTATATTTCCTAAGTGGCCAGACCACAGGTCACTCTCCCTGGTGAAGCAAGCAAACACTCCTCAGCTCAGTCAGTAGCCCAGTGCAATGAAAAGAATTCTAGATGGAAGGAATCTCTTAGGATACATTGTCTAGCAATGTCTTTATTTATATAGAGGAAACTAAAATCCTTAGAGTTTAAGTGATTTGACTACGGGGTAGAGCTAAAACATGAAACAAGTTCCTCTGATTCCAGATTCACTATTCTTTCCCCTGAGTGGAAGAAAGAGATATTAAAAAAAAATTTTTTTTAATTAAATCCTTACCTTGCATGTTGGAGTCAATACTGTGTATTGGCTCCTAGGTGGAAGAGTGGTAAGGGTGGGCAATGGGGGTCAAGTGACTTGCCCAGGGTCACACAGCTGGGAAGTGTCTGAGCCCAGATTTGAACCTAGGACCTCCCATCTCTAGGCCTGGCTCTCAATCCACTGAGCTATCCAGCTGCCTGCTAAGAGATATTTTTTAAATGAGGGAGAAGAAGGTAATCAACAATTATTTTTCAAATTTCAGATGATAAAATACTAGGTTTTTTGTAACAAGCTATTCACCATTGAGAGAAATGTGTAGACTCTTCACTTGGATTCTAAATATCATGGTCTCAGATGTCCCTATAGAGAATGTATTTTTAAACGGAATTTTAAAATGCCAAACGATAGAAAACATCTGTATTATTCCAAGGGTATATAGAAAGGAGATCAATGCCAACAATAGGTTCTGAGGACATCAAAGAAACAAGTAGCAAGGAGGGGAATTCATAAGGTGTGAGAAAAATACTATGCTCTATCAAGAACAAAAATTGTGTGACCCTGGGCAAGTCACTTAACCCCCATTGCCTAGCCCTTACCATTCTTCTGCCTTGGAACCAATGCACAGTATTGATTCCAAGATAGAAGGTAAGGGTTTTAAAAAAAAAAAAATGGTGATATAAAAAAATCAGTAACCACAGACCAATATCCCTATTTCCTCATCTATATAAAAATTTTAAGTATAAAATACACAGGAGATTTATTAATAGGGGACAGGCAGGCTTTTTGAAAGCCATATTCCATAGTTGACCCCATTGACTGAAAAAAAAAGATAGGAAATACAAGATTCCACTCTTTGTTGAATATAAAACAAAATTGATTCAGTTGAGTAAAGTTTCATTTTGAAGACTTTCTTCCACAAAGGTGTCTCTCACACAGACATCAAAATTATGCAATAAACCATGAAAGATAAAAACAAAGGTAATCTTGTTTAATCTTCCTTTACTCACTTAAAACATAAGAAGTAGCTCAGTGGTGGTCATCAGGCACTTGCAGAATACTTTGGATGTTCCCTTTTTCCTCTACCCCTGGCTCTAATTTCTCTGACTAGGATAGTGTACAACCTCAAATTAAACAAAATGGGAAGGAGAAAATGCTCTTGTCATTGACAATGGCTCTGGGATACGCAAAGCTGGCTTTGCTGGGGATGATGCTCCTTGAGTTGTGTTCCCGTCCATTGTTGGATGCCCAAAACACCAGGGTGTCATATTGAGAATGGAGCAAAAAGTCTATTCAATTACCAACTGAGAAGTTATAGAGAAAATCTGTTGTCATACCTTTTACAAGGAGCTTCATGGAGCCCCTGAGGAACAAACACCCTGTTCTCCTTATAGAAGCTCAAACCCCAAGGCCAATAGAGTGAAGGTGACACAGATCATGTTTTAGATCTTCAACCCCCCAGCCAATGGTATATTGCTATTCAGACCACTGGTATTGTTATGGACACTTGTGATGCTATCAACTAGGCTATGCCTATCTATGAGTATTATGCCCTTCCCCCTGCCATCCTTTGTCTGGATTTGGCTGGCCAGGACCTCATGAAGGTCCTGTATCACAGAATGAGGGTACAGTTTCAGGACCCCAGCCAAAAAGGAAATTGTTCCTGACTGCAAGGAGAAGCTGGACTTCAAGCAGGCAGTGGCCACTGCAGCTTCATCCTCCTCCCTGGAGAAGAGCTATGAGCTTCCAGATGGCCAGGTAATCACCACTGGCAATGAGAGGTTCAGGTGTCCCAAGGCCCTCTTCCAGCCATTTTTCCTGGGTTTGGAATCCTTGTGGCACTCAGGAGACCACCTTTCATTCTATCAGATGAAGCGTCATGTTTATATCCAAAAGGATGTATATGCCAACGCAGTATTGTGTGGTGGAGCTACCAGGTATCCTGCTATTGCTGACAGAATGCAGAAAGGAAGCCTAGCCCTGGCACCTAACATGATGAAAATTATAATATTGCTCCCCTTGAATGTAAGTATACCATCTGGACTGGTGACTCTATTCTGACTTCTCTTTCCAACTTCCAGCAGAGGTGAAACAGCAAACGGGAATATGATGGATCTGGCCCAGCCACTGTCCACCATAAATGTTTCTAAATGGCTGCTAGTAGAAGTGTAGCATTCGCTGCATGAGAATTCACAAAGTATAAATTTTCCTTGGCACATATACCCTTCATGTCAGCCTCATGAAACTAGAATGAGCCTTCTTTGAATAGAAACAAGGGGGGGGCAGCTGGGTAGCTCAGTGGATTGAGAGCCAAGCCTAGAGACAGGAGGTCCTAGGTTCAAATCTGGCCTCAGACACTTCCCAGCTGTGTGACCCTGGGCAAGTCACTTGACCCCCATTGCCTACCCTTACCACTCTTCTGCCTTTGACTCCAAGGCGGAAGGTAAGGGTTTAAAAAAATTTTTTTAAAGAAAAAAAAGAAAAGAAAAGAAACTCTTCCTTGGGGAAGTTGTTCTCTGATACTAGACAAATATCAGCACTCCTTCAATTGTTGCACCATTACTGATTTGACCTCAGATTCAAGTTAACAGTTGTTCCTTTGGTGTACATTTTAGCATACCTTGTACATGTCTTTGATCTAAACCCTGAAAGAAGTCACTTCATTTTGACAGGTAAGCCCAAGAGTTAACTTCTATGGAGAACTGACCTGATAATACAGCAATATATAGTATCTGGCTGGTTGATTCTCTTAACAGCTGAATGGTTTAGGTCTATAAAGCCTCAGATCTGTACAGAGGATCTAAAGTTCAGATTTCCATCATCTAAAAGAGCTGACTTGCAGAATTTCTCTCCTAAGGCTGCTAAGAGTCTCCTAAATATCTCTTATTTTGCCATCATCCTGGCAGGTATATGTATTGAATCTAAGCCTTAGCAACCAGTTTTTTTTTGTTCTTTAACCTATTTTTCCCCCAATGTGGTGGGACTAAGTTTCTCAACCTTGAGTTGCAAAAAAGTTTGCATTTAGAGGTAGCTGGGTGGCTCAGTAGATAGAGAACCACACCTGGAAATGGGAGGTTCTGGGTTTTAATCTGACCTCAGACACTTCTTAGCTGGGTGATCCTAAGTAAGTGTGTAAATAGAATTAGCTCTAGCCCATTCATAGTCAAACTCTACTTACCCTAGGCATAGAGATGATGTCATCCTCACCTCCCTTAGTGGGGAGGGGAGATGAGTTACCCACACGTGACAATAAGTAACAAATCAAGAACAAGGGACTGCCCTTTGGGGCAGTCCAAATCACTGCAGAGGCTGCCATTTGTCCACTTGAATTAGAGGTGGACCCACAGGAAGTGACGAAAGACTCTCTCTTTAAGTATGTTGGTTACTTCCTGCGAGGGAGTTCCCGCTTTGAACTTGGTGCTGAAGGACCTCCCTTGAGACCTCAGGCAGCTTCTACTCAGAATGGTCACGTGCATAAGTTAGGCTGACTTCCTTGGCCTACCTTGGCGTTTCCAAACTCTACCTCTAAGTAAGCTCTAGCCTATCTGATTGCTAGGCCTTGTGACTTGTAGTCTCATTTATTTAGCCTTCTAACCTTCTCTCTCCGTCCAGGCCTCTGCAGGCCTGGACTAGCCTCTCCCTCTATTTCCCTACCTTTTACCTTCCTAATTGTAAATAAACTACCTTAAACCCAGTGCTGACTTGGGTCTAATTTAATTACGGAATCAACCTGAATTGTTGATTCCTGGCAGCCATACTTTAATTATATATCCATATAATACCTAAAATCTCCCTCTTACATAAGTCATTTAACCCCAATTGCCTAGCCCTTAATGTTCTTCTTCCTTGGAACTAATACTCCCTAATATTATTTCCTACCTTCCCCCCCTTACCTTATATGTCTGTGGAGTTAATAAGGAGAGTAATTAGAGAAGAGTTAAAATCTGTGAAGGGTTAATTGTTATTTGACAATATTAAATATAAAGAAAGTAGTCAGTCATCATTTATTTTGTAAGCTGAGTTAAAGGCTGGTCCTTACTCAGACTCCATCTTTGCCACCCTTCCCCCACCTGAGGTTCCTGAGACAATTGTTAGGGCTTTCCTTTGTAAGAGTTTTTTAAAAGTTTGCATTTGCAAGCTGTAATTTTGTGCATCTAGTTAAATTACGTAAGATTTTGTATGCTATTTTAATGTTCTTATATGACAGAAGAATACCAAAATTTATAATTCATCCTAAGAGTTGACAATTGTAATGCCCAACACATCATTGTGTAAGAAAAACATTGCAACAAAAATAGGAAGCATAAAACAAGGAAACAGTTCTATCCTCCCATGGAGGAGATATCCTGCTCAATATATAAATTGGAAGAGGATTCCTTTAATATAATAAAGTCCTTCAGATGTTCCTATTATTTGGATAACATCATGCTGGTTGCATCAGTCTCTACAACACTGCAAATGATATCTATAACCATTCAAAAGAGTTTGCCCTAACCAACTACATAAAACAAGACAAATGGAAGAAGAATGCCTGCCATCCACATTTTGACACACCATGAGTTGGACAATCTACAGAGCTCATCTAATAGTATATATGTGTATATTATATAAATATATATATATATATGTGTGTGTGTGTGTGTGTGTGTGTGTATAACCAACACTATAAATCAGTGATTCCCAAACTTTTTGGCCTACCGCCCCCTTTCCAGAAAGAATATTACTTGGCCCCCTGGAAATTAATTTTTTAAAATTTTATTAACAATTAATAGGAAAGATAAATGCACCTGTGGCCATTACCACACTCCTGGATTGCTGCAGCACCCACCAGGAGGCGGTAGTGCCCACTTATAAATGATCAGTGAATTGGGCTCAAAATTCAACAGGAAGAAGAGAACTGAATATTGCCTTTGGGAACTTACAAAATCCCTTCAAGGACCTTAGATTTCTCTTAGAGACAAAGGCAGTCTTCTTTCTCCCCTCACCCCCACCCCTAGGAGCCTTAAGGCAATTGGGTTAAGTGACTTGTCCAGAGTCACACAGGTAGGAAGTATATGAGGCCAAATTCAAACCCAGGATCTCCCATTTCCTGATCCAGCATTCTATCCACTGAGCAACCTAATTGTCCCTAATCTTTTTAATTAGGAATAACCCACAGATGGGGTAGATGGGTGATACAGTGAATTGAGTGCCAGGCCTGGAGTCAGGAAGACTCTTCTTCCTGAGTTCAAATCCAGCCTCAGAAATTTACAAGCTGTGTTGTCCTAAGTAAGTCACTTATCTCTGTTTGCCTTGGTTTCTTCATCTGTAAAACGAGTTAGAGAAGGAAATGGCAGACTACTCCAGTTATCTTTGCCATCCCAAATGGGGTGACAAAGAGTCAGATACAATAGAAAAATGAATAAAGAACAAATCCCACTAGTGGTGTAATATGTCTTTAAATTAAGAAATACTGTAGTCTCAGAAGAATTAAGGAAAATATCATTCAAAGGACAATGGAAAGTTGCTTTAGGTATAATCAGTTTGCAACAACTACAGGGAGCTACCAAGATGAACCCAAGTAAAAGATGTCATCAAAGAAAAAAAAATTTTTTTTCTTTAAACTCTTGCATTCTAGCAAAGAATCAATATTAAGTATTGGCTCCAAGGCTGAAGAGTGGTAAGAAGTAGGCAATTGAGGTTAAGTGACTTGCCCAGGGTCACACAGCTAGAAAGTACCTGAGGTCAGATTTAAACCCAGGACCTCTTGTCTTCAGGCTTGGCTCTCTTCCCACTGAGCCACCCAGCTGCCCCCAAATGAAGTTTTTTTTTTAAAGGGCTGATTATGTAGTGAGAATGAAAGACAAATTACCTGTCCCTCATCCCATCCTCAGAATCCATTGGGATTCTCTCAATGTCAAAAGATAGCAAGAAGGGCCCGTCATGTTTGGTGAACTCCTTGTGGCAAGCTTATGGGAACATCAGGACATGAGCCAGCCAGGATATGTTAAATGGGGATAAGTTATTATATAATGGGTATATCATTGGAGAGACTGTTCATATCAATGATATTACAGAGCCATTTGAATATTAAGTTTCTGTATAAGGGTTTCGTCTGATGACCTCACAGTATGGTGAGCCTTTTGGACTTTGATTAGATCTCCTAAATGGGAGGTGAATTGATTGAATCACAGAATTATTGAATTTGAGAGTTGGAAAGGACCTCTCAGTAGCCATCCAGTCCATCTTGTACATGAAAGGAATCCCTACTATAACATAACTGACTGGTGGTCACTCAGCTTTTGCTTAAAGGCCTTCAAAGGAGAGAGAATCCACTACTTCTCTTAAGCATTCCATTCCACTTTTGAATTCCAGCCTCAGCTTGCTGCAAAGTCAATAAAGGGCAATCAGTCCCAGAGGGATGCCTTCCTGTCCTTATTCCCTTTTCTGAACCGAGGCCAGAAACCAGATACATGAAAGGAGACTTTGGTCCTTGGGGGGACACCTATGTACTGACTGACGGGTTATGGGGCCCCAGAGCTAACATAACTTCTTAGTCCAAAAAATGATGCAACCAAGACCATGGCATAGTATCAAGAATTTCTGGACTAGGGAGCAGCTAGGTGCCTCAGTAGATAGAGATCCAGGCCTGGAGACAGGGTGTCCTGGGTTCAAATTTGACCTCGGACCATTCCTAGCTGTGTGACCCAGGGCAAGCCACTTAATCCCTATTGCCTGGTCCTTACCGCTTTTCTGTCTTGGAACCAATATACAGTATTGGTTCCAAGACAAAGTGAGGGTTTTAAAAAAGTTTTTGCACCCCTGGTTCCTAGATTCTGAGTTCCTGGACCTAGTCCTATAGCCCTGTAGAAGCACCAGCAGAGACAAATGGCAGCTATACCCACTCTCAACCACAGGAAAGAAAGAGTAACTGTAGGGGCTTCCCTAATCCCAGCTTTCTGAAGAGAAATGGAGAGTTCCTGATCAATACCATTCTTGGGGTTGTGTCCCTAGTCACCTCAAGTTTATTTTCCTTCTGGAGAAGGTGGAGAGTTGGGGCTGATCAAAAGGAGTCTTCAAAGTCTTAAGATGCTATCATAAATAAAGCTTAATGTTTTATGGATTTCTTTGGTCAAAATGTGTCTCACCAATATGGTGGGAGATTCCTTGTCTGGTACTTCCAAGTGAATTTCCCTCCCAGGAGGAATCTGAGTATTTGAGATAGAACTATAGGACTGAATATTTGAAAGTAAAAGCAAGCCTCCCCAGCGTGTCAAGGGGTGACCTCCCCCCAGCAACTCTAAATTCATCTCCCAAGGGGAATCCAGAATATAGGGCATCACTTTGAGTATGGGAGACTCATCGAAACAAAAGAGAATCATATCAATTTTTTATGGGCTATTAGGAGTCTTCTATGCATATTTTGTGGAGTGAAAAGCTATTCTCTACTCAATATGCATATTGTTATCATGAGTGCTTGTATGGGAAGAGGGGTACTTTTACCCACATTATGGTCACCCAGACATGAGCTATATTCAAACTACACTATAAGACTTCTCAGGGACCATTCTGATTGAGGGCAAAAGGACACAGATGTAATGTTTGGAATGACCCTGAAGATTGAATTGGGTCCATATAAATACATATCTTGGGGTGCTGGGTTATAATTTTGGTTCCTTTATTGGTTTTAAGAGCCCAGAGCTTGGAATCATAAGTTCCCAGAGGAACAACTAGGCATGGGACTTTAGGTTATTTCTTCCTCTACAAAATAACTCAGTCATCTCTAAGTCTCTTCCAGCTCTGACTTTTGATGTCCTAAAGTCTCTTTCAATCTAAGTTCCATAATCTCTGGTTGCTTTCAGCTCTAATGTCCTCTGTTTCTTTTTACCCAATTATGTGCTAGAAATTTAGATGGGTGCCAAGAAATGAAAGAGGCAGCCTCGGTTTTCTAGGTAAAACCTACATTTGGCCAGGCTCCTCTGTAGAAGTAGGAAATAAAAAACTTGATTGGTAAGCATTGGGGCTCAAGACATGCCAAGTTCTCTCCCTTCTTACCTGCAGCTCTCCTCATAGGGCTGGACGATGCCAAAACTCTTCTTTCCAAAGCAGCAGCCTGTCCTTTCTCCAGGACAAATGTCCATTTTACAAAGCTATTTACTCTTCAAGGAAGTAAGCAGGGTAGAGGCTTGGAAAGTCCTCTCTGTCTGTCACAAGGGAGATGGGCTGAGACTGAGGATAAGTGAGAGCTGAATGAACAAGAGCTGCCATTTCCTGTCACCTGGGGAAGTAGCAACTGACAAGGTTGACCTCATCTAGGACTTGACTGGAAGGAATCAGAAGAGTAGGATTTGTTTCTTTTGGGGAAAATCTGTTCTTGGAGGGCAAGAAAACAGGGTGGAAGAGCCTTCTTAGGGCTACAATTGAATATCCTAGAGCCCTAAAAAAAAGTTCTTCCCTATATTCAGAATAATAATGGCATGGCATAGTAGTTAGAAAGTTCACCTTGAGCTGGGCAGCTGGGTGGCTCAGTGGATACAGCCAGACATGGAGATGGGAGATCCTGGGTTCAAATCTAGCCTCAGGCTCTTCCTAAACTGTGTGACCCTGGGCAAGTCACTTAACCCCAATTGCCTAGCCCTTACCACTCTTCTGTCTTAGAACCAATACATAGTATTGATTCTAAGATGAAAGGTAAGGGTTAAAAAAAAAAAAAAAAAAAGGTTCACCTTGAAGTCAGGATGATGTGGGCAAGTCACTTAAACTGTCAGTGCTATAAGGTCAAAGGTATCAGACATGCTGCCCAGGCTACATGTGCCCACAACACTCCTAGTACACTGAGAATCAGATTAAAATGTAATTGGGAAATATTTAATAAAATAAATAAAAATAGATAATTATATATGATTTTCTAAGTCAATATGGAACCCCAAAGGATCCTTACATACCCTCAGATGGCCCCCATTTCTAATTGACACCCCAGCTCTAAGGCAACTCTCTAACACTTTTAAGTTACAGAGTGTGGAGGTTCCATTGGTAGAGAGAATTTTCTATCAAGGTATTCACAGGTCCATTCCTTATCCCAATCTGTGTAGATTGGCTGGTAGGGACACCCCCCCCCCCATATTCAAGCTGTTGCCAAGGCCTGTCCATTTTGCCTTTGCAATATATCTTGAATACTTCCCCTTCTCTTGTCTGACACTGCCTCCACTCCAATGCAGGTACTGGTCACTTTACTTGTAAACCATTGTATTGGCCTACTGGTGAATCTGCCTGCCTCAAGTCTCTCCCCACTCCAATATATCCTTCATTCATCCAAGTAGCAATTTTCCTAAAACAAAGATCTGATCATGTCACAGGCCCCAACTCTATAATAAATTCCAGTGCCTTCTTAATGTTTCCAGCATCAAAAAAATAGAACGAAACAAAAAAGCCCAAGCCTTTCCAGTCTTCTGACACCTTACACCCAACACACACTCTTTGATACTATGGCAACAGCCTCCTGACTGTTTCACAAATAAGACTCCATCTCTCAGCTCTGGGCATTCCCTCTAGGTGTCTCCTAAGCTTGGAATGCTCTCCCTCCTTCACTTTAACTCCTGATCTCGGTGGCTTCCTTTAAGTTCCAACTAAAATACTGTCTTTTCCTGGAAGCCTTCCCTAATCCCTCTTAGTTATATGCCTTCTCTCTATTCTATTATTTCTTACATTGGTTGTGTGTCCTCTCCCCCATTAGACTGTAAGTTCCTTGAGGGCAAGAACTCTTTTCCCTCTTTTTGTAGCATTTAGCACAATGCCTGGCACATAGTAGATACTCAATAAATGTTTATTAGTTGATTGATTGGTACAAAGTCTTCTCAATCATTATCTCATTTGAGCTTTATAACAATTCTGTGCAAGAGGGGCAGAGATGATTATTCCCAGTTAACAAGAGAGGAAACAGATCCAGAGATAGGAAGTGTCTTGTCCAGTTATACCTCTAATACGTAACAGAACCAAGATTTGACCCCTTGTCCATTCTTTCTACTCTACTGTACAAAACTATACATATAAAACCCTCCCTCCTGTAATATCACTGAATTTCTGGAATAACTTTGCTGTTTCTCAGTTCCCACATTTGCTTTAGCTGCTCATCCAGAGCTACAATATTATTTACATTCACTCAAGAAACAGTCATTGAACACCTACTGTGAGCAGAACTACAATGTAAGGGAGTGTGATAAAATGGGAAGAAATCAAATCAACTAGCATATTAAGCATTTAATATGTCAGGCACCATGCTAAGCCCTGAGAATATAAAGAAAGGCAAAAGAAAAAGCAAACCCAAAAGCCAGACCTCCTCTCAAGGTGTTCAAGAAGTCCGAGAACACTTGTCCAGGAGTCAGGAAACCTTGGTTCTAGTTTTGACTCCAGTATCTTGGGCAAATCTTCTCCTGTCTGGGTCTCAGTCTCCCTATATGTAAAATGAATGGTTGAGTTGGATGGCTCCATTCTAGTTCTAATTTTCAGTCATCATCATTCTTTGTATTATAATTTAACTTGACATATTTTTGTCTTTCCTCCCTAATAGGCTGTAAGGTCCTCAAGCTCAGAAATAGATAGTATCTTCTGTTTCTTTGTGTCTTTCTGCAAAAGACTATATATAGTAGGAGCTCAATAAATAATCTATTAATTGATGATTATCTCCAACATGGAAGATCTCATCCGAACCAGTGAATCAATAGGGTACAAACTTCTCTACCCCTCACCTCTTTCCTCCAAACCCATGAAAGTTGTATGGGATGAGGGCAGCTGGATGTCTGAGGTTCAAGATTAGAGAAGAAAAAACGTTGACATTCCAGATTGCATATTAAAGGTCAATGCAACCCAGCAAGATGATGGCTGGGTCTATTTCCCAAGGAGACCAGGGGAAAAGAAGGACCTGTATGTTCCAAAATATTTATAGCAGCAATCTTTGTGGTGGCAAAGAACTGGAAATCGAGGGAAATGCCCATCAATTGGGGGATGGCTAAACAAGTCGTGGTATATGACTGTGAAATGATGAGCAGATTAATTTTTTTAAACTTGGAAAGAACTACTTGAGATAATGAAGAGTAGAACCAAGAGAACACTATTATGCAGCTACAGATTTAATATTTGAAGAATGATTTGTGAAGGTTTATAAACCTCCAGAGAATTAACGGAGAAGTGGAAACATGAAAAACACAATCTATATTTTTTGCTAGATAATGCCTCCTATGGCGTAGGGTCAGGAAGGAGGGACTAAGTAAAAAATTTAAAAATAATTTTAAAAGGTCAATACAGAAGACTTTTTCTACTAGTTTCAAATTCTATCAGGCTCTGATGGGAGTGGGATTAGGAAATAGGTGTATGAAAAAATAGGGGTGCTGAGGGAAGAGGAGAATCCTCTGCCAGAGCCAAAAGGAAAGCATTAATACATTTTCCAACTCTATTTGCCATCCCCTTAACTTCTCCTTCATTAGGTGTGTTCCCAGATGATGCAAGCCAGCCTTCATTTAACTTCTCCCACCTGCGCTCTATGCCTCCAGAGGCACTACTCAGTCTGGTGTTCTTCCTAGATTCGCTGCCAGCAGCAGTTCAGTTTTTGGCTGGAAGTCCACCTGATCAGTCAGCCTTTGCTCAGTTCTGAGAATATATTTCCATCTCCCTTTGTTTCAACTGGTGAGACGGTCTGGTGTTCAGTGTCTGAAAGATCTACTGCCTGCTGTGTGCTTCCTTGATCAGGATTTAGGTAAGGTTGAATAATTTGTTCCTAATAGAAAAAAGGGAGGAAAAAAGTTAATTGATCAAGATCAGGTGTAAATAGAAATTTTATTTCTATTTCATTCCTGGTTTAAGAACCCTTAGTCTTGAGTTCTGCTAGGTGTGGAGTTTCCCTGGAGGTCTCTGTAAACCTGGCAACAAGAAGATGCTTCTTTAATCATGTCTTAGGGCAGAAAAAGAATTCTAGAATGTCACAGCTTAGGGACCATCTTTCTACTCCAATCCCCCTCACTTTACTGATTCAGAAACTGAGATGTAGAGAGGAAAAGTCACTTACCCAATGTCACACAGTTAATTAAGCTGCAGAGCCAAAACAAGAACCCAAGTCTTCTGATTCCCTAGTTCTCTACTCCACCATGCTGTCTCTACAAGACAATCACATCCCATCCTCAGGCAGAGAGGACAAAAGAGAAAAGGTATAGGGCAACTCCTGGCTCCTAGCTCGTTGAGTTTATACCTGCTGGGAAAGGACCTTAAGTACCATTATCTACAACAGGCCCACCTCTAGTTGGGTAAATAAGGAAATAACTGCAAAGTCTTGTACTCTGGTTTCCCTTTTTTCCAGGATATTTTAAGATAAATTTCTTTACTTCTCTTCTCCCAAGAACTCATTGCATTCTCCTCTGATCTGGGCTAGTCTAAACCCAAGCCCTTACCTACCACCTCCTGAAAGACAAGCACTCTAGCTTATCCTGTCAAGATCTGCAGAGAAACCCACTTTGCCAAAAAAAAGTCCCCAGGTAGAATCGGGTTTATGCTAGAAAGAGGAAAAAAAAAAGGGAGGGGGAGGATTTCCTTTCCAGATCCTTGTGTTTTGTTGGAGTTGTTTTTTTTTTTTTTTTTTTTTTTTTTTTTTTTTTTTTGGAGGGTGGGGAGGCTCGGATTTCAGGGAAAGGGAACTTAAAGAGGAGAGGAATGTCCTTTTTTTTTTTTTTAAAGAACAAGTAGATTGTGGGCAAAGGATTAATCAAGTGGGGTGAGTGAGGAGTCATTATATTTAGCTAAAAAGGTAATTATGACTTAATGAAGCCATGCAGCCTGATGCCTAAAAAGGAAATGGAGTTGGATAACTGGTTTCTTTCCTCCAATTTCTTCCCTTGCAACTTTGTATTAGAGTTCCTTTGTTTCCTCCTGATTCTTTGTTTCTACTCCATACTTGTCTAACAGGAATGTCAAGCTCAGACCTCTGACAGACCAACCAGCTCTTAATCCTGGACATCTCTCTATAATAATAATCGCTATGGCTCATTTTGCCCCCCTGGAAGCATCTGAACCTGGGTTGTCTCTAAGCAGTTTCCCTTGACAGTATCTGGCTAATAAGAAGATTAAAATATAGGTGTAGTGATAGAACCTGGACTTGAGATTTCAATTATCTGAGGTAGTGATCCCCAGTGTTTTTGATTCCTTGAAATCTCTTTCAAGAATCAACCTATCGTGATTCTCTGGGGTAATTTAATATAATATTCATAGCATCTTTTTACATTTATTCAATAAGTATCTTTAAGAAATATAATGATAACTTTGCCCTGAAAAATCCAAATTAAAATTTGTTACATAATTATAAAATGCAAAATTTTAGTCTAACTATAATTATGAAAACCCCAAGTATAATATTAGAAATAATTGTGAATATTTATGTAGGATATTCTGTAAGAATTAAAAGAAGTAATCTAGCAAAACCTCATTATCTTCAATATAAACTTACCATTGTTAGGAAAAGATTCTCTTCAGATGTGACTTTCTTTTCTTCTGCCAGTAAACACAGTTTACATTCTCCTATAAACAGAAGCAGAATAGTACCAGAAGTAGAAGATAAGTTTAAATCAGAAAATAACCTTACTGATGCAAAAAGAGACAATGTAAGGTTTGTTCCTGCAGAATATTTGTAAGGGTCTTTGATGATTTCAAGGTAGCTTGTAATACACATACCCCCGTGTTTTATAAACAGTCTGACGTTTGGTTTGCAAGAATACAATCATAACATTTTAGTCATGTGACTACATGGCTGATGAATAGGTACCAGAAGGAAAAGAGGGTGCTCTTCTGGTGCAGTGTGCAGAATGTAAAAGAGGCCATTGGCACACATCTGCCATCTCCAAAGAAAGACTTGTTGAGGTCAGAATGCAGATCAAAGCATATGATTTTTCACTTTAGTTTATTTGGGTTTCTATTTTGGGGGGTTTGGTTTTATATGAGTATTCTCTTACAACAATGAAGGATAAGGAAAGAGGTTTTACATGATAACACATGTATTACCCAGTTGAATTGCTTACCATCTTTGGGAGGAGGAAGACAATTTCAATCTTATTAGTTTGGAAAATAGATGTTGAAAACTGTTATTACATATACTTAGGAAAATAAAATAAAATAAATTTTTTAATGTGTCTGACCATCCACTGGGAATTGGTTTATGCTTGAAAGTTGAATCTTTGTGGCAGTTTGGAAACAATTTGATGACAGGTTGAAAAACTGCAATAATGTGCTTAGTCAGAAGCAGTTTGATGTCATAGCTGCATGAACACAAAAATCATTGTGTATATGACAATGATAGTTTAGAATTGCTGAAGAAACAAATCTTATCATGCTTCCAAAATGCACATGCTTGTTGTCACAGAGGAAAATTATATTTGTAACACAACTGGGCAATTACTTATTATTTATGGTACCATTAAAGAATTTTTATAACATACTCCTTGAACCATCATCTTGAACCAGAATTCCATAGAACTCTTTGAATAAGAGAACTCCAGCTGCCATTGCAGGTCAGCAACTTCTCCACAATTTACAATTTTCAAATGGTGTCTAGAATAGCACTGAGAGTTTAAGTAAGTTGCCTAAGATCACATAGCCAGTACATGTCAGAGGAAGAACTTGAACCCAGGTTTTCTTGGACTTGAAACCAACTCCATCATACCATGTCTCTTAATAACAGGAAACATATATTTATTTAAGACAGTACTAAGCAGAGAAAATACTTGCATCCAATCCCTGAGTGAATCTTTTCTGCTAAGATCTACTTTCCTCTGTAATAATTAAAAATGGGTTTGACAAATACAAGAATTCAAAAAATTATTGTTGTGGTTGCCATTTATAAAAAACAATTAACTTCTTAAGCCAAAATGACTGTTAGCAGCTTTTATTTACAGCAAGGTAGAAGTATTAAAGTGAGAAATATAGGAAAGAGGTAGAAAAAAAATCACCTAGCTACAAATACTCTAAGTCCTAATCCTAGTGCCTCCAGATCCCAAATGTGAATCCAAAAGCTAATCTCACCAGAATCCAAGGTCCTAAACAGGAAGCTGAAATCTGAAAAGCCAGGAGATGCTGCAAAACCACTGAGAACCTTCAGTGCACATAAGGCCAAGACTGCCAAAAGTCTTCACCAGAGCTCATGCTGAAAAGAGTGTCCCACCAAAGTGGAGAGAGAGGGAGGGGGAGAGGGAAAGGAAGAGGGAGAGACGGAGGGAGAGAGAGGGAGAGAGAGGGAGAGAGAGAGAGGGAGGGGAGAGGGAGGGAGGGAGAAACAGAGAGGGAGGGAGGGAGAAACAGAGAGGGAGGGAGG
>NC_058131.1:278310344-278368604 GCF_016433145.1 Gracilinanus agilis
TGCAAAGGTACAGGGATAGCCTCACCCAGAATTCCAGGGGACCCCCCTGGAGAACTTTGGGTGAGGGGCAGTTGAGAAGGGTTGAGGTCAGTTAATTTGTGGGCCTGGATGTGAGCAGACACTCTGCTTGCTACTCCTGACTTGGGGTTTCTCCTGAGGTGGCCATTGCAGCATAAGCCAGCGGTTTCTACTCATAAGGTTAGCCTGTTTGTTATTACTATTCTTCATTAATATAATTATATAATTACTTAGGGATTAGAGAGTAAGATATTTATCAATAGCAAGAGAGCCAGTTTTAGTTAAGTGCTTCATCCCCTCCAGTAACTTTAAAGGATTACATAAATATTAGCTATATTGTTTTCTACTACCCACACAGCCACTCAGACCACAAAAAGGTCTGAATCTCTCTATTCCAACCACAGGAGCCCTCAGGTAAATTTTGAAGAGTGACCTTGAGCCACAGGTTCAGCTGGGTTGAGAGGGTTAAGAGATAACATATATATATATAAAAGAGGATGTGAGTTCAAACACATGCTTGCAAGTGTATTGGTATGTAAGCTTGTGGGTTTACAGAAACAGGAAAATTGGCTGGTACAGAACAGTGATTTCTCTCCAGAAAAGGTGTATGCCTCTAGCTTCTTTCCCTCCCCCTACTTTCTCCCACCGAGCCTCCCTTCCTTTGGCATTCATTCCACCCCTCCCTTCCTTAGCCGGAAGGAGAAACAAAGCTATTCCCCCCGCCCCAGCCCCAGCCTAGAGAAAAAAGAGGAGGAGAAAAGGCCCATTGGCTGGACCAACAGCAAATGAATCAATCTGCTTAGCGAATAAAATTGACAAGGGCCAGCCGTGAAGGCCAGGCGATTCCTGATTACAGCAGTTTTGGGGGTTAGGGCGGTGGCTCCTGCCTGATCTAGGCATAGGAGAGCTCCTTCTGCTGCTGCTGCTGCTGCAGGACTGATGTGCCAATAGCCTGGATTCTCCAAACCTCGGTGCTTGTGACGCCAAGGACACCGAGAGATGAAGGCAAATTGAGGTCCTACTAAAGCTGGCTGAAGCTAGATTGCTGCCTGAGCCCTTCTCCGAACAGATCACGAAAGTCCGTCTTACCTGCCCACCAACTAGCCAGCTTGCCCACCTCCCAGCCGCCTTGCCTGCCTGCCTGCCTGCCTATCTGCCTTTCACTACTGCTTGCTGCCCTCCCCAGGCTTAGGGGTGAGTTGGGGCGCATGAGAGTATCTTCTGTCTGGGTAGGAAAATCCTCCCTGGAGAGGCTAGCAGGACTTGGCTCCTCTGCCAGTCTCTAATCACAAAGAAAATGGATTGCCTGGGTGGGCAAGCCTGCAGGGGGTAACCTGGCCTAGGGCTTCTAGCAACTGGGGGAGGGGAGCAGGAAGAAAGAAATGGCTTCACCATGGATTTATTTTAAGGCCAGTCCCTGAAAATGTATTCCTCTAATGGATCCTAGGATCTTAGAGCTGAAAGGGACCACCTACCTTAGAGACTGTCTAATGTTGAGGCTCTTAATCTTATTTGTGTATTGGATCCTTTGGCAATCTGGAGAAACCTGTGGACTTCTTTTTTCAGAATGATTTTTAAATGCATGAAATAAAGCGCAAAGGAAATAAGTAATAAAATAGAAAGGAAACCAAAGGTTACTGAAAACAATAGCATAGATATTTTCCCAGACTCTCTATCCATAGACGCCATGGGAAGCTGTGGACCCCACATTTAACATCCCAACCCCCTTATTTCACTGATTAGGAAATAGACTGGGGAATGGAAGGTGAAATAATCCTTAAAGCAGCACAATAAGATAGTGTTAAAGAGTTAGAACTAGAACCCTGGCTTCCAGGAAGGGCTTGGTTCTATCACCACATATTTGTTGGGGTGCCAGAGATTAGAATTGGGATAAAGGATTCCAGGTTCTAGGGACTTTAGCCTGTTCTGTGGGAACCAGACACATGTGGAAATGGCTTTAAAAAAAAAAATCCAAGCCCACAGATCCTACCAATCTCCCACCTATATGCCTCCCAGTAGAAAGCTTGGAAGCTAACCATATAAACACCAAAGGTTCTCTGCAGTTTCAACTGTACCCAGACTGCCAGCTGTCAGAGCATCCTGGGGGTGTCAGCAAAAGGGAGGATTGGCCTCTCACTGACTAGACCTGCTACAAATAACTAAAATCTGGTGCACTAGCACAGCCTCTAAGAGGAATTAAGAATTCATTTCCTAGGAAATCTGATTTTTCAGTCTACTACCTTTAGTCAAAGGAAGAAGCAAATAAGGATGATGAGGATGATGGTGATGGTGATGGTGATGATGATGGCTTTTACATAGTGCTTTAAGGTTTGCAAGCACTTCTTAGATATGTTATCTTTGGTCGTTACAATAGCCTTGTAAGAAACAGGATGTTATTATCTCCATTTTATAGATGAGGAAATTAAAGGGAAAAAGCAACATGGTGCAGAAAGAATATTGGATGCAAAATCAGACCTGAGTTCAAATGGCTTTTTTTTAAACCCTTACCTTTTGTCTTAGAATCAATACTCTGTATTGGTTCCAAGGCAGAAGAGTATTAAAGGCTAGGCAATGGGGGTTAAGTGACTTGCCCAGGGTCACCCAGCTAGGAAGAGTCTGAGGCCAGATTTTAATCCAGGACTTCCCATTTCTAGGCCTGGCTCTCAGTCCACTGAACTACCCAGCTGCCCCCTATTTTAAGTATTATTCTCAGAAGAGGTTCATAGACTTCACCAGACTGTCAAAAGAGTCTATAACACAAGCGGTCTTAAAAAAAAAAAACCCAATCCTGATATAGCATTCCCCAAACTATCTTGTATTCTTTATATATCTAGTCTGTATATATTTTTATATGTGCATTTGTTACCTCATTAGAATGTGAGCCCCTTGAGGGCAAGGGTAGTTTCATTTTTGTTTTTTGTAGCCCCAGCAGCTAAACTAGCACAGTGCCACTCTAGTAGGTGTTTTAACTTCTTTTTGATTGATTGACTTTAATCAACTATTTTTACCTCAGAATGATGAAGAAAGAGTGACTCCAGGCGTGTATTCCTCCCCACCCTTTATGAAAAAAGGGACACAATTAAGAAAAATTGTAATGAACTTGCCATTTACCATAAGAGGTGGGCAGCACCACATCAGAACTGTCAAGGAGGAGTCTGGTTACCTTTTTGATCTGGAGAGTAGCAGAGGAGACAACAACATTCATTAAGCACCTACTATGTGTCAGGTACTGTCGGGTTCATAAGTGCCAGGAGTACAAAAAGAGGCACAAAAAAACCCAGTCCCTGACCTCAAGAAACTTACAATTTAGTGGGGAGAGATAACATGCAAACAAATATACACAAAGCAAGTTATATACAGAATAAATAAGAGATAATTATGGGACGTAGACTCATATAGAGGGAAGTCACTAGAATTAAGATAGTCTGGGGAAAGAAAGCTTCCTGTTGAGGGTAGAATTTTAGTTGAGTCTTAAAAGGACCCAGGGAGGTCAGCAGTCAGAAGGTAAGGGGAACTTGGGAGACAGCCAGAAAAAATGCCCAAGCTAAGGGACAGTGTCTTGTTTATAGAATAGTCAAGAGGCCATTGTCATTGGATGGAAAAGAAACTGATGAGGAGAAAGGCTTAAGAAGACTAGGTTATAAAGCACTTACACTGAATTTTGTATTTGATCCTAGAGGAAATAGGAGTCTGGGAGTCACTATAGTTTGTTGAGTAGAAGGGTGATAGGATTGGACCTGCACTTTAGAAAAAATCACGTTAATAGCTTAATGGAGGATGGAGTCAAGTGGGGAGAGACAAGACAGGCTGACCCACCAGGAAGCTCTTATAATAATCCAGGTGTAAGCGTGATAAGGGTCTGCACTAGAGTGGTTGCTGTAACAGAAAAAAGGAGGCATATTCTTTTTTTTTATTAATTATTTTATTTTTCCAATTACATATAATAATAATTTTCAACATGTTTTCTGAACTTATAAGTTCCAAATTGTCTCCCTTCTCTCAGAGACAGTAGGCAATTTGATCTGGGTTTTACAGATATTATCATACAAAACATTTCTATATTGTTCATTGTTGTAAGAGAATATTCATATAAAACCAAAACCCTGAAATAAAAAACATAAATAAATTAAAGTGAAAATAGAAGGCTTCAATCTGTATTCCAACTCCAACAGTTCTTTCTCTGGTGGTGGATAACATTCTTTGGCATAAGTCCTTCAGAATTGTCCTTGATCATTGTATTGTTGAGAATAGCTCTTTCATAGTTGATCATCATATGATATTGTTGTTATTGTGTACCATGTTCTTCTGGTTCTGCTTATTTCACTCAGCATCAGTTCATGTATGTCTTTCCAGCTTTTTCTGAAATCATCCTGCTCATCATTTCTTATAGCACAATAGTATTCCATCATGATTGTATACTGCAAATTTGTTCAGCCATTCCCCCATAGATGGATATTCCCTCAATTTCCATTTCTTTGCCACCACAAAGGGGCTTGGCTTTGCTGTTGAGGTAGAGTTTCACCTATCTCTGCCAGCTTGGGTGCAGGACCCCTGTTACATTCACACCCTGTACTCTAGCCTATAGCCTCTGGGGCTGGTCTAATTCCATCCTCCACTACTCTCCTGCTCTACAGCTAGCCCCTTACATTACAGTTTGCAAGCCTGAGAAACTGGGAGGATAGTGTTGCCCTTGACAATAATAGGGAAGACAAGAGGGTGGAGAGTAGTATTTAGGGGGAAAACGATGAATTCTGTTTTGAACATGAGTTTAAGATGTCTACTGTACATCCAGTTCAAGATATCTGAGAGGCATTTGGAGATTCAAGATGGGATGTCAGCAGAGAGTTTGGGGCAGGAGAGGAAGATTTGAGAAGCATCAGCATAGAGACAGTAGTTAAGTCCATGGGAGCTGATCACCAGATGCAGTAGTATAGAGGAAGAAAGAAGAGGACCTGGGACAGAATCCTGAAAAGCAGGCAGCTAGTAGAAGTGTAGGCAAGTAAAATCCAGTCTTTGAACCTTTGGGAGAGACCTTAGTGATCAGACACTCACCTATTGTGAGTCTGACCTCAGGGTAGAAACTGTTTGCCAGGCTTAGCCACCTACTGAAGGTAGGTCCCCCTGGTCCCCCTGGTGTTTAGTACGGCATAAAAGAGAGCAGATAAGAGGCCTAAAAGAGAAGTCTGTTTTTGGTGTGTGGAGAGGCAGAGCTTCTCTAGAAGGTCTCTAAGCCTATAGGAACAGAGATGGGGAGAAGGACCTGGAAAGGGTCCTAAGAGGCCATCTGCTCCAACTCTCTTCTTTTACAGAGAAGGAAGCAAGTCTAGGTAAGTTAAGAGCTTTTCCCAAGTTGGCACAAGTAATGAGTTCAAGACATAGAATAGGAATTCAGGCCCTCTGACTTTAGATCCCAGGTTTTTTTCCATTCTACCCTCAAGGCCTTACCTCCTGTGGCCAACACTAGTCTTAAAGGCTGAGCTCAGTTGATTCTTAGCACAGATTGATACCTGTTCTTCTTTAACCCATAGATATTAGAATCGGGACCAAACTTAGAGCATCAGGAATAGAAACCAGGCACAGAGACACCTTGGCTATGGAGGTTTTGGTAGAATATAAAGAAATAGTTCATGCCAAATCATATTGGTCAGTGATGTTCCCAGGGCCTGAGGAATGTGTCCTGCTGTACTGAAGTCCATCTTGGGACCCTGATGGAGACACCTGCCTTCATTTAAGTGGAGTAGAGAGTTCTATGGTGCTGCTAGGTGGTGTAGTGGATAGAATGCTGGGCCTAAAGTCAAGAAGTCTCATTTTCATGAGTTTAAATCCAACCCTCAGACACTTCCTAACTGTGTGACCCCAGGCAAGTCACTTAACCCTATTTACCTCAGTTTCCTCAACTGTAAAATGAGCTATAAATTATCTTTGTCCAGAAACCCTCAAACGGGTTCATGAAGACTTGGATGACTGAAATGACTGAACAACAAGAGAGATCTCTGAATTTGGAGCCTGGAAAACCTAGGTTCTAATTCTGCTTCAGATACTTATTAGCTATGGGATCCTGGGCAACTCATTTAATTTCTCTAGGCCTTGGTTTCCAAATCTATAAAATAAGGAATGATGGACTCAATGAACTGTAAGGTCTCTTCCAACTCTAAATCTTTGCCCCAATTATTGTAGGGTGTGGGTCAGTCAACCAACAATCCAGCAGCCATTTACTGATCACCCACTATGTTTGAGGCCCATGTTAGGCACTGAGAGGGACACAGATGAATGAAACATGGTCCTGTCCTCCAGTAGATCAGAGTCTAGAAAAAAGGACGAGGTATATCTCTATGAGAAAATGACTAATACCAGGAGATATAAAATGAATGTTGAATAAGGAGTGCGATAAGTTCAGGAGAACATTGTGGGCAGAATGTTGAGAGATGGGTTCAGTATCTCCTAATGTATAATCCTAGCTATACAAAAATTCAATCATTCAACAAATATTTATTAAGCTCCTATTATGTGCGAGACACAATGATCAGGAGGATATGATACATTCACACTCTTGTCAGGTCCCCAGGGGGATTTTATCTTATTAAGATAACTGTCTGGGCAGGAGATTGAATTAAAAAATATATATGGGTGGCCTCAGACACTTCCCAGCTGTGTGACCCTGGGCAAGTCACTTGACCCCCATTGCCTACCCTTACCACTCTTCTGCCTTGGAGCCAATTCATAGTATTGACTCCAAGACAGAAGGAAAGGGTTTAAAAAAAAAAAGATATATATGGGGAGTCATGTAGGTATATCAGTGGATTGAGAGCTGGTCCTAGACATGCGAGGTCCTGGGTTCAAATCTGACCTCTAATGCTTCCTAGTTCTATGACCCTGGGCAAGACACTTAACCTCTCTTGCCTAGTCCTTCCTGTTCTTCACCTCGGAACCAATAATACACTGTATTAATTCTAAGACAGAAGATATAGGTTAAAAAAAAAAAAGAAGAAGATATATGTGGTTTCTTCCATTGCTCTGATTCTATGGTTGGGGTCAATCATTGGTCAGCCTGAAGTCAATGATGCAATCCGTGATCATAAAATCTTAGATTAATGGACCTGAGAGACCATCTGCTTTATGGTCTTCATTTTACAGTTTAAGAAATTAGCTCAAAATCAAAATTGACAGGGCTGAGATTTGACCCCAAGGCCTCTTACAAAAATCCAGCAACCCACAATAAGACATTGCCGTAAGGTCAAAAGCGCAATCTGTGCTGGCTCAGTCTGAGGCTAGAATTAGAGGGTCAGCCTATGTGTGCCCTAGGTCAAGGCTCAGTCTGGGGCTGAAGTTAAAAGTGTGAAACAGCCCAAAAGTCCAATAATTTTTTTGACTTCATAGAGGGGAAGAGTCATACTATAGGGGAATTTTTCCTTTGGATTCCTGAGAAAAGAAATCCCTAATAATAAAAGAAATCCTGAGAAAAATTGTGTTGGAGAGATGATATCCTAAAGAGAAGCACTGGGCCTGTGACTGGGCCAGGTACTGTGTGGGAGAGCCCAGGCCTTATCATTCCTATCCTACGAGGCTGTTCAGCTGACCAAATCAGTCGGAGCAGCGAGGTGTCAGTGCAGAGCCCCAGACCTGAGGTCAAGAAAACTCATCTCCTAAGTTCAAGTTTGACCTCAGACTAGTTTCATGGACCTGGACAAGTCACTTAACCCTGCTGGCCTCAGTTTCCTCATCTGTAAAATGAACTGGAGAAGGAAATACAAAACCACTCCAGTATCTTTGCCAAGAAAACCCTAAATGGGGTCTGGAAGAGTCAGACATAATTGAAAATGACTGAACAACAATAACAACAGAGCTTGTTAAGTGCCTTCTATGTGGCAGACTGTGCTAAATGCTTTGGAGATACAAAGGTACAAACGAACCAGGCCCCATTCTCGAGAATTACATTTTAAGGAATTTTGTTGTGGTGATGGTGGTGCTTGTTTTCTTTTGATGAATCTTCTGAGGGCCTGGGGTGGGAGAACAAATTTTATCAATTTATCAATTATCAAGCCACATAAATTAAAAAAAATACAGAGTAAATTGGGGAAGGCCCTAGCAATTGTGGGGAAATCAAGAGAACCTTCCCAAGTCAAAGGGGGAAGCTTTCTTTCTGTCAGACAGGTACGAAGAGAGGGTCTCTTTTCCCTCTGCTTAGCAGCAGGGTGAGAACAGGGCTGTGAATTTTTCTCTGCCTGTGCCCCTGTTTAGTAGGCTGTAGAAGACGGCGCGCCAGGCTCGACAACGCTGGAACCAACCTTCAAGATCAGCAGCAATGCGTTGGAGAAGCATGCTGCTGGCAGCCATCACCCTCACCTTACTCAGCATCTTCCTGGTCATTTGGTAAGTTTAATCTTGAGGACAATTTGTGTAGACCTGATCACTCACACTGATCTCCCACTCACAAGTTCCCTTATAGAGACTGAGTCAGATTATAGATAGGTTAGATAGATGGATGGACAGACAGATGGATAGACAGACAGACAGACAGACAGACAGACAGACAGACAGATAGATAGATAGATAGATAGATAGATAGATAGATAGATAGATAGATGGATGGATGGATGGATGTATAGATAGATAGATAGATAGACAGACAGACAGATAGATGCATGCATACATAGATAGACAGACACAGATAGATAGATGGATGGATGCATAGACAGATGTATAGATAGGTAGATAGACAGACACATAGATAGATAGATAGATAGATAGATAGATAGATAGATAGATAGATAGATGCATGCATACATAGATAGACAGACAGATAGATGGATGGATGGATGCATAGACAGATGTATAGATAGGTAGATAGACAGACACACAGATAGATAGATAGATAGATAGATAGATAGATAGATAGATAGATAGATAGATAGATGCATAGATAGATAGATGCATAGATAGATAGATGCATAGATAGATAAATAGACAGACAGACAGACAGACAGATAGATAGATAGATAGATAGATAGATAGATAGATAGATAGATGGATGGATAGATAAATAGATAGATGTATAGATAGATAGATGGATGCATGCATGCATGCAGAGATAGATGGATGCATGAATGGATAGATAGATAGATAAATAGATAGACAGATAGATGATGGATGGATGGATGGATGCACAGATAGATAGAGAAATAGATAGATAGATGGATAGATAGATGGATGGTTGCATAGATAGATGTATAGATAGATGCATAGATAGGTAGATAGACAGACACACAGACAGATAGACAGATAGATAAATAGATAGATAGAAAGGAAGGAAGGAAGAAAGAAAGAAAGGAAAGAAAGAAAGTAAGTTAGGAAGGTAGGTGGATGGAAGGAAGGATGGATGGATAGACTCAGGATTGGGGAGAGAGATTTATTGATATAGACATAGATAACATAGAAACATAAATATAAATATAGACAGATGGACATTGATATATAGACAGAGATATAGAACCTCTCCACAATTAAACAGAAAAAGGGGAAAAAGGAAATTTGTTAGTATTTGCTTTTTTTCCTTTTCATTTGAAAAGTAGAAACCCCAAACTAATTCATTTTCCTATTCTAACGTCCTAAGCAGGAAGATAACCAAGAGTATGTGCTCTTTAGCAGCCACTGATTAGTCCTGGAAGAGATTCCTTTGAGGCCTGCCTGGAGAGGCTCTCAGATAGGTATTGGTTACTGCTGCTGTTCAATCTATCCCTTTTATTGTGGTGAATTGTGATGTTTATGAATCCCAAGACTATCAATCTTCAGTGGTTCCCTACTGCCCATTGAGTCAAGTTCAGACTTGTTTGCTGGACATTCAAGGCACTCTACAATCTGGGCATGCCCTACTAGATTCACTAATGTGTCTCAACTCTGCAATTTACTACCTGTGAGACTTTGGATGTCACTTATTTATGTGGGCCTCAGTTTCTTCATCTCTAAGGCCTCTTCCAGCTCTCAATTTATGATCCTTTAATTTCATCCCTTTGCTCACTCTGTTCCCTATACATTGAATATCTTCTGTCCTTTTTCTTTACCTGTGGGAATTCCTACCCATCCTTCAAATTCTTCCTTCTCCAGGTAGAATTCCCTGCCCTCTCCCCAAACCCTTTTGGAAATGTTATTCTGCTTTGGACTCCAAAGGGCAATTGGTTTTATACCTCTTTAATGTGTTTATCGTGTTATATTTTATAGTAATTACCTGTGTTTGGGTCTTTTCTCTTTCCTAGACTAAGCTCTGTAAACTTACAGAGAACTTGCTTTCCCCCCAGGACTGCGCACAGTACTCTGCTCAAGATAAGAACTTGATGGTTTGATAAATATTTGTTAAATGAAATTATTATGTTGAGGGGAAAGTAAAGCTGAGAGGGAGGAAGAGAGAAATAAAAAGAGAGAGAGACTAGAGGTAGGACAGGAGAGAAAAGAGAGAGATTCTCAATAACAAGGATGAAATAGCTTGCCAAATAAAGGGAAATAAATTAAAGTAGCACCCCAATCACAAATAGCTTCTGTGGGGGGATGGTTGTTTGGAGATGAGAATGCATTTTTGCACAGAAATAGTGTTATTCGTGATGGTTAAGTTTCTCCTTTTAACCCACAATATATCTGGACCTTAAAATTAATGACAATGATAGAGAGCCAGACCTAAAGGTAGAAGGTCCTGGATTCAAATCTGTATGACTGTGGGCAAAGCATTTAATTCCAATTGCCCAGCTCTTGCTGCCTTGGAACCAATACACAATATTGTTTATAAGATGGAAGGTAAGTGTTTTTTTTTTTTAATTAATGTTGCTATAGACTCCCAATTTTCTTTTTAAATAACATTTGTGTGGAGTAGAGGAGAATAATTCTATCTGGGATGCCAGGAACACACTTCATCCCTAAATCTATAGCACTGAGAATTCTTCTTTAGGTGGGGCTGCAGAAACAGCATGCTGGATGGACAGGAAAGCTGGGGCTTCAGCAGATGGGGAGAGGACCTGGGAAAAGAAGATAAGAGAGCAGAACCTATTCACATAAATGGAGGCAATTTATAAGTCAGTCGTTTATAAACACCATAAAGAACGTCCTAGAACATGGCATTGAAAGTGTGTTCGGTCCTTCCTCCATCTCCCACTCAGCTCTTCTACCAAAATGATCCAGATTGCTTTTTTCTAACCCAGCCATTTGCTAACAACTCATTTTGAAAACAGGTTTGAACAAGTGGCCCAGGGATTCCCAGAATACGTCATTGGTAAACTTAATTTTTTTCTGAGCAAGTCTCTTTGTCTCTGAAGAGACATGTCTTATCAGATCTGTTTTCCTTTCAGGATGTTAACCTGGAACTGGTCTGTCCATTACCTCCCATATTACCTTCCCTGCCCAGAAGCCTTGTAAGTATTGAATGGGTTTGGGATATAGAGTAAAGATAATGAATTTCTCAGAATGTTGTTGGATGTTTTGTAAGGGCATAGCGTTGGCTTATTTCCTTAAGTCACTCAGGGAAGAATACAGCGTGACAGAAAAACTACTGGTCATGGGATCAGAAAATTTACATTTGGGGCAGCTGGGTGGCTCAGTGGATTGAAAGCCATGCCCAGAGATGAAAGGTCCTAGGTTCAAATCTGGCCCCAGACACTTCCTAGCTGTCACTTAACCCCCATTGCTTAGCCCTTACCACTCTTCTGTCTTGGAACCAATACACAGTGTTGATTCTAAGATAGGAGATAAGGGTTTAAAAAGAAGGAAAGGAAGGAAGAAAAAAGGAAGAAGGAAGGAAGGAAAGAAGGAAGGAAGGAAGGAAGGAAGGAAGGAAGGAAGGAAGGAAGGAAGGAAGGAAGGAAGGAAGGAAGGAAGGAAGCCTAGGTTTGAACTTCAGCTTTGGTGTGAGCTATGTGACCTTGGGGATGTCACTTGTTATCTGAGCTTCCCTCTCCTCATCTATGAAATTGAGATGACAGTACACTACTGACCACACAGGGCTTTATTGGGAAAGTTCTTTGTAAATCTGAAGCACTAGTATAGATGTTACCATGGGATATTGTCATCAGCAAGCATCCTATGTTCCTTCAGATTAGGTAAAAAGCTCCCACCCACAGAGACAAAGACAGAGAAAAGAAAAAGATAGAGAAACTACTGCAGCCCAAAAACCTGGATTCTGATCCAAGCTTTATCAATAGTTTGCTCCTTAATAAATAAAAATTTAAAAAATAGTTTGCTCCTTGACCTCACATAAATCACTTTTCCCATCTGCTTCTTCATTAAAACGACTATGGGTTCTCCAGTTGTAACCTTTTTTCTTACTTTATCTATGTAGTTAGTGTTTTAGCAACTTAAAAAGCACCTAGCCACATAGTATCTTACTTCAAAACCCCTCTTCCTGCAAGACTTAGCTACTCCTTCTCCCATGTAAACTTTGTCATCTCTCCTGATTCTGCTTGCATGTGTGTGTGAGAATTTGAACATGCACACACACATATACTTTCTCTTTCTCCCCTTTCTCTCTCTCCCTCTTTCTCTCTTTTTCTTTTTTTTCCCTCTCTCTTCCCCCCTCTCACCCCACCCCCCCTTCTTTTTTTTTTTTTTTTTAAACCCTTACCTTCTGCCTAAGAATCAATACTCTGTATAGGTTTCAAGGTGGAAGAGTGGTAAGGGCTAGACAATGGGGGTTAAGTGACTTGCTCAGGATCACACAGCTAGGAAGTGTCTGAGACCAGATTTGAACCTAGGACCTCCCATCTCTAGGCCTGGCTCTCAATCCACTGAGCCACCTAACTGCACCCCTCAACCCCCCCTAAGTAATGATATTACCTTCTTCATGACAACCCTGTTACAGAGACAGTACAAGTGGTATTGTTCCCACTTTGTAGAAGAGAAAATAAAGGCTCAGAGCTATTAAGGGGAAAAGAAGAAGGGAAGCAAATAAGCATTTATATAACACCTATGTTCCAGGCACCTTGCTAAATGATTTTTGTAAATATTATCTCATTTGACTAAGTGACTTGTTTAGGGCCATAGAGCTATGAAGTAATAGAGGTGGGATTTGAACCCTTGTCTGCTGGCCCTAGGGCCAACTTTCTTCCCACTACAGGAAACTGACTCTTGTTTTGTTTCTGCAGAGATCCTCTGTCTATTCTCCACAAGGAAGTGATGCCCTGTCCCTGACTCTTACTATCTGTGGGACTTGTGGGATTTAGTATCCTGAGACTCGGTTTTCTCACCTGGAAAATGAAGCATTCGTTCTAGCTGGCCCTAAGGATCCTTTCAGCTCTAAACTCATGCTCCTATTATCCTAGCGCCCCATGTTTCTAGTCCCACATGATCAGTACAATTCCCTGAGAAATACATGGCCAGATGATTTGTGGGAGTCACAGTGACCTGCTCGCCAGCTCACTCACCCATCATACCTTCTCCTAGGCCACAGGAACGCTTTAGGCAGGGGCTTTGGGGAACTAATAACCCCATTTAGAGGCAGCATAAAATGATGCATAGTGAAACAAGCGGACTTGTAATCTGAAAGACCTTTGTTTGAATCCCACCTCAGACAGCTTATATGACTCTGGACATGTCATTTACCTCTTTGGATCTTGGTTTCTCCATCTGCAAAATGGGAGGGTTGGACTTAATGGCTCTCAAGGTTCCTTTCAACTTTAAATTTATAATCTCTTAACTTGGGTTCAAATTCCACCTCTAATAACTTATTAGCAGGGTGATCCTAGATAAGTAAGTCATTTAACATCTCGACCTCATTTTTTTCATCTTGATTACTAACTAACCAATAGAAGTTACTGCCTAATGGTGGAAACATCAGAACAGGTAGGAGAATGGAATGACCTTAGCCAGGATCTTGGGACAGCCAATGCTCTCATGATAAAAGGTCCAACTAAAGCATCCTCACCTCTTCCTACAGGACCATAAAGCCTAAAGTCTCATTCCTTTTTTTAATCTCCTCTAATACAGTTCCATGAAGTTGCCAGCCACAGAAGAAAAGAAATTTCGACCTTTTCCCCAGTAAGAAGAGTTCCTTTTTTTCCTGTCTTGACAGGAGTCTGAATTGGCAGAGCTGTCTCTCAAATCTGAAACTCATGCCTTGTTTATCTTTCTTTACAGATTACTCTATCCTCAGCCCAAGTTGTTAGAGCAGCAGTAAGTTACTGTCCGCTGGGTTGGAAATGAAATGGACTTGGTGAGGGTGGAAATGAGGGAGTGGGGAGTGGGGAGGTGGGGAAGGTGCTTCTTGATAGATCAGTTCTCTCCCTGGCCAGGGGAGCCTGATTCATTGCTTTAGAACAGTGATTCCCAAAGTGGGCGCTACCGCCCCCTGGTGGGAGCTGCAGCGATCCAGGGGAGTGGTGATGGCCACACTTTTTTTATATTACATTCTATTCTGAGTTCAATAAATAGTTTCATAATTTCCAGAGCGCTAAGTAATATTTTTTCTGGAAAGGGGGCGGTAGGCCAAAAAAGTTTGGGAACCACTGGTTTAGAACCTTCAGAGATCATGTCCTTTCTGTAGAGAGGGAGGAGGGAGATGGTCTGCAGCTGCCCAGGGACCAAAGTGAGCAAGAAAGAGGGGCCATTCCAAGCAGTGGCCAACAAAAGTCTACCCTACTCATCTCCTTCGCCCCTGTAGCCAAAGGCCAGCTGCTAGCCTGGCCACAACCATAACAAGGGAAACTGGGTGGTTGCTTAGAGGTACCCATTCCAGTATGAAACATGATATTGAATTAGATTGTGTGGTGTGTATTTAAAAAGACTAGGTGACTGAGGACAAGTGGAACCAGGAAGAAAGTGATCTTGATCTTGGACATAGATGGTGTGTTAAGAGCTCTGAATTTGGAGTCCCAAGTTCAAATCCTAGCTCAGCCACACACAACTTCAGCAATTCCCTTCCTCTCTATGGGCCTCGGTTTCCTCATGGGTAAAACAAGAGGTTGCTGGGTATTCTCATACATACCTGTTATCCCTGTACTGGTGAGGGGGAGCTAAGATAGGCAGATCTTTTGAGCTTGGGAATTCTGAGTCAAAATGGACTTGAGTGGATTGGATATCTGCACTATATCCAGCAACAAAATAATGACCCTCCAGGAGCTAGAGAGGATGGGGGAGGAGGTTGAAAACTAGGTTTTCTAAGGAGAGGCAGAGCAGCCCTGGCAGAAAATGGAATAGACAACAATTTCCATGCTAATCATTAGTGGGATTGGGTCCCTGAGTAGCCCCTGAATTTCCAACCTGGACAAAATATAGAGACTAGGGACAGTTAGGTATCTCAGTGGATGGAGATCCAGGCCTAGAAATGGGAGGTCCTGAGTTCAATTTTGGCCTCAGACCATTCCTAGCTGTGTGACCCTAGACAAGTCATTTAACCTCCTAGCCTTTACTTTTCATCTTGGAATTAAAACTGTGTATTGGTTCCAAGGCAGAAGGTAATGGGTTAAAAATATATATATGGAGACCTAGCCTTTTTTTTTAAAAAGCCATTACCTTGTATATGATTTGGGGTTTGGGTGTTAAAAGATTACTCTATTACAAAAAATGAATAATATGGAAATAGGATTTGAGTGATAATAGATGTATAACCCAGTGAAATTGCTTGTCAGCTCTGGGAGGGTGCAGGAAAGAGGGGAGGGAGACAAGAATCATGTAACCATGGAAAAAAATTTAAAAAATAAAAATTTTAAAAACCTACCTTCTGCTTTATCTTATCAGTTCCATGGCAGAAGAGCTGTAAGGGCTAGGCAAGGGAGGTTAAGTGACTTGCCAGGGTCAGAAAGTGTCTGAGGCAAGATTTGAATCTAGGACCTCCTGTCTTTAGGCCAAAGATCTAGTCTTTAAAAAAAAATTAAATAAAGATCACTAAACTTGATGATCTATAATTGATCTTTTGCTCTAATCTTATGAAAAATTTTATTACCATAGACAGGAAGCTAGGAACAATGGAAAGAGCAGTGGGCAAGGACTCAGCTCCCCTGGGTTCACTACCACTACTCAACATGTGATATTGCATTGGGCAAGTCTTCCTTTCTCTGAGACTCAGTTTCCTTCCTCTGTTAAATGAGGACATTGAAATTGATGAACTGTGAAGTTACTTCCAGCTTTCACATATTATAATTCTATTTTCAAACAACCATTGTCCAATGTCCAGTAGTACTATAGAATATCAGAACTGGAAAGGATTACTTAGAATATGGAATTCAGAGCCTGAAGGGACCTTAAACACCCTCTTGCCCAACTCCTTCATCCTATAGATGAAAAGGATGTTGGGGCAGCTAGGTGATTTAGTGGAGTCGAGAGCCAGACCCAGATATGGGAGGTCCTGGCTTCGAATCTGGCCTTGGATACTTCTCAGCTGTGTGACCCTGAGTAAGTCATTTAACCCCAATTGCTTAGCTCTTCCTGCTCTTCTGCCTTGGAATTGATTTTATGATAAAAGGTAAGAGTTGGGTTGTTTTTTTTTTAAAGAAAAAGAAAAGGATGCTAAGGGAGCTTCAGGTATTAGGTAGAAATGGAAAGTCTGATAATATTAGAGTATATTAATTCTGTGCCAGATGTAAATCATATGTGTCTGGATTGAGAGGGCTGGCTTACCCAGAGGATAGTCAGGGTGAGAAAACCTGCACTTAGAGGCAGGGTTATCCTACATGAAGATGTAGTCACCCCCCATTCATAAAGTATTACCAGATCTGGGAGGGGGGTCTTTCCTGTCCCCTAATTTCCTTCCCCACCTGTTCCCTACTGTCTAGAACCCCTTTCCCAGAGAAGCCAAATTCATTCCTCAGTTTGAGTTTAGACTTATAGTAGGAACCACCCTGGGAAAGGGAAGAAAGTGACTGACTTTCACACTGAAGGCTAAGTGACAGATTTCAGATCTTCTCCAGGGGGCAGATAGAGTGACTGGAGTAGGGAATGGAGAGTGAAAAGGGAGAGTCTGAAGGGAGAGGGGGAGGAATATTACAGAAGGGAGGAAAGGGTCTCAGAAAGAGAAATACAAACCACTGCCAGAGAAGATCAATCAGCATGGCTTAATGTTCGGAATCTATGCAATATGAGAAAAGAAAGAAGGAAGAAGATCTATTAAACACTGATTATGTGCCAAGCACTCTGCTAAGTACTTTATAAATATTATCTCATTTGATCCTTCACAACAACCCTGTCAGGGAGTCACTATTATTAGCCTCATTTTAGTATTAAGAAAACTGAGGTAAATAGCAGTTAAATGACTTGTCCAGAGTGTCTGAGGATGGATTTGAATTCAGGTCTTCCTGCCTCTAGACTCAGTGCTCTATCCACTGTACTACCTATCCTGAAAAAGAAAAAATATTCTAGGGAGAGAAGAAAGCCTGATCACTCTCTCGAAACATTTGAAGAAGACATTAGCTCTCTGCTTAGCTCCAGAGATCAGAATTAGGAGAGATTCACAAAAGCTGCTGAAAGGAAGGCAGACTTGATATAGGGAAAATTTTGCTACCTCAGGAGGTCATGGGTTCCTCATCCCTAAAGGTTTCCAGGCAGAGGCTGGCTGACCACGTGTTGGGGGCTTTTGTTCAGAAGCAAGTAGAATTAAAGATCTTCTGAATTCCCTTTCAACCGTGAGATTCTAGGACTCATTCTGTCACTTTGCCTTCAGAGAGAGAAGAAAGCGGCTTTGGCCAGTGACCCCTGGAATACTCTTATCGGGTGGCCTCATACTGTTCTGACTAGGCTTCCCTCACTACTTTAAAGAGTCTGGCCCTTTGGGGGACTTCTCTCTCACTTCTATAGAAGTCCTTTTGCAATGAGCTGAAGTTAAAGGTCTAGCCCTGGCATAAGTGGCCTGAATAGCCAAAGGTTTTCAGCGATTGCAGGACCCTGGACAAGAGTCTAGGTGAAATTCCTACCTCTGAGTGAAGTCAGATTTCATGTCACTCCTGGAAGGTGCTTTTCACAGGTAAGTTCC
Source organism: Gracilinanus agilis (assembly GCF_016433145.1). Lineage (NCBI taxonomy): Eukaryota > Metazoa > Chordata > Mammalia > Didelphimorphia > Didelphidae > Gracilinanus > Gracilinanus agilis. Next base: position 278,328,298 of record NC_058131.1, read on the forward strand.
ATAAATACAAACTGAACTTGAAACTTCCAAACATTGGAACCTTGAATCCCAGGATTCTAACTCTGCATTCTAGAAGGGATTGGGGAAAGGGGAAAGGAAGGGCATTGATTTCACCATTTTCTCCCTTTTCTCTTACTAGACGCAAAGATGTGCTGACGCTTACACCCTGGTTGGCTCCAATTGTCTCTGAAGGAACGTTCAACTCAGAGCTCCTGAATAATGCCTATCGACCCCTGAATCTCACCATCGGGGTCACAGCATTTGCCGTTGGGAAGTAAGAGGTTGGGGTAGAGGTAGAAGGGTAACCAGGAATTCTTTCCTTTTCTCTCCCCATGCCCTCCCCACTTCCCAACCACTTGAAATCAATCTATAATCTATATGTTGGACCCTGGATAGGTGGGTGGGGTAGAGAGAATAGGGGAAAAAAATAAGGCATGGTCCTTGTCTTTGAGAACCTTTCAGTTTGCTTAAAGGAAACAAGATCTATGTCTAGATTCTGTCCTCTTCCAAAGTGAGAAGCAGTGTAGAGATGTCATTGCTAAGGTTGAGAGCTCTAGTGGGACTTTGAAAAATGAATAGGAATTAGGTAGGAAGAAGGAAGGGAATTTTAGGTGGAGAGAATAATAAAAGTGAGGGTAAGGAGCTAGAAGTGAGTTCTTTATTCTCCCCATCACATATCATAACACCCTACCCTGCTCTGTATCCATTCGTCAGATATACAAGATTTGTCCGCCGTTTCCTGGAGTCGGCTGAAGAATTCTTCATGCAAGGTTTCCAGGTGAATTATTATATCTTCACTGATGACCCAGAGGCAATACCCCACGTTCCTCTGGGGCCTGGCAGAAACCTCTCAGTCATCCCCATCCAGGGCTTTTCTCACTGGGAGGAAATTTCCATGCGTAGAATGGAGTCGATCAACAAATTCATTGCCTCCAGGGGCCACCGGGAGGTAGACTATCTCTACTGTCTTGATATAGACATGGTGTTCTGGAATCCTTGGGGTGCGGAGACTTTAGGGGACCTGGTAGCTGCCATTCACCCCGGCTATTTTACTGTTCCCCGGTGGCAATTCCCTTATGAACGGAGGCCCCTATCCGCAGCTTTTGTTGCTGATGGTGAGGGAGACTTCTACTATGGTGGAGCAGTCTTTGGTGGTCGAGTGGAAAGGGTTTATGAGTTCACAGGGGGCTGTCACATGGCCATTCTGGCTGACAAGGCCAATGGCATCATGGCTGCCTGGCAGGAGGAGAGTCACCTGAATCGGCGCTTCATTTCCCACAAACCCTCCAAGGTCCTGTCCCCTGAGTACCTCTGGGATGACAGGAAGCCCCAGCCTCCCAGCCTGAAGCTGATTCGTTTCTCTACACTGGACAAAGACTCCATGAACCTGAAGGACTGATAGAAGCTGGCTGGGGGACCTTCAGCTCTCCCCCAAGACTACTGGGAGACAGAGACAGCCAGGGCTTTTTCTGGTCACTGAGGGTATTAAGGATGGGACTGGAAGTAAGGAAGCCACGGAGAGAGTTTTTTAAAGGACAGACGGGTCCCATGTAAAGGAAACTTTGTGACTTTATACATAGGCTGCTACCTTCAAGGTTTGTTCTCACCCAAAGCATTCCCATCCATCTTAGTGTCAGTGTTTGGAAATCCACCATTAACACTTTTAGCATTTCATTAAGCAACCCACAAAAATGGCTGAGGGGAGTGAGAACGTGCCAACATGGATTAGGTTATCAAACAATTTCCTCCTGTTACAAATGGCCTGGACCAAGAGGAAGACACTGGTTACCTAGGAGGGAGGAGTCCTAGACAGGGAAGTTCATAGTTTTGGTGTGAGACATTGTTTTGTATGAAGCTGAGCTAGAGGAACAGAACTGAGGCTAATTCAAACTCTAGAAATGATGTAGTAACAAACAAAACAAACAATGACGGGGGTTCTTGCCCTGGCTTTGGTGCTTACTACTGTTGGCTGCAGAGCAAGTTATTATCTCTCTGAACCTCTCAGCCTACCCACTTGTAAAATGTGGAGAAAAGTTTCCCTGCTGACCTCACAGTGGTGTGAGGACTGAATGTAAATGTGAAAGTGCTTTGTGAACTGTAAAACTCTATGTACATGTGAAGGGTTTGAGTTTTTATTGCCAGTATTTTTTTTTAATACAAAACCCTTACTTATGTCTTGGAATCAACACGAAATGTTTGTTCCAAGGCAGAAGAGCCATAAGGGATAGGCAATTGAGGTTAAGTGACTTGCCCAGGGTCACACAAAGTATCCACCTAGCTCTTCCTACCAGTATTCTTATAAAAGTAGCCATTCCTCCCACTGGGCTTGGAACAAACATGTAGTCTGGACCTTACCTACTCAGCAAGGGGTGATAATGGTCTGATCTAGGTGGTGGCAGGATGGATAGGGAGAAGGGAATGAATACAAGAAATATGGGGAGCAGCCAGGGAAGCAGCAGTGGATGGAAAGCCAGGCCTGGAGATGGGAGGCCCTGGGTTCAAGTCTCTCCTCAGGCACTCTCCTAATCGTGTGACCTTGGGCATGTCACCTAACCCTGATTGCCTAACAAAAGGACCAAATGGATCCCCTGGAGAAGGAAATTGAAAAACACTCCAGTATCTTTGCAAAGAAAAATCCCATGGAGAGCTATGGTCCATGGGGTCATGAAGTGTCAGATATGATTCAACAACAACAGGGATTCTTAGAGGTGGAGATGAAGGAGTATTTTCCAAGCATGAAGGACACAGCCTGTGCAAAGGCACCAAGGCTAGAGCTGGAATGTGTGCAAGGAACAACAAGAAGGACTGTATGAGTGTATGACCATGAATGAATGAATGAAAAAAACATTTATTAAGTTTAACTATGTGCCAAGCCCTGGTGGTAGAAATACAAAAGCAAAGACACCCCCTGCCCTCAAGTAGCTTACAATCTAACATATATTAGGGAATAACAGCCAGGAAGGGGTAATTTAGCCTGGACTATTGCCGAGATGCCAAGTAGGGATATGGGGGAGTAGTTTTGATATACCTCTTCAGGAACTATAGCAATGGTGATTTGATTATGGTTCTCAAACTGAAGGGGAGTGGGGTTTTTGAATATTCACAAAGTGGTAGTGTTGAAGGGAGTAAAGATGGGTGGGGTAAGGGGAGGAGAAACTAAAGCGGAACATGACTGATGTCTATTTATCCGAAATAGTGGCTATGGGAGTGCCAACACCAATGGTGTAGGGAGGGGAAGGAGTTCTGGAGATGAAAGAGTTAGAATCCTTTAAAAGGAACTATAATGAGGTAAGTTGGATCCAGGATTTTAATGCCAAATATAAATTAATATTCATCCCTCAAGCTAAAAAGAAACCACTACACTTAATTGAGCAGAAGAGAGCTTACTAGGAAGGATTCATGGAGAAGATGGAAGTTTGATGTGGGTTCTGAAGGATAGGCAAGATTCAGTGCTATATTTGGAGACCAGAGACCCAGGTTCATAGCTCATGAGGCTCAGTTGCTAATTTTATGAGCTTTGGGGGCCTCTGTTCCTTCATATACAAAGTGGATCCAAGTGCTTCCCTTAAGTCCCTTCCATCTCTGACATTCTGTAATTATTTGGACATGGAGAAGGAGACCTGTGTTCTAGGAAGGAAGAATCTGTCTCTGGTGCTATTCCTGCTAACTCTCTTCTACCAAGTCTTCTGGGCCCCAGTAACCCCTGTTGGAGCCCCTTTTCCCCACCTCCACCTTCCTGCCCCAGCTGGATAATTGAATGATTAAGCTGCATCAGGCTTTGGTAGGCAGAACCCATGCTTGCAACCCCAGGGGAGACAAAGCTTGCCCTCCTTTGTACTACCTGACCTCAATGGAACTTGAGCAGGCTTTGGATGGGCAGGGGACCAGAACAAGGACCCTTCCCCCTTCTGTTGCTAAAGTAAGGCAATAGATTATCCAGAGGTAGGCAAATCTTTTTTTTACCACAAATAAAATATGTGATGGAAAGAGCTGCTGGAAGAGAAAGAGGACTATAATCCTGACCTCTCCAATCCTGTGTCATCATTTGTCAAATGAAGAGAATCTTAGTATTCCCTACCTCACACAGTGGTTGTGAAGAAAGTGAGGTGTGAATCATTACTCTTATTATGTTATTATTGTTCATAATAAGCAAAGAGTCTGGTCCTTCAAATAAGAAGTGATCAGATTGGCTCTGGGCTCAACCCCAGTTCCTATCTATCCTTGGAAGCTTGATCTATGGTACCACTGAGCAGTCCCCATTAGACCCATTTCAATCTCTAGGTTCCTCTGTGTCACGGGTAAGATATTTCGGGAATCATCTTAAAGAAGAGGATGGATTTGATGGAAGAAAAGGGATATGTGCAGATGGGTAGTGTGATGGAGGGAGGAAAGTACAGAAGAAAGAAAGATGGGATGAGTGAGAGAGTATTTAGAGTGGTGGGAGGTATTTGATGGATAGAGCAGTTCTTTAGCTTGGTAGGAGGTGTTGGGTGGGGGAAGGAGATGGTGTTTGATGAAAGAATGAGAGAGAGAATATAGTGCTGTTCCTGAAATCAGCTGGCTCTTAAAAACCCCCACATGGTTGGGGGAGTAAGCTCTCTGTCACACCCCCACCCAGGGCTCAACGAAGGTATTGCACTTGAGGGAGGGTGGGTGACTCCCTGCCTCTCCAGACCCTCCCTCTTCCTGCCCTCACCTCTACCCCTTTCATTTCCACTTGTCAGCCACATCATAAATATCCACTAGGGTTGGCCCCACTAGGCCCACTCTCTCAGCATCGGCCTTGCTGTTGTCATGGCAACCTGGCTCAGGCCGGCTTCACCAAGGAAAGGGGTGGGGGAGATGTCGGGAAGGGAGGGCTGCTAGAGAGTGGGTATGAGCCAGCCTGCGCACACATATTCAAGCATGTATGTGCAAAAATGTGTGGTAATACCTCTGAAGTTCTGCCCATATTCAACTGGCCTTTGGAGCCTGTGACCCTCATGAGGATAATGACTATAATGCCACTAGGGGAAAAAAAGCATTAGTGAAAAAAGGGGGAAAGGGATAAGGAGTAAGGAATACATCAAACTAGATGGTCTTTAAGATCCCTTCCAGCACTATGTTCTAAGCTCTCCAGCTCTGGCATTCTGTTCTACCTTTCAAAATCCCTTCCAGCTCCTGTGCATGTTGTTTCAAGGTTCCATTCAACTCAGACATTCTATTTCCTAAGGTTCCTTCTATCTCTACAGCTCAGCAAACTTATTACTGGTCTAGGAAGTCATAATAACTAGATCACACTAACATTTTTCCATTTCATTTGATCCTTACATCAGACATGCAAGGGTGTCATGATAGGAATGTCCATTTCCCATTTTACTCATGAGAATAGGAGGGAAAAAGTTAATGCCCAAATTCCCACAGCCAATCAAGTTACAGGACCAGAAGCCAGGTCTCATGACTGCCTTGCTCAAGATTCTTTCCTTAATTGTACCCCTAACGTGACCTTCAAGGCTCTCTGCCAAAGGCTGGGTTAGCCTGAGATCCATCAGACATGGACATCTGCATAGCCTCGAAGACATCAGAAAGAAGCTACAGATTTATCAGTTTCTTGTTAGGGTGTCCCTTTATCAATAACTGGTAATGATCGACATTCTATAGCATTGAATATAGCACTTGGCCCAGTGATCTGGAGCTTGAGACCACTCCCTTGTGAGATACCCTGACTCCATCCCCCTCCATCAGCCAATACTAGGCTAATGAGGTCATAGAAAAGGGCAGATCTCCTTTGTCTGTTAGATGAGGAGTGAGGGCTGATGGAACAGGAAAGCTTTTTTTTTTTTTTTTCTATAGGTGCTGTTAGTCTAGGATTGATACCCTCTCTTCTGCCATACCATATCTTCCTCTTCACTTTGCCAGACACCCATCCCTCCCTTGGTATGCTGGACCTCAGCACAAGCTCATTTTCCAACCCTACCCCCAGAGTTCTATGCTAAGCCCATGGCAGTGGTGCCTAACCACATCGTACACATCCTCTGCACAGCACAGAAGAGACCCCTAGGAACTCTTCCTTCTGCCCTGCTCTGTGTCCATTCTGTCTTTTTCCTAGGTTGCCTCTGATAATGGAAGAGGAAACATTTGCTAAAGGCCATTAAAGCCATTCCTGGGGGAGGTGGGTAGGATAGATGAATAGAGACCTACTGGGGCAGTGGGGATAGTGTAAAGAGTCCGAACTGAAGGAGGCAGAGGAGTCCTCTCTGTTCTCTGCCTCTGGATTATGTTGAAAGGACCCGGGAGCTCTCTCCTCAAGAAAACCAGTTTATTTTTTGCAGTTTCTAGGCAACTTGAAGGCCCACAAGGGACTGACTCTCAGGTGCCGACTGGCTTGGGGGGGAGGGGGTAGAAGGGGAGGCGGAGGCAGTTGGGAGTAGTCAGGTGGAGAGAGTCTGTTGCCAAGGAATGGGGATCCTGAGCTCTCCCCCAGGTCCCCAAGAGCTGCTACCAGTGTAACAGAAAGTTTTTGGAGTGGAACACAAACATTTCCCCAGGGCATGGAACTGTCCCGTAGCCCTGGTCAGAGAGGGTGACAGGCAGAGCCTGTGAGATTGTGTGGCCTGCCTTCTGGGCCTGATGGGGGTGGAATCGGATGGAGCTTTGGCTTTCTATGATAACGACTGTACGTGGAAGAGAGAGAGTGGGGGAGGGGGCGGTGAAGTCCTGCATTTGCTTGGACAGTTATAAGGAGTCATAGACTTATGACAGAAAGAGCTGAACTGGACTGCAGGAGACCTGGATTTTAATCCCTACATTGGCCCTAACTTGTGTGACTTTGATCAAATCATTTCCTCTCCCCCCGGCTCTCATTTTCCCCGTCTGTAAATCGAAGGGCGTGAACTACAATGATCTCTGAGGACGCTTCCAGACCTGAGTCGGATGGATGGCCCTGCTTGTGCACAGGTGAATGCTCCATCTGTGCGTTGCTCTGTACGTGTTTGGCTATCCCGCGAGCGCCTATATGCAGAGAATTTATAAGCTTCTGCGTGCCTGAATGCGAGAATGGAATACCTCTAGATGTTTGGGGGAGCAAGTGTGTGCGTGGGAAGAGGAGGGAGTGTCAAAGGGATGTATGTGGAGCCTGGGGTCCCTGCAGAGCGCTGGCCTCGTGGGTTCCCTTGGAGGGCGAATGGTGGACACTTCTCGGGGTCCCTTCCTTGAATAAGGCTCCTTGGGGGTCAGGCCACCTTCCCTAGCCCCTCTGGGTTCTTCTTCCTACACCTGCTGGGGCGGGGCCTGGGGAGGGGTGGTCTAGCTCTTGGCTCCGCCCCACGTCCCCTCCCCCTTCTCAGAGCCCGGCGCTGCCAGGGCACCAGCCGGGGCGGAGCCGAGCTGTGCCTAGCCCCCCAGCGCGGGGCACAGCAGAGGGGAGGGAGGAGCGGAGCGGAGCAAGGGGCAAAAGGCTGACGCTGGCCAGCACAGCCGGGCACTGCACGGAGAAGCGAGCGCGGCGGGGCGCATCGCGGGGCAGCGCAGACAATGGGAGCGGTGAAGGCCAGCGCAGCCGGTCCTGGCCGCTGAGAGGGACTGGGGGGTGCCCGGGGCATGAGCTGAGTCAGGACTTCCTGAGTGCGGGGGCCTCCCCGCCCGGGTCCCTGAGCCAAGCCAGGCCGAGCTGGGGGGGCCATGGCGAGCGGTCCCTGAAGCAGTCTCTGAGGTACGGAGTCCGGCGGCGAGCCCCCGTCTGACCCATCTCAACCACCCTCTCCACCCCCATCTGAGTTCTCCTTGACACCCAGCTTGAGGCGATGCGAGGCGGAGGGTAATGTGATGATGATGGTTGATACCCAGGTGAGTGACTTCAGCGCCCCGATTCTTGGCCAGGTTCCCTAGTTAGCCCTACAGCTTTTCCCCTCCCCCTCCCCCAGCCCTACTGTAGATGAGATGGTAGGGTGGCTGCTATAGGAGTCTGGGGGCCACCCCCCCAGGTTTAGATGCGGTGATCGCCCCCATGAACCAGTGTGGGGGAAAGAAGGGAGCTGGGGCCCCCTAGGTCGTCCAAAGTGTAGAGGGACATCTAGAATGGGGGAAGTGTCTCTGGAGAGAGGGGTCAGCCAGCAATCACATATGATATTCTTGATGGTCAGAAGCCCTCACAAAGCAGCAACAATGTGTTAAGTTGTCCCCGCCTACACATCGGACCAAAATGGGACAGGAAAGAGAGGCTGACCTGGGCAAACTGCTTAGGAGGCTGGCACATCTGTGGGAAACCAAGCAAAGGGTAATGTTTTCCTGCCTCCCCCCTGCCACATAGATCAGGGATCTTTAGAGGCAATGGGGAAAATCTGGAGTCCTGATTCATGCCTGGATGTGGGATCTCAGGGCTCCCTGCTCTCCAGCCTACAGAAGGTTCAGAACTCCTTGTGTGGGAGCAATGCCCTGGGCTCTGATGTACTGGTCACCATCTCACCCAAACCCCTGCAGGAATAAGGGTACAAAGAATGGGGAAATTCCTGTGTAGGTCACCCCTCCCCCAATCAGTCCAGGGTGGGAGACTCATTTCCCTAACACCCCCTAGTATTTTTCTTCATTGTCACCAGGGAGATCAGCAGAAGTCAAGGTCTATGTGCTGAGCCTGGAGGTAGGAATACCTGAGTTCAAATTCAGCCTCAGACATTTACTAGCTGTGTGACCTCAAGCAAGTCATTTCATTTCTCTCTGCCTCAGTTTCCTCAACTGTAAAACAGAGATAATAATACAACCTACAGTTGTTCTGAGGATCAAATGAGATAACATTTGTAAAGCGCTTAGCACAATGCCTGGTATAGAGTAGATGTTTAATCAGTGCTTTCCCCTTTCTTTCCTCCAGTGTAGAATCAGAGCTTCATGACAATATTTGAAAGGGGAAAAGGCAGCTGGGCCTAGAAGTGTGTGTGTGCTCAGTAGGAGATGACCTGGCAAGGAATTTTGTCAGATAGGGGAACATGAAGATTTCCCCTAGAGGGAGCTTCTAGTTTTTCCAGAAGAGCCATGAAAAAAAAAAAAATCAGGATACCAACTCATGCTTCCTTCTCTCTCCCTCTCCACAACTCTCAGTGCACAGCCCACACAAGATTTATTTCCTTGATATGAGATGGGGAATAGAAAAACTTCAGTTTCTCAATTTGTGAAATAAGGAGAGAAAATATACATATAAGGACCTTAGGAATCAATGTCCTCCAACCCCTTCATTTTATAGATCAGAAAAATGAGGCCCAGAAGAAGGAATCAAGTGTTTATTAACATCTGCTACATACCAGACACTGTGCTTTCCAAATATTATTGCATTTTTGCAATTTATTGCACTTAATTCTCACAACAATCCTGGGGAGGTAGATGCTATTATTTTCATTCTCTAATTGAGGAAACTGAGGTAGATAGAGGTTGGTTGCTTTGCCCAGGGTCATACAGCTAATAAGTGTCTAAGACTGGATTTGAACTCTTGTCTTCACTGACTCCAAACCCAGTACTTTATCCACTGTGCCTCCTACATGTCCAGCATAGTCTGTAGTAGTGCTATGATTTGAACTGAGATAACTCACGTTGTTTTGTTTTAACTCTTAAACTGAATGTTTTTGTTTTTTTTTTTCCGATTTAACATGAGGGTTCAGAGTTTGGACCAGTTCAATTAACCATTGTGTATAAAACACTGTGTTAGGTGTTGAGGGTTTCTAGCATCCATTCCAGCTTTAAAAAAAATTGATTTATGAAGAACCTTCATTGGTACAGGGTGGGTTTGAAGCTTTTTGTTTGGTGGAGGGGATTAGACAAGTGGAAATAAAGAATTTAGGAAGAGAGGATCCTAAGCACCTCAAGCTCTAGCCAAAATGTCACCTTCTCCTGGCCCCCTTCTAGGGAAATGATGCATCTGATTTTACTAATGCAAGAACAGGGGCATGAGAAGAGAACAGGACACCTGCCTGGGTGGAGGAGAGGGGCAGCAGTAGTCTTAGAAAGAGTCTGTCATCTTAATCCAGTCCAGCAGGGGGCGAGGGCATTCCTGATGCCGAAGCCATGCTGGAGAGTGGACAGCCTCAGTCTTGACCCTGGCTCAGTTCCATCATCCCTCTCCCCTCAAGGGACCATCCCAAGCAGAGGTTATTATCTCTCTCTCCCGTCTCCCCAGCCCTCAGCCTGATAGCATCTCAGGCAAGCAGGTACTTCTCCCATCTATAGATATCTGAATCAGTCCAGTGCATTGACTTGTTTTCCTAATTCAACTTATTTGTTACAAGGGATAGTTCTCTAGGAGCACTTGTACTCACTGGGAAGTGATAAACGATATAACAATAAACAATAAAGGAGCATCAATAAGACCTTTTTTTAAAAACACCTTTACCTTCCGTCTTGGAGTCAATATTGCTCCAAGGCAGAAGAGTGGTAAGGGTAGGCAATGGCAGTCAAGTGACTTGTCCAGGGTCACACAGCTGTGAAGTGTCTGAGGCCAGATTTGAACCTAGGACGTCCAGTCTCTAGGCCTGGCTCTCCATCCACTGAGACACCCAGCTGCCCCCAATAAGACCTTCTAAAAGGAAAGGAAACAAGATCTTAATCAATAAAGTTAACACCCAGAAGGGAGGCAACCACATTCAAATAGAAATCATACTGTATTTGAAGCATCTTAAAGTTTACAAAGTGCTTTATATCGATTATTTCATTTGATAATCACCCTGTCTGTAGGGATTTCCCCCACCTAAATGTTCTAGGACATTGACATCTGGTTTTAAATGTCATGGAAAATCCCAAAGGGCAAGTGAACAAGAAGATTCATTCAACTCACCTTTGCTAAGTACCTACTGTATGTGAGGTTCTAGGGGAGAAGCAGCAGGAGAAAAAATAATGAAGAAAGTAGGGTCCAAGCCTTCAGGGAGCTTTCATTGGGTGATTAGGAAGACCAGATGTGAATACAGACCAGGGCAATGCACTAACTCAGTGGTTCCCAAACTTTTTTGGCCTACCACCCCCTTTCCAGAAAAAATATTACTCAGCCCCCTGGAAATTAAATTTTTAAAAAATTTTAATAACAATTAATAGGAAAGATAAATGCACCTGTGGCCATCACCGCTTCCCTAGATTGTAGCAGCACCCACCAGGGGGCGGTGGTGCCCACTTTGGGAATCACTGCACTAACTGAATTGATGAGCCTTAGTCCTGTGACCTAAGAGACACAAAAAGCAAATGCTTAAGCAGATTCAGAGGAGGATAGAGAAAACTAGCTGTAGGCATTGGGAAATGGGGGAAGGTTTAGTTACGGAGTTAAGTGTTTGACCTAACCTTTGATGGATAGACAGAATTTGGGGCAGGTTTGTATGGAGAAATAGCTTGAGCCAACTAGTGGTTGCTCAACAAAATCATCACACATTGTAAAGGGGCCTATTGCTGCCAGGTACCCAAACCCAGTAGCCTCTATTCTTTTAAGTGAAGATAAATGCTCAGGTCTGGTTGTTAATATTGTTGTAATTGTCATTGTTCAACATTAACCATCTTGGAGTACCTTCCTTACTACTTCCTACTCCTCTTCTAGCCTCCTTTCCCCACCAGCTTCACAGGACCCCCAAAACTAAAGGGGTCAGAGTGATCACCTTAATTTGTCAACAGTGATTCTACTTAAAACAGATTTTTAGGCACTACTACTTGGAGGATGGGAAGGAAAAGGCCTAAACCTGAGTTTGGAACATTAGAGTAATTTCTTAGAGAGGCCAGAGTCCCCATATCCCTTTTGAGAAAGTCGGTAGTTACAGAGATGAGGAAACCTCGTGCATCAGGATTCCTAGATCTACAGCAATGCAGGAGAAAAGGGGTCATCAGAGACTTAAGCCTACAGCACACTACCCAGTCCTGATTTGGTGATGAATTTAGAGACCAAACATTCAAAGAGGACATCATGTCTAGCCTCCTCATTTTATAGCTGAGAAAATTCACATTTAGATGAAGTGACTTACCCAGGGTCAAATAGCTAGAAAGTGTTAGATATCAGAGACCAGGAATTTATAACTTCAGGTTCAACTCTCTAACTATATTGACTCTGAGAAAGAGCCATGTCCCTGTGACTACAGGATCATAGATTAAAACCTAGAAAAGACCTTCAAGACCACCAAGTCTAACCCCCTTCTTTTTTTACAGAGGAGGAAAATAAAGCAAGTTAATGACTTGCCCAAAGTCACACAATTAGTGTCTGAGATAGAATCATAACCAGGTCTCTCTGAATCGAGGTCCATTGCTCTACCCATTATGCCATGTTCCATTGCTTATAACTCTTCAGTGGTTTCATCTTGTCTTTAGACCAGTGATGGGCAAACTTTTTAAAGAGGGGGCCAAAGGAAAGGAAATGCTCATCTGTCAGTCTGTTTCTAAGGCAACTCTTTCGAAGTTTCATTGTATTGTATCCTACTCATTGTATTCGTCAGATTAGGAATGATGTCTCACAGAGGGATAGAACATTTTAGGGCCCCCCCAATCTGTCCTGCAGGCCGTAGTTTGCCCATCATTGCTTTAGACTATGAATTCAACACAGCAGTTAAGACCCTTTATAACTGGCTCCAACCTACCTTTTAAATGAAAATACTGATGTTCTTTTTTTAATGTCACATTTACTTCCTACTTCATTCTTACCAAAACTTCTAATCACTTGACCCCTCAGTTCTTTCCTAGCCCATCAAGCTGGAACTAGCTACACTCGCTTGCCTTTCCTATCTTGACCTTGTGGGGAACTTACAAGAGAACCCCAAAATGGAGTCACAAAGAGTCAGACATGACTAAACAACAAATTCACTCAATATCCCACTTGCCACCAAAGCTCTTCCAAATCTGTTGATCCTTCTGCAAACTGCCCATGGCTCCTCCTTTCCTCGATCTCTCAGCTGAGAACCTTACCTCAGATTTTACTGAAAAAAATCGAGGCCATTCAATGAGAGCTCCCTCTTCTCCCATCTCCCTCATCCAATAGCACTCACTAGCCTTCTGCAACTGTCTCCTCCACCCATCACACATGAAAAGGAGGCCCTTTGCTGAGGCAAATCCCTCTACCCATATAAGTAATCCCATTCTGTCCCCTCTTCTTCAGAAGATTGTTTCCTCTATGATCTGCATTCTCCTACCTTCCCTCAATCTCTCCCTACTGTTTCCCTGCTACCTACAAATATGCTCATGTCTCTTCATCCTCAAAAAAACCCAAAAAAAACAGGGGCAGCTGGGTAGCTCAGTGGATTGAGAGTCAGGCCTAGAGATGGAAGGTCCTGGGTTCAAATCTGACCTCAGACACTTCCCAGCTGTGTGACCCTGGGCAAGACAGAAGCTAAGGGTTTAAAAAAAAACCTTTCACTTCATGCATCCATCAACACTAGCTATTATCCCATATCTCTCCTCCCTTTTGAGGCTAAACTCCTTGTGAAGGCTATCTACAATCAATGCCTTCACTTCCTTTCTTTTCATTCTCTTAACTCTCCACAACCTGACTTAAAAAAACAAAACAAAACAAAACAAAAAAACCCTTACCTTTTGTCTTAGAATCTATCCTATAGTATTGGTTCCAGGGCAGAAGAGCTGAAAGGGTTAGGCAATGGGGGTAAAGAGACTTGCCCGAGAAATCACTCAGCTTTGAACCCAGGACCTTGCATCTCTGGGCCTGGTTCTCAATCCAGTGAGCCACCCAGTAGTCCCCCACAGGCTGGCTTTTGACCCCAGGATTCAACCAAAACTGCCCTTTCCAAAGTGACTATCTCCAAATTGCCAAATCTAATGGCCTTTCCTCTTATCTTCATCCTTGACCTCTTAGCAGTCTTTCACGCTGTTAATCACCCTCTTCTCCTTTTCTCTCTAGGATTTTGTGACTCTGTTCTTTCATGAATCCCCTCTTACCTCTTGGGCCACTACTTAGCATCCTTTGCTAATGTTTCATCCAGATCATGCTTGTTAATGGTCCTGGGAATTCTATCCCAAAAGCTCTGTCCTCGAACCTCTTCTCATTATGTATTGTTTCATTTGGAAAGGTCATTAGCTCCCATGGATTCAACTAGCCTCTCTATGCAAATGATTCTCAGATCTATTTATACAGCCCTAATTTCTTTTCTGACTTCTAGTCTCACATCTACATCTGCCTTTTGGATATCTCAAACCGAATGTCCCATATAAATCTTAGACTCAATATATCTAAAACTGAACTCATTCATACAAGTCCTGAGGATACGTCATTCTCCTCCTAGTCACTTAGGTGCCACTCTTGACTTCACTTTCTCTCAAACTTACCACTACCACCATATCTAATGTGTTGCCTAGTCCTGTCCATTTTGCCTTGGAAATATCTTTTGGACATGTCATCTTCTCTCCTCTGACACTGCAACCATCCTGGCACAGGCTGTCATCATCTCGAATACACAGTCTCAAAATAGCCTGCTGGAAGACAACTACGAGACTAGGTGGATGGAGAGTCAGACCCAGAAATGTGAGGTCCTGGATTCAAATCTGGCATCGCATACTTCCTAGCTATGTGACCCTGGGCAAGTCACTTAACTCCCATTACCTAGCCCTTACTGCTCTTTTACCTTGCAACCAATATACGGTATTGATTCTAAGATGGGAGGGAAGAAAAAAAGAGAGAGAAAGGAAGGAAGGGAGGGAGGAAGGAAGGAAGGAAGGAAGGAAGGAAGAAAGGGAAGAAGGAAGGAAGGAAGAAAGGAAGGGAGGAAGGAAGGAAGGGTAAGCCTGCTGATTGGTCTCACTATCTCACCCCCACTCCAATGTCTGCTCAGATGTCAAAGTGATCTTTCAAAAGTCTGTCTGACCATGTCACCTACCTGCTCAATAAACTCCAGTGATTCTCTATTACCACCAGAATCAAATATAAAATCCTTTATTTGGCTCTTTTTTAAAAGCCCTTATTTTCAACCTTACTAACAACTCTAAGACATAAGGACAAGAGTTAGACAAATGGAGCTAAGTGGCTTGCCACGGGACACACAGCTAGGAAGTGTCTGAGACCAGATTTGAACCTAGGAGGTTCCCTACTCCAGGCCTGGCTTTCTAACCACTGTGATACTTAGCTGCCCCATACAAACTTTTTTCCAGGTCCACTCACCTTTCCAGCCTTGTTTTATATTACTCTCCTTAATATATTCTTTTGGCTTCTCCTGTCTTGGCCTATCCTGTCTCTAAGCATTGATATAGCCTATCTCATGCCTGTGATCTATTATTTCCTCATCTCCTTCCAACACAGAAATCCTTGCCTAGCCCAAGTACCACTTTTTTTTCCCTTAAATCCCTATCTTCCATCTTAGAATCAATACAGTATATTAGTTCGAAGGCAGAAGAGTGATAAAGGCTAGGCAATGGGGGTTAAGTGACTTGCCCAGGGTCACACAGCTAGGAAGTGTCTGAGGCCATATTTGAACCAAGAAGCTCCTGTCTCTAGGCCTGGCTCTCAATCCATTGAGACACCTAGCTGCTTTCCCCCCAACCTGACCAAGATGTTTTCTTCCTCCTTAGATTTTCCTAGAGTACTTTGCTTCTTTCTTCTCTCTCTCTGTCTCTCTCTGTCTCTGTCTCTCTCTGTCTCTCTCTCCATGTATGTATATATTTCTTGATTTATATTTATCTGTATAATACTGCATCATCCCGAAATGAAAATAAAAAACTTCAGGGAAGCTCCTTGAGGACAAGGACTGCTTTTTAAAAAATCATACACAAGGCATAGAGTATTTGTTGACTGCATGTGAAGACTACAGGGGCCAGCAGGTGGTGCTCTGACCATCCAGTTGCCCCATCCCCTGGCCAGGATGGGGCAAGAAGCCCCTAGCCTGCTCTGCAGTTTCCAGTTCCAGAGCCCCTCCTTGCCCCACCATCTCTCCTGTCCACAGCTGTCATGGTCTGGAGCAGCAGGAAGAATGTGCCCATGGAAGAGGCTCCAGAATGAATCCTCTTTTGTTCTTCTGTTCTCCACTGTAGCATCCCTTACGGATGATTTAGGAAAGTGTATCTTTTTTTTTTTTTTTATTTCCACCCCATAGCCTTGGGGACCCTGTAGAGTATGTGGGAATCCAGGCCTCAGGATAGCCAATGATACCTTCTCCTTCCATCTCGGTCCCACACTCCCAAAGGACCAACACAGCATGTCAGTCTGCCAGATGTGATAGGGAAAGCCCTGAACCTGGACTCAAGAAATGGGTTCCAAACCTCTTATCACTGAGGGGGAGAGAGAGAGAGAGAGAGAGAGAGAGAGAGAGAGAGAGAGAGAGAGAGAGAGAGAGAGAGAGAGAGAGAGAGAGGGAGGGAGAGAGAGGGAGAGAAGGAACAGTATCTACTAAACATGTACTATGTGCTAGGCACATGCTAAATACTATCCAAATATTATCTCATTTCATTCTCATAATAACTGGGAGATAAGTGCAACCATGACTCCAATTTTACAGCTGAGGAAACTGAGACAGACATTGGTTCAGTGGTTTACCCAAGGACAACCAGTCATTGTGTGTCTGAGGCCAGATTTGAACTTTGGCCTTCTGATTCCAGCTCTAGCACTTTATCCAATTTACCACCTCGCTGCTTCAATGTGCCACCAACTTTGATCCAGCCACCACCATCTTGGGCCTCAGTTTCCCTATCTGTAAAGTTGGAAAGATGGGGGTACAAACATATATTTGTATACATATACATATATATGCCTGTGCATATTTAAGCGTGTGTATAACTATACATTGGATAAGGCATGGGGTTATGGATAGCTTTCTATCCTGCACATGTCAGGGGCAGGATGTTGGCCCTGCCAAAGGAGGAGGAATGGCTCTACAGACGTCCCCCACCAACCCTTAACTCCCTAACTGGGTCAGTCCTGGTGCTGCAGCCAAAAGATGGGGCTTGAAAGCAGAGTAGTGATTATGGAAAGAGCAGAAGTGTAAGCAGGGATAATGATGTGTTAGCCTTTCCACCATCTCCAGCCTGGGGAAAAAAAGAGCATGGGATGGAAGTATAATGAGGCAGAATGGAGAGAGAATGATGGCCCAGAGAGAGCACCCTCCTCGCTAAAGGGAAATGAATTACCTGGGATCATATACCAGGCCAGGAGAAAGCACAGAATATAGAAGGTGCCTCCTGGCTTCCTGCCCTGAGATGTCCCAGCCCTCTCCTAGGTCCTGAGTCAGCCAAATCAAAGGAAGAGGGGAGAAGAGGGAGAGTGTGTAAAACGGGAAGGTGGGGCTGTAAGGTTCCTGCCACGATCCCCTAAAAAATGGCAGGCCCCAGAAGAAGGATGGTTTCTATGGCAACAATTTTGGGGTAGTCATAGCAACCAAAGAGCCCCCAAAATACCCACTGCTGATTGTTCCATATTGCCAGCTCTGGGAGGCAAGGGAGATGGCAAGTTAGGCTGGGGGAGGAAGGAGGGAGATTTCCAAAAGGCTCATCTGCTTCTTTTGTGCCAAGTATAGCAGAGCTGTCTTGCCTTGAATGGTCCAGTAGGAGCCTGGAATGGGGATGGCCTACTTTCTAAACACTCCTCTAGATAGGCCCTCAGGAATTTGATTGGGGGAGGGAGAGGAAAATTCAACCCCACCCATACTTGACCAGATGACCCCAGCAAGGCTGAGTCAAACAGCATCAGGGTGGTTGCCATAGTAACAAAGTCCATTTCCTGGATACCTGCCTGACTAAGGGAACCCTGTCAACATAACTAGGTGGTTTTCCCTCGCAGAAGAATAAAGGTCAAAAGGCTAAGGGCAGAACATAGGGAACTCCCTGCTGGGTCCCTGTCCAGCTAGGCCAGAGGTTTAAAGGAACCAAAATAAACATTGTAGAGTCAACTTACCTAAAAAAAAAAATGTAGAATCCTTGTAAAACCCTATGTTGGGTGGATAGGGGTTTTTTAGAGATGATAAGGAGGTCTGGAAGGGGTGTCCCTCCCACTGTAAAGTACTGATCTCACCTTCTTGGATGCCTCTCTGTGTCTTTCTTTCCCCTCCTTCCAGTTATGATCTCATTCCCTCACCCCAGCAGCTTGGTTCGGAATCAGGGGAGTGCAAGGGTGGGGACACCCAGAAGGGGTGACCATAGGAGATACAAGGCTCAGATCTGCTTCCCTTCTCTAGAGTTCTGCTTTTCCAATCTATTCTAGAAAATTCCCAAGATTCCTTCCAGATGTAACATTGCAAGTGATATGATCTGACCCTTTCCCTCTCTGATCCTAGGTGTTAGTTCTTGTACAACCTCTGAGAGACCCAGCTCTTTGCATAGGCCCTCTTTCTGTTGAAGCAAGGTTTTCCACTGGGAGGGGGAAGGAAACTTTCTTTCCAGGCCTTCCCCACCCCCAGATACACACACACACACACACACACACACACACACATACCTTCTTCCCAATGCTATTTATTTATTCATCTTTCACTTTATAAAAATAGTCTTGTGAATGATGTTAGCTGATGTGGAGCTGATAGGGATTAAAGGCCTCTATGAAGATGTTGGTTTCAGAACCTGTCATAGGAGCTGAGCAAGGTTGAATCAGCAAATAGCCCAGCCTTTTCTTTTCTGGTTTGACCTGCCCCCAAACAAGCACCCAGTAAGCAGCTATGGAGTGTGAAAGGTGTGCAAAACACGGTACTAGACCTGGGGAGAGAAATAACTAAGCCATGTATCCATAGATGGAGGGGCTCTTCATCTGAGGAGAAAGTCCATGGATAGATTACAGAGGCTCTATGAATTTACATGGGAAAAGAAATATATCTTTATTTTCACTCGCCTCTATCTAAAATTTAGCATTTCCCTCAGTTATATAAGCAACAAAACATGTTTTCTGAGACCGGAGCAATAGGTCTCACCAGTCTGTCAAAGAGGTCCATGATACAAAGTTAAGCTATACTCTGTTATATCTTATAACTAAACTATACGATAGTTTGTAGTATATATAATATAAATGAGATTTTATCTAATAACTAGACAAAGTTGATTTATATATACATATATTTTTTATTTAAAAAAAACTTTGCCTCCTGCCTTAGAATGGATAAATATCCATTCTAAGTCAGAAGAGCAGTAAAGGCTAGGCAATTTGGGGTTGAGATCTGCCTGAGATCACCCAGCAAGGAAGTATCTGAGGCTAGACTTGAACCCAGGTCCTCCTGACTCCAGAACTGGCTCTCTACCCACTAAACCACTTAGCTGCCCCCAAAGTTAGGCTATATTAAGCATATACTATATTCCTATTAGAGTGAGGGAGTCAAGGTACCTACAAAAAATGGTCAATGATATCAGTAAATTGTGATCCCTGTTCACTGACTGGTTTCAACAGTGTTTAGTGGGAGCACTTTGGAACTGATAGGTATTGAAGCCAGGGCTTCCTGGAGATGACAAGATATGACCAGGGCCTTGAAGAAAAGGTAGAATTTAGATAGACGGGTGGGGTATGTGTAGGTCGTGGGAAGGTTGAGAGTTAGGGCTCCAAGGCTAGAAAACAGAAGATACTCTCAGAGAAACAGTGAGATCACTGTGTAGGGAGTAGAGGGTGTACCAGTGGAACAGTAGTTGAGATAAAGCTGGAAAGGCAAATTGGAGACAAATTGTGGGATGGAGGAGGGAGCTTAAATATCAGGCTGAGCATCTGAACTCTGGGCAGCGGGCAGTGAGGTTTGAAGGTTTATGAGCTCAGCTTGAGATAATGGAAGAGGTACTCTAGAAAGGTTCATGGAGGCGGAGGTATGGCTCGAGGGTGACTGAGTTTCTCTCTCTCACCCTTGGCTATCTACAGACTGGCTTTGGGCCCCTGGGATGGAAGGTGGTTGGTTGGGGCTACCTGAAGAATGTCCTCTAGTGCTCTGAAGCTTGCCGAGAAATTTGAGGGGCTTCTCTCCAAGGGGTCCACTAAGGTCTGGTTACTCAAGCTTCCAGGAGCTCCAGATAGAGAAATACATTTGATTCCCGCGGGTGAGGGGAAGAGGTGGGGGAAAGCAAGGAGCTGCCCAGCGCGTCTTCCCCGACCATTTATCTCCCCCCACAACCCTCCTGAGCCCCTTCCCTCCCTCGACCCACCTCCTCCTAGTCCCTCACCCTCCCGGTCGGGAACTGGGTCGGAAGAGATCCTAGGCTGAGGATGAGAAAAGATTCATTCCTTAGTTCCACACTAACGTCCACCAAGCTAAGGCTCTTCCTTCTCGGTCACCCTCAGCAGGTGATCTGGGGAAGAGGTGCCCAAGGTCCCCAGAGAGGAGTGGGGAAGGCGAAGACGTAAAGTGAGTCTTTCTGGTTTCTCCGGGCGGGGCGGGGGGGTTGTGGGGAGGACCTGCTGGGCTTAGAAAACAAAGGCAGTCCCGGGTTTCCCTCGAGCTCTGGGGGGGCGTGTGTATGTGTGCGCGGCTGTGTGTGTGCACGCCGGTGTGTGAATGGTAATGAGCCCGGACGCCCCAGCCCTCTCTCCGGTGCCAGGCTCTTTGTGAGGCAAGTGAGTGAGAGAGCGAGAGAGCCAGGAGAGCTGCAGCCCCAGCGGCAGGCGTGTCGGGGCTGCTCTCCGCGAGCCTCTAGCCTCCGGGTTGTGGGCTGGGTTGGGGGGGGCGGGGGCGGGGGCGGCTCCTCGCGCCCGATCGCTGGCTCGCAGCAAGATGTGCGCTCGACTGCAGGGCACTGCCCAGAGGGCCCGCGGCCCCCAAAGGAGCTGAACGCCAGCTGGCAGAGGATTGCCCGGGGACGGGACTGACGATGGAGGGTCGGCCTTTATTCAACGTGCAGAAGGCTCTAGTACAGCCCATGCAGGTGTTCATGTTGGACATCCCGCTGAGCGTGCAGGACGACGAGGTGAGCCGGGTCTAGGGGCCAGGGATAAACGGCCTGACTCTCAGGGCTGTTGGCCACACCCCTCTGGTCCCCCCGGAGGGGAACAAAGGCAGGCGGGCACCAGAGCAGGATCTGTGAGTGAAAAGGCTGGGTTAAGTTGGAAGGGAAAATGAGCCCGAATCGGACCACCTCCCTCTTTCGTGGTGCATTTCTTCTCCTGCTGGGCGACGGGCTCGGTCCGGCTGGCGGGCACTTGCACGTGCTTGGCTGTGGGCCCCCTGCCCCAGGCTGCTGGGTGTGGCTCCAGAGACTCTTTAAACTGCAGTCCCCAAACCTCTGCCTTTGCACTGTGGGAAAGTGGGGGTGGGTGGGTGGGACGGCGGTAAATTCCCTCCCTTCCCCCATCTTCTAGCTGGCCCCTCTCTCCACCCTGGTGGCCCCCAGACTTAATCCCCTAGGTTCTCTGATGTATAATTAACCCAGTTCTTTCTGTCTCGTCTGGAGGGGTGTTGAGTTGTTGTTTTGAGATGGCTCTCACGGTAAGGACTGGGTGTCCTCACACCAGGGTTCCTGCCCCCACCCAGCGGGAAAGGGCCAATCATCAAATCCAAACACCTCATTTTGCATATGGGGAAATCGAAGCTCAGAGAGGGGGTGGTGACTTGCCCAAGGTCACATAGCTAAGTTGGAAGCGAAACCAGAACGCTAGCTCTGGCCCCTAGATCTCTTGACCCCCAGTCTAGTGTTCTTTCCATTACACCATGGCCCCTTTTTCCTTTTGGAGAAGGGAGACCTGTAGCTTTATGTTTTTATACTAAACCCTCTCCCCGTCCTCATATTCTGGCAGTAGAGTTCCAACCTGCTTGTGTGTATACCCAAGTAAAAAGGTAGAAGGCACGGACAAATTCCACTGGGAGGGATAAAGTCCACAGAGCCATAGTTAGTCACTTGGTCTATTAGATGCCAGAAGATGGAGTGCTAAATGAAAGCCTCCCCAGCAAGGTCCTGGGTTAACATGGTAGCAGCATATGTTGGGTGCAGACTGGATGAATTAGGGTGCTACTCCCCTCCCTTCACCATACACCCAGGTGCTGGTTGGGTTGTGTCCCAGAGCACCCTAACGGACTTGGGGGGAGAAGGTAAAGTCAGGACTGGATCACTTAGCAGGGATTGGAATAGACTCCCCAGGGCACTCTTTTCTGTGGAAAGCATTATTTCTCCCCATATGCTGGTAGGTGGCTTAGTGAATGGAGAGTCAGGCCTGGAGACAGGAGGCCCTGGGTTCAAATATGGCCCAGATACTTCCCAGCTGTGTGACCCTGGGCAAGTTACTTAACCCCCATTGCTTAGTCCTTATCACTTTTCAGCCTTGGAACCAATATACAGTACAAATCCTAAAATAGAAGGTAAGAGTTTACCAAAAACAGATGAACAAACAAAAAAACTAGAGTGGGGGAATGTTGTGGTGGATACTAACTTCCATGAAGACAATAAAGGTAGAATGGAAAGGAAGGCATCATAGACCTCTGTGACCCAGGTAGGAGGCCTGAGTTAGAGAGATGAGACTTTCTCTTCCTACAAAGCCTTTTCTTAATCACCTTAGAAAAGGTGGTAGGGGAGTGAAAGAACAGGAGCTATTGTACCCATTTAACAGATAAGGAAACTGCAACTCAGAGAGTTAAAGGGAATTCCCCAAAGTCCCCAAACTAGGAAATTATAGAATTGAGGTCTTTTGACTTTTGATCCTGGCAGGAGGAACTTTGATCCTGGTCATGGGGGATGATGGGTGAGCTATCAAGGAAGGAGGGGGCAGATCACCTTCAAGCTGAGGCTGAGCTCTAACTGGCTTCTATGAGTCAAAAGCTTTTCTTGGATCTTTCTAGATCCTTGGACTATTTTTCTTCCTTTTCTTCCCTTAGCTCAGACTGTTAGTAGAAGAAATCTGAGTCCTACATCCATAATCCCCTCATTTCCCTCCAATCTGCTTTTATTAGGTCATCTCTCTTTGATCTTTAGTGCCTTTCCCAGAATTCTGGGAAACTCAAACAAATATATTTTATTTTCTAGTCTGCCTGTCTGGTGAAAAGCCTAGGAAGTAGAAACCCTTGGTGAAAAATACGTTTAGGAAATAACTATTTTTTCAATCATCGAATCTATGCAAAAATGATTATATGTCTTTCTTTCTCTGTAGGTATAAGGCTCTGATATTAGTGTAACTCAGGGAAAGTAGGCACAGTACCTGAGCTGTTTCTGTTCCCCAGAAATGATTCAATTCAATCACTTATTAAGAACCTAGTTTGTTCAGTGGATAAAAGCAGTGGATCTGGAGTCAGGAAAACTGAAGTTTAAATCCTGATTCAGATACTTAACTGGATGACTCCATGGAAGTTATTTAACCTGTCAGCCTAAGTTTCTTCATCTGTAAAATGGGGATAATAATAACATCTACTTTGTAGGGTTGTTGTGAAGTTCAAATGAGTTTTGTAAGAACTTTGCAAACCTTAAAGCATTATATAAATGCTAGCTATAATTATTAAAACCTACTATGTGTAAGACAGATATTGTGCTATTCTCTGGGGGTACAAAGACAAAAGAAAAAAAAAAGATTTCTTGTCACAAAAAACTTATATTCTTTTGGTTAGGAAAACTAAGGTCAAAAGAGAATAAGGGATTTCTAGGCTCATAGACAGGTCAAGGGTCCAAAGAAAGAAAATAACTTATTTAGGGTCACACAACACCTAAATGGCAAGAACACAAGTTCCAAACCAGATCTCTTTACCCTCTTCCATCCATAGATCCACCAGAAACTCAATCACCTCCTCAGCCTACAAAGGAGATCCGTACTCCCATTTCTCACTGAAGAGGATCATCTCTCAGGACCGAGTTAGGAATCCACTCTGAATTTCAAGGGAGGCAAAATCTTGATAGCAAGGAACATATAGTAGTTCTTTAGTAACAATGATAGTGTTTTTAATTCACATTTATCTAGAACTTTAAATTCTGCAAAGCACTTTCCTTACAATAACCTTGTGAAGTAGTTAATGCAAATATTATTATCTCTCTTTTACAAATGAGGAAATAGAGCCTCCAAGAAGTTAAGTGATTTGTTCAGTCATACAATAAATATCTGAGGCAGGATTCTTTAACCTCTAGTGGAGAGGGAGGGAGGAGTCAAAAAGAGGATTGTGCTAGTATTAGGGTAACACTTTTGATGTTGCAAGCTGGGAATACAGGTTTGGGGTTTTATTTTGAGCAGGCTCATCACCTCTTCACTTCCAAGCACTGTGGTTCTTTGGGATTGCAAAGGGAATTTCTCTTCCCAGCCCTATGTGGCAGGGAAAACCCTTCATTGCAGATATTTCTACATAGTCTACGTCAGGCTCCAACATCTGAAAGAATGGGTGTGTGCCTTTCTTCCTGTTTAATGTTGAGCAAGGGATATGTATTCAAGTGGTATTCAGTGTCCAAAGGATAACACATAGTCCTGAACAGGAACACACTATATAATTTGGTTCTGGAAATCCACTCACTATATTCTGTGATATGTTTTCCATTTCTAGATAGCTGTTAAACGTTTTTTGTAACATTAAACTGAAATCCCCTTCTCTATTTCTTCCTCATTCTTCCTAATTCCAACCTCTGAGGTCAAACTGAAATCCTTTCATCCCTCTTTCAGATGGCAACCTTTTAAATACCTAAAGACAATAGTCATGTTCTCCCTAAGTCTTCTTATAGACCAAAGTCCCTAGCTTTTTGCCTGAATTCAGGCCTCTCCCTTCATCCTGATTACCCTCCCCCGGACTGATCTAGCTTGGCAGTACCCTTTCTAAAATGTGATGCTTGGAGGAGCAACTAGATGTCTCAGTGGATTGAGAGCCAGGCCTAGAGACTGGATTCAAATCTGACCTTAGGAAAGAAAAAAAAAAAAACTCTGGCCTTAGGAAAAACAAAACAAAACAAAACAAAACAAAAAAACCTCTGACCTTAGACATTTTCTAGCTGTGACCTCGGCCATGCCACTTAATCCTAATGGCCTAGCCCTTACCACGCTTCTGCCTTGGAACCGATACATGATATCAATTCTAAGACAAAAGATAAAAGTTTTTTTTAAAAAATGAAATAAAATGTGGTCCTTGGAACACAGTGCTCCCAGCTGCAAGGTTGTGCGTAGATGAATATATATCTATGTATGCAAGACATATTTGTGCCCACATTAACACGATGGTATAGTCCAGTGTATGCATGTAAGTCCTCAAGTATATTTACATCTATACATAGGAAATGGAAAACCACTCCAGTATCTTTGCCAAGGGAAGCCCAAAGAGGTCAAGGAGAGGCAGACATGACTGAAAATGACTGAACAACAAAGAACAGCATACATCCGTGTAAATATATGGATGTGCGTGTCTGCATAGGCATGTATAATTGTGTATACAGATCCATTCGTATACACAGGGAGAGGGTGATTGACTTTGGATAAAGCACCAAACTTTTGGGCTAGCAGTGCCTCCATTGAGAGGATGGTGTGTAAGCTGGCTGGGGACTTGGCAGGCTCTGATGGGTGATAGACTAGATCTAGAGTTCACTGCTTCAGCCCTAAAACAGGGCCTCTGGGGTGCTAGAGGCAGCTGGTGCCTGCTGGCTCCCAGGGCGATGACTTCCTTCCTGGGGATGCATGGCATCCTCCTGCTCCCCACCCCCCACACAGACACCCCTGCTGCTCAGAAGTCTAAGTAAACCCTGGCCCAGGGCCAAGCCCAGAGTATATATGCCCCGACTCCTACCCCTCTACCCCACCCCCAGCCAAGATTTTAGTGTCTTCAAGAGAAAAAGCCAGAGAAAAAACAGTGAGGAGAAGAGGGCCATACGGTTTGGCAGCCAGAGACCAAGACCCTGCACCCTTTATCTCTCTGGACTTTAATACCATTTATTTTGTACCCTCTCATAGAAATAAAATACTATATAATGTATTACATTATGCACACACACAGAGCAAGTGGGCTACTTCTGATGCATCCTGGCATGGTTGAGTCAATTAATCTCTCAGTGTCTTGGGTAATTCTAAAACTAAAATTGCAGGGAGGCTGACGATGTGCATTGAGAGTTATTTTCCTCCTATGAAAGTCCTCTCTAACCCTGAAAAAATGAGTCCAGCCTTTTGGAACTGTATCTTAATCAGTTTATAATCAATCATCAATTCATTGCTCATTATTTTTACAGTTTCCCTTTTATTTTTACATCTCCCAGCCTTGATTTTTTATGTACTGAGGATAGAATGTAAGCTGCTTTAGGGCAGAAACTGTTTTCATTGTTGTACCTGTCTCTCCAGCACTTAGCACAGTGTCTGGCACGGAATGGGTTCTCAGTAAATGCTTGCCAGTCAGTTGGTTACACTCTCCAAGACAGTGGATCCCCTCTCCCCAATCCTTGGGGCCAGTGAGATCCAGGGGACTGAATGCTGAAAGAAGAGCCTTCTTTCGGGCTTCAGATGCTTTGAGAGGTGAGAGATAAGCTCGGAGTTTGGGTCAGAACCAAGGAGAATGGGTGTCCTGCTTGGGCTCCTGTCACTTCCAAGCAGCCAGACTTCCTCCTGAGCCCCATCTGAGTGGGTTGTTGATCCCCGTGCAGTAGATGGGGGAGGACTGAGAACACTCCCAGTGCCTTGCTCCCAGAAGGGAACTGACTGTTGTCCTGCTGGGACCGAGCCCACGAAGGGGAGAAGGGAGGTTTGTACTTCCCAGGCCCTGACCATGGCATCTCTTTAGAGTCCAGCATCCCCACCCCCTTCCCTCACTTGGAGATTTGACACCAGGCACAGTGTGTTCCCAGGACCTCTCAACAATATCCTTACCACAAGGGGATGTTTGTCCAGCCTTCTTTGGCTTCGGAGCACCATGCCCACTGCCCTGCTGGCCACAGAGACCCCACAGAGCAGAGAAGTGAGTGTTGGGGGTGGTGTGCAGAGAGCAGATGGCCGTTTGTTATTGCCAGGGAGGGGCTCCAACCCTTTGGATCTTGTCCCGAGACCTATATTCCCCAGCCTGCTTGGAACTTAGCTTTGATCCTGCCATGCTTGGTTTGGTGGGAGGAGCAATGGACTTCAAGTAGATGAGACCTGAGTTTGAATCCTGAATCCCATTTCCTACCAAAATGACTTTGGGTAAGTCACCTAACTCCTCCAGGTTTCTTTTTCCTCATTTGTAAAATAGGCCTAATAATAACACCTACTTCACGGGGTTATTTCGAGAAGGATCAAATGAGATGAAAGAGGAAACATAGAGACAGAGACAAAGTCAGAGAGACCAAGATCTTTGCAGACCTTAAGGTTCTACATAAAAGTAAGCTGTTAGACCATTTTAGCAGTTAATCCCCATTTTTAATTCTTAGCCTCCATGCCTAGCACTTAGCATAAAGGCCGATGTTTGTTCACCCATTTTCAGCCCTGTCCTGCACTTCCTGACCCCACTTGGGATTTTCTTGGAGTGGTTTGCCCTTTTTCTTCGACTCATTTTAGAGATGAGGAAACTGAGGCAGATAGAGATAAGTATCCTGCCCAGAGTCACACAACTAGTAAATGTCTGAGGGCAGATTTGAGTCTTCCTGACTCTAGGCCCAGTTCTATCCACTGTGACCTTTAAATCAATCAATCAGCAAGCCTTTATCAGGTCCATTAAGCCTAAAACTAAAGCTCTGAGTATAAAAATTTTAAAAATGGGGAAAAAAAATCTCTGCCCTGAAGGAACTCACATTCATATGCTGGTGATGACATAGATGTAAATAGGTACATACAAGATACAGAATAGATGGAAAGTAACCTTTAAAAGGAAGGCTTGAACCCCTCCTGACGTGTAATGAATCATTCTTATTAGCTGAGCTTTGACCAGAGCCACATTTTCTTTTTTTAGAAAAATTTTTATTAATTAATTAAGAAAAATTTTCCATGGTTACATGATTCATGTTCTTTCCCTCTCCTCCTCCCACTCCCCTCCCGTAGCCAATATGCAATTCCACTGGGTTTTACATGTGTCATTGATCAAGACCTATTTCCATATTATTGATATTTGCACTAGAGTGATCCTTAGAGTCTACATCCCCAATCATATCCCCATCCACCCATGTGATCAAGCAGTTGTTTTTCTTCTGTTTCTGCTCCCACAGTTCATTCTCTGGATGTGGATAGTGTTCTTTCTCATAAGTCCCTCAGAATTGTCCTGGATCATTGCATTGCTGCTAGTGAAATCCATTACATTCAATTGTACCACAGTGTATCAGTCTCTGTGTACAATGTTCTCTTGGTTCTGCTTCTT
Source organism: Gracilinanus agilis (assembly GCF_016433145.1). Taxonomy (NCBI): domain Eukaryota; kingdom Metazoa; phylum Chordata; class Mammalia; order Didelphimorphia; family Didelphidae; genus Gracilinanus; species Gracilinanus agilis. The sequence goes on from NC_058131.1 coordinate 278,356,362, forward strand.
TCTCTCTGCATCAGTTCCTAGAGGTTGGTTCAGTTCACACGGAATTCCTTCAGTTCATTATTCCTTTTAGCACAATAGTATTCCATCACCAACAGATACCACAATTTGTTCAGCCATTCCCCAATCGAAGGAAAGCCATATTTTCTCATATTGAATTTTATAATTTTATTTTATCATTTTATCATATTGAATTTTTAGTTGAGCTAAAGAAGTATTCTGTTTTTGCTTTGTTTTCATGGAGGAGAAGGAAAAAATAAAAGTTTTAATTAGAATAGAAACTATAACAGATTTGTCTTACATTATGTAGAAGAGAAAACTAGTTTCAACTTGATATAAGGAAGAACATAATAATGAGGGGCAGGGAGGTGGCTCAGCGGACCGAGCTCTAGATCTGGAATCTGGAAAACCTGGGTTCAAATGTGGCCTCAGACATTTCCTGGCTGTGTGACCCTGGGCAAGTCATTTGACCCCATTCGCCTAGCCCTTTTTCTTCTGCTTAGAGTTATTACTGAGATAGAAAGTCAGGGTTTAAAAACAAAAACAAAAACATAATAATCAGAAAGGTCTCAATAAAGGACAGGTTACCTTCTGAAAGGCCTTCTATTTACATTGTTGAAATCATTATTTCTGTTGATTAGCTGGTTCTACTCTCTTCACAATGTATCAGTTCTTATAATTCTTCCCATGCTTCTCTGTGTTCATCATCATATTTATCATTTCTCATACCACAGTAATAATCCATTACATTCATTTATCACAATTTGTTTAGGAATTTTCAGCCACGACATGGGCATCTACTTTGATTACCTATACAAAAGTGCTGCTATAAATATTTTGGCCTTTTTGTCCGTGACTTCCTTTGGGAATAAGCCTAACAGGAGAATGTCTGGGTCAAAGGGCATGGACATTTTCATCACTCCCAATGAATAATTCCAAATTGCTTTTTTATTGATCCTCTTTTAAAAAATGCTTTAAAACATATTTTATTGATCATCACTGTCACTTCCCACTTCTATCACCCCACTTCCACAGAGGCCTGCTCTGTGACAAATAAATACTGTCAAACAAACAAATCAGCCCACTGGCCATATGACTCATCCCTGTCTCCCAGGGGTTTATATCATCCCTCCCCTTTTCAAACCACCCTGGCCAGTGTACTGCCAGTCATACTTCCTTCCCCAAGAAGGATTGGCACCTGTGCCCAGAGGCGCCTTGGACAGCTTTAAACTCCACATGCTGAGAAGCCAGATGCAAATTTGGCAGAAATGAGCCAGTCCTAGTCCTTAGGTGGTTTTCTTTCTTGGAATGGTTCTCATCCCGGTTTCCAGTAACACCACTCCTCCTGCATGTGGCTTCCTTTCCCCAACCCAGGTTCCTCTGATTCCACCCACACCTGACTATTCTGAAGGTGTCCAAAGATTCTCTTTGTGTTGCCTTAGGGTCTCTCCTTTGGGAAAGTGATAACCAGACTTCCTCCCTACCCTGCTGGGTCTAATGGGAAGGATATGCCCCAAGGGCAGAAGTTAGGGAAGTTCCCAGTTGGGCTCTCCCTTCCTTCTTTCCTTAAGCCGGTTCACCTAGCGTTAGGAGGAGGAATAAAACAGAATCTAGGCATTAACCACACAACAGCATTGTCTATAGGCTCAGCAGCTGGGGCAGAGAGGAAAGAGGAATGATTCTAGAGGTCCAATCTCTCCCTAAGGCTGGAGATAGGGGGAAAGGAGAAGGAGCAAGCATTATCAAACCTTTCCCAAATGCCAGGCACCATACTCCAGATGGGGGTGCTTTAGAGTCCTGGGGTGAGTAGTCTTCCTATCTGTAAAATGAAAAGATTGGACTAGATTCAATGGTGGGCAACCTTTTTGGCCGTGAGAGCCATAAACGCCTGCGGAAGGAGGAGGCTGGAGGCTGGAGGCGGAAGGCGCTGGAATATGGGGCAGGGACTGAAGAGCCCCCTGGGGCACATCCTGGGGCTCTTCCCCGACTGGCAGGTCAGGAGGTAAAGCCAGATATGGCTCGAGAGCCATACGTTGGCCACCCCCGAGATAGATACTTAGACTAAATAGATACTTAAGTTCTTTTTAGTGTTTGTGCACAGTTAGATGCACACACACACACACACACACACTTTTACATTTTTATTTATTTGTTTTAGAATTTATCCACAAGTGTCCCAGCCTCTCCTCCCAGCACTTATATTCTTTTTATTTTATTTTAATTGTCATACAAAACATACTTCTGTATTGGTCATTGTTGCAAGAGCATCCTCATATGTAACCAAAACCCCAAAATAAAACCCTAAATACACTGATACGAAAGATGACTCCAACAGTTCTTTCTCTGGAGGTGGAGAGCATTCCCTGTCATAGATATTTCAAGATTGTCCCAGATCAGAAACAGTATGTTTCTTTTTTTTTAACCCTTATTTTCTCTCTTAGAATTGATTGATCCCAAGACAGAAGAGCAGTAAGGGCTAGGCAGATGGATTAAATGATTTACCCAAGGTCACACAGCTAGGAAGTATCTGAGGACAAATTTGACCAACATTTATATTCTTTAAATAATTTTTGGTATACTTTTTTGCTTTGACATTGCCTTCATTTCCCAATTTATCATTCTCTTTTTCTCTGTTTGGAAAGTATATGCAGTATTCCATACCTGTAATTCCCCACCTTAGCAATGAAAAGAAGGAACCAGCTCTGAAATCCCATGAATTTAATTGCACAAGGCCCAATTTTGATGGATGTTGTGAGGATATTATGAGATAAAAGAGGAGAAAGGGACCTGAAATGTATAGAACACTATACTCCCATCAGGTGGTGCTAGAATTTTTCTGGATCAGGGCTAGGCAGAAGCTAAAAAGCAGAAGGTGTGGCTTGACCACAAGCTGGGGCCACCCAAGGCTCCTAAAGGAGTCTAAGGAGCAGAGTTCTGGTTGCAGGCACTGGATCTGCTGAGTCTGGGTCTCCAAAGCATGTTTGCAACCAGTCAAGGTGGAGAGAAGCCTGTAGGTTAGGAATTGTTTTGGAGGAGATGGAAGCAGAGCTCTGCATGAGACTGTTGAGGCTGGGAGGACTGGAAGGTCAGAGAAGGAGAATTAGTCCTTTGTATACTTGTTATTTTTGTTTTTCTCTTTCCTGCTTTGTTATTCTAAATACTTCAGACCTTGGTTGGAATCTCTGAAGTATTCCTCTTTAGAAAGTGATGCCATCTTTAACTTTGAATTAATAGTGATCACCTGAGGAGGGTGGCACAGTGGATGGAGTGCCAGACCTAGAATCTGGAAGACTTGCCTTTGTGGGTTAAAATTTGACCTTGGCCGCTTACTAACTGTGTGATCCTAGGGAAGTCACTTCACCTTGTTTGCCTCAGTTTCCTCATCTCTAAAATGAGCTGGAGAAGGAAATGGCAAACCACTCCAATATCTGTGCCAAGAAAAATCCAGATGAGGTCATGAAGAGTCAGACACAGACTGTAACAACTGAATAACAGCTACCACCACCAAAAGGGTCCTGAGACAGGAGAGGGAGCCAGGAAAAGAAGAAGGGGGAGGTGACAGCCTCCAGGAACTTGCTCCCACCGAGGACAGTCCTGTTGCTTTCTGGGAGGGCATTTATCTGATTCTAGGGAGTAGAGTGCCTGAGCTCCCACACAGCCCAATCTCTTAAGGCTCCCTGCCAGTCGCAGCCTTCAGGGCTGTATTTACTTATATGCCTTCTTACTGTTCCCTACCACCTTCCCCTAAGGATATAAGATCCTTGAGAGCTGGGGCTATTTTCTTTGTGTTTCCAGGTGAGGCTGTGGGTAGAGATTAATTTAGGTAGAGATTAAGAGGTAGAAGTTAAAAAAGAACTGAGTTGAAAGCCAGCCTCAAGCACTTATAAGCTATGTGACCTTGGGCAAGTCACTTAACCTACAATTTGCCTTACTTTCCTCAATAATAAAATGGAGATAATAACAGCACTTACATCTGAAGGGCTGTTGTGAAAATAGAATGAGATAATATTTGTAAAAAGTGCTTAGCACAGTGCCTGGCACTCTATAAATGCTTATTCTTTATCCCTTTCCCTCCACCTCCCTCCCCTTTGTATCTGCATAGTCCATGGCATATTTCTGTTGTGGTACAGTCTTTTCAGTTGTGTCCATTGCTTCATGACCTCATTTGGGATTTTCTTGGCAAAGATATTCAAGTGGTTTGCCATTTCCTTCTCCAGCTCATTTTACAGATGAGGAAACTGAGGCCAACAGGATTAAATGATTTCCCCAATGTCCCATAACTAGTATCTGGACTTTCAGGCCTGGCACTCCATCCACTGCTCTACTTAGCATATAGCAATGTCTAATAATTAATTTAATAAGATGCTTGTTGAATCAAATCCAGTAGCAAATGGTTTGCATTTTCAAGAATATGTAGCTTTAGCTGGTAAATCTCTCTCATCTTTCCCTTCTCTTTTTCTTTCTTTTTAAAAATTTACCTTCTAACTTAGTATCAATTCTAAAAGAGAAGATTGGTGAGGGCTAGGCAACTGGGGTTAAGTGGCTTGCTCAGGGTCACACAGCTAGGATATGTCTGAGGCCAAACTCGAATCCAGGTCTTGACTCCAAGCCTGATGTCATATCCACTGTGCTTGCCTAGCAGTCCCATCTCTCTCTTCTTTACCATACCATACCACCTAAGGTCAGGCCCTTATCACCTCTTCCCTGAACTATTACAGTAGCCTCCACTTTGGTCTCTCTGCCTTCACTCTCTCTGCACCTCCAATCCATCCTCCCCACAACTGCTACATTGCTACTCCTAAAGCATAGGTCTGATCCTAGCCTTCTTTTGCTCAAGAAGCCACAGTAGCTCCCTACTTTCTTTAGGTCAAAATCCAAATCTCTCTCAGTTGGATATTTAAAGCCCTTCACAATCTGGCTTCTTTCCAAGGTCCTTTCTGCAGCTATATTTTCAGGCATGTGTAATCACACCTTCCTCCCCCTCACATACTCCATACCCCATCCATCCAAACTGGCCCATTTACTGCTCCTCAAATAAGACATTCCATTGAATGGCCCCTTAGATGGGCCATCTGCCCCTCTCACCTCCAACTCTTGGAATCTCAATTGCCTTCTAAAAGGTACCATTTTCTTCAGGAGAGGATTGGCTTGGCTATTATTCATGACCCTCCTTCCCCATCATTTTGCATTTTATATGTCTCCTATGTTTCTGACATTGAAGGAATAGAAAGCTGGCCTTGGAGCCAGGAAAACCTGGCTTCCAGGCCTGCCTCTGATACATTCAGGCTGTGTGATACTAGGGAACTCACCCAACCTGTCTGTGCTCTGACAGTCTTCATTGCTGGAGAGAGTTTGCTCCTCCTACTGTAGCTGTTGTTCAGTCATTTTCAGTCTTGTCAGTGTCGCTCTTTGGGCTTCGACTGGTTTGCCATTTCTTTCTCTAGCTCATTTTACAGATGAGGAAACTGAGGCAAAGAAGGGTTTCCCAGGGTCACCCAACGAGTAAGTGTCTGACACTGGATTTGAACTTATGAAGATTGAGTCTTCCTGACTCAAGACACCTTACCCTATCCTTGATGCCACTTAGCTGCCTCCCGTCCTCATCCTGGAGTTCCCTAAAGCAATGAAATCACAGGGCATGGTCCCTATTCTTCTCCTATATTTATTTATCCTTTAACTTGTTAATCCTTGCCTTCGGTCTTAGAACCAATACTGTGTATTGGTTCCAAGGCAGAAGAGTGGTAAGGGCTAGGCAATGGGGGCTAAGTGACTTGCCTAGGGTCACACAGCCAGGAAGGGTCTGAGGCCAGATTTGAACCCAGGACCTCCCATCTCTAGGCCTGGCTCTCAATCCACTGAGCCACCCAGCTTCCCCCTGTGAACTTGATTCTTAAAATCTATCGATAACTGGTTGTTGTCAGTTTTCAGTCGTGTTTGACTCTTTGGAACCCCATTTTGGGTTTTTTTGGCAAAGATACTGGAGTGGTTTGCCATTTCCTTCTCCAGCTCATTTTGCATTTGGCGAAACTGAGGTAAACAGGGTAAAGTGACTTTCCAGGGTCACACAGCTAGTAAGTATCTGAGGCCAGATTTGAACTCATGAAGATTGAGTCTTCCTGATTCCAAACCGAGTGCCCTATCCACTATGCCACCTAGCTGCTCTTGGACTTCCATATAATTGGCTTCCCTTGTCATCTTATATTTTTTATTTCATGTGTTAGGAGGAGCTAGGTGGCACAGCCGATAGAGTGTTAAGCCTAAAGTCGGGAAGACCTGGGTTCACATCTGGCCTCAGATACTTCCTAGCTGTGCAACTCTGTGCAAGTCACTTAACCCCCATTGCCTAATCCTTTCTCTATGCTTCTGCCTTGGAACCAATACTAAGAATTGATTCCAAGATGAAAAGTATGGGTTTAAAAAAACAACAACATTATTCTGAGAAGTGGCCCCAGCCTGTTTGTACTCCAAAGAGATAATAAGGAAAAAAACTTGTACAAAAATGTTTATAGGTGCGCTCTTTGTAGTGGCAAAATGGAAAAGGATGGAGTTCCCCTCAATTGAGGAACGGCTGAACAAACTGTGGTATCTAATGTGATGGAATACTACTGTGCTAATAAGGAATAATGAACTGGAGGAATTCCATGTGAACTGGAACGACCTCCAGGAACTGATGCAGAATGAAAGGAGCAGAACCAGGAGAACATTGTATACAGAGACTGATACACTGTGAAAATCAAATGTAACAAGACTTTGCTACTAGCAGCAATGCAATGACCCAAGACAACTCAGAGGAACTTAGGAGAAAATGCTATCCACATCCAGAGAAAGAACTGTGGGAGTAGAAATGTAGAAGAAAAACATAGGATTGATCATGTACAATGGGGATACTACAAATATGAATAACATGGAAATAGGTTTTGAACAATGATACATGTATAACCCAGTAGAATTGCTTGTCAGCTCCAGAAAGGGGGAGGGAAGGGAGGGAATCATGAATCATGTAACCATGGAAAAATATTCTAAATTAAAAAAAAAAATGAGAATAAGGGCAGGAAAAAAAAAAAAAAAGAAGTGGCCCCAGCCTGATAATGGGATCTGGGGCATAAAAAATAGGTAAAGAAACTCAGTAGGAAAAGATAAAGAAATTAAAAAGACAAGAAGCCCAAGAGCATGTAAGTTCCTTGAAGGCAGGGGCTATTTTTGTATTTACACATGCAGGACCACCCCAGGTCTGGTGTCCAGAAGCAGCTTTTAATTGATGACTGGGGGAAGAGAAGGGGAAGGCCTGTTGGAGGCAGTGGAATCCACATCCCTGTGTGTACCAGTGACTTTGTATATCTCAGCACTATCTGTGTTCCGTAGCAGTAATTCTTTAAAGGTGCATAATTCCATCTACGTAGGCCCTGACTCCAGCACAGTAGTGACTTGATAGATGGGCTTTGGGGACTGGCAAGGCCAAACTGTGTACCCCTTGCTCTGTCGATAAACCTTTCTGAGCCTCCTGGGCTGGGAGCTTTTGTATCTTGGTAGGACTTGCCAGTGCTTGTATTCCCCAGCTAGGACAGAACCCAGCATTGCCCCTAGGCTAGGGTGAGGCATTAGGAAGAAGACTAAGACAGAGGGGTTGTAACCTGTATTTATTATAATAACAGACAAAAATAATCACATATTTATCCTTAAGGTTTATGATAAACACTTTCCTCACAACTGTTCTGTTAGGTAGATAGGGCAAGTGGTGTTCTCCCATTTTGCGGATGAGGAAACTGAGGGACAGAGACATGAAGGAACTTATTTAAGAAAAGCTAATATTGGTGGAAATACTTGTTCTGACTCCTGACTCTTTTTACTCTACTCTGGGTGGTACATGTACAGGAGCACAATGTTGGTGCTTATGTAGACATATGTGAGAGGAGGCTGGGTTCTAATCCTGTCTTGTTAGGTGGCTGATGCTAATTGACTTCTCTGAGTAAAGTTTCCTGATTTGGGACAAGTGATAATAAATACTAACCACTTCAGAGGGTCAATGGGAAGGTCAGATAAGATAATGAAACTGAAGCACTTTGCAAATTTTAAATGTTCTAGAAATAGAATCATAAAATCATAGGTTTAGAGCCAGAAGGGACCCTAGAGGCCATTTAATCCAATTTGTTCATTTTACAGAAGAGGAAGTAAAGGTTCAAAGAGAGTGGTAAAGAGGATGATAAAAGGGGGAAAGAAAAAGATGAACCAGCTACCCAGGGTTACATAAGCAAGGAGCAAGAAGGGGATTGGAAGCAAAGACCTCTGACTACAAACCCAGGACTTTTCCCCACTATACCAAAATGCCTCTATAACCATTTTTTTTTTAACCCTTACCTTACATCTTAGAATCAATACTGTGTATTGGATCCAAGGCAGAAGAGCAATAAAGGCTATGCAATGGGGAGTTAAGGGACTTGCCTAGGGTCTCACAGCTAGGAAGAATCTGAGACCAGATTTGAACCCAGGACTTTCCATCGCCTCTAGTCCTAGCTCTCCATCACAACCACCTAGCTGCTCCCTCTATATCTTAAACACACACACACACACACACACACACACACACACACACACACAGCATCAGCTATTATCAGGAATGCCACAGTATGTGTGTATATTTTATATATAAAATAATAGGAGTTGTGGACCCCTAGAATTGTAATTGTCAAAATTTTTCTTGGGGCAAAAACCATTGGGGTAAGGGATTATAGGTATAGATAGGCATGAAAGGCAATCTAATAACTATTGGTGTGCCTAGAAGAGGGGGAAGCACAATTCTCAACTCTGTGGCCATTCCTGGGGCCCTGAGTAGGTGCAACAAGGGGACAGTGTGCTGTGCCAATGGAAAACTGTGAGATGAGGAGCAGAGAGGGGCTTCCCCATGTCAGCACTCTGAAGTGGAGCCCTTTTAGCCCCATGCTGGTCCTGCTTTGCCTCTGGATGAGGATGGTAAAAGGGGGGAAAGAAAAAGATGAACCCTCTACAGTGTGCCTCCTGCTGCCAGTGTACTGTGAATGGAGAGAGGTGATGGAATAGTCACTGAATAAATGGTTCTCAGCTCTTCCTGGGCAGAGAGCCCATGTGGTGTGCCTGCAGGGTGTAGGCTGCTGGGCTTGACTCGACGTGCCAGGCCAGCTTGGGGAACATGAAGGGTCGAGCCTGGGGCTCCCAGGAATGTGACTCAGTGACCTCACTCTGGAGGCACAACTGTGAATCAGCAGCGTGGTACCCCTGTAACCACTGAGTTCTGTTATTCTCAGCTTTGAGGAAGGACCAGACTAATCCCCTGATTAAACAGGAGTTTGGATTTGGGAACTTCTTTGATCTTTCCAAAACACTTTTCTCTCCCCCACCCTTTTCCCCTACTTTTCTTCTAATATCTACTATTGTTCAAAACTTTCCCCAAAGGGTTTCAAGGGATGATAGGATTACTACACACTGATTTTAAGAGAGCACTGGACCAGCAACCAAGAGTATATGACCTTAGCTCCTAACCTCTCTAGCCTCAGTTTACTCCTCCATAAAGAGAATAATACCTGCCCTGCCTACCCTTCTGGCCTTATAAATATGAAAAACTTTGCTAAGTATAAAGGCCTACTCTCTAGAGTTTGGCTTCTGCCCCCATAAAATAAGAAGGAGGCTCAATAATCTCAGGCTTTTTCCAGCTCCGAATTCTGTGAAATATAAAGCATTATTATCATGAATGCCTATTATTGACTATTAATGTCCGATGTTGACCATCTGAGTGGGTCTGAAGCACTAAGGTTGGAGTCTTAGAAAGAATAAGTAGGCCTCAGACACTTCTCAGCTGTGTGACCCTGGGCAAGTCACTTCACCCTCATTGCCCAACCCTTACCTCTCTTCTGTTTTGGAACCAATATACAGTACTGATTCTAAGATTGGAAGGTGAGGGTTTAAAAAGAAAAAGAAAGAAAGAATAAGTAGTGAGTGGTTTGTTTTTATAGTTTTGGGATGATAAACACTTTTCAATGTCCCTGGCCTTTTACAGCCCCAAGAACTGAGATATAGAATTTAGAGGGTGAGAGAAGACGAATATAGCCTGGTCTCTATCCCCACCAAAGCCCAACGCGCTGGGCCTCCTTCCACTGCACCCCGGCGCCTCTAGACACTCACACATACATGTCCTAGCATCTGCCCGCCATATGGTGGGAGCCCTGCGTTGTCTTTGTGGCGGGCAGAATCTGCTCCTGGGGAGGGGAGGGAGTGGGGTGGGGGTTCCCCGGGTCAGGCCGGGCCAGGCAGGAGAATGGAAACCGCCAAGCCCAGGCCCCTCCATTCCTTTCCCCGCACAGGATGTCATTCTGAGTAAACAGCTTCAGCACCAACCCCCCAGTGAGCCCGCTGCTCTCGTTCTGAATCACAGCTCCTAGCGACAGCCCTGCTCTGTTTATAAACAATAGGTCCGGCTCAGCCCACGGGATCCGCCTCCCAGGCCCCGATGGGGAGGGAGCCTGGAAGGGCCTGGGCCGCCAGGGTGTGCTATGTCATCCGCGTGGGTGTCCCCCAGTGTGGGTCACGGTCTCCATGAGTGTGTGTGAAAAGCATGTGTTGCACTCACCTCCTTCTGAGTTAGGTTCCAACGTGTATGCTCAGCATCGCAAAGCATCCTCTCATGGGTCGCCCCTCCCTCCCCCGGGTCATCTCGGCCATCCCCCTGCCTCCGGACAAAGATCGCCCAGGGTGGTGACTGCTAGATGGAAGGAAAGGCGCCCGCTATGCCCCCACCCCGTGTCCCAGTGTCCCAGGCTCTCTTTGTCATCTGTTTTCGTTCCAGTTGGTGACAGTGATCTAGAGTGTCATGTGGCAGCCATCCGGACTCCCAAACAAAGAGGTTTCTTCTTAGGCCCCCTGTGGCTGGCAGGCTAGCAGGCAGGCGGGCATCAGAGGCAGCAGCAGGGACTCTGCCTGTGGGAGGAGGAGGAGGAGAGGCCAGGCCTCTCTTCCTCCCCCCTCCCCCTTCCCTCCTGCTCATGCTACTCCTTAGGCGCCCCCCCCCCCAGGAGGAGAGCAGCTCATTGCCTTCTGGACCCCAGCTGGGCTTGGTAGAGGGCAGGCAGCCCCTTCAGCAGCCAACCCAGGAAAATATCCCCTTCTTCTCTTCCCCCTCCCCCCAACCCAGCCTTTCCCCCTCACTGGTGACTCCACCTCCTCCCTGCTTTTCAGGTGAGGTCATCCAGTTCCTTCAGAGGCCAGAGGAGCCTTGCACATTGCTGGGATAGCAATCCAAGAAGGATGGGCCACTGGTTAGAGCCCAGGAATGGGAGCCAGTGAGATGGGCTGGCTTTGGCTGCAGCCCAGGGTCATGCGAGCCTCTGGGGTACTCAATATTAATTAGGAGCTCAGATACCTTCCTGCAACAAGCTGTGACTCTGAAAGTGGGGGGTTGGGGCCAGAGCAAGAGTAGACCTTTAGTTTGATGGGGATTCATGAAAAGAGCTTTGGTCTTAGCATCTGAGGTCCTGAATTTGAATCTCTCCTCTAACACTAGTTGCTTGCCCTTGGGCAAATCAGCCTAACTCTAGTGTGTCTGATTTCTCATCTGCAAAAAAGGAATAATAATCCTTAAAGGATGGAGGGAGGAAATAAGCATTTCTATAGAGCCTACTATGTTCTAAGCCCCGTTACATTCCAAATCCTCTATGAATTATAATAATCTCTCATATCGTTGGACTTTACAGTTTATAAAGGAAAGCTCTAGACAAAAGGTTGTTAGAAATTTGAGGGGGGCTGTGAAAACTTGGTTACTCCCAGCAATGCAATGATCTGGGACAATCCTGAAAGACCCAGAGAAAGAACTGTCAGAATTGGATGGATGCAGATCAAAGCCTACTATCTTTCACATCAGTGTATTTACGGTTTTATTTTGGAAATTTGGATTTTGTAAGAGTGTGCTCATACAACAAGGACCAATATGGAAGAGTGTTGTGCATGTTAATAAAATAAAATTAAAAAAAAAAAGAAATTTGAAGCGGGGAGAGATCACATTCATCTGAAAAGTAGGATGGTTATCAAGGAAGGGTTCACAAAGGAACTATGATCTGAGCTGGGCTTTGAAGGAAGGGAAGGACTTCAGTAGACAGAGATGGAACAGTGAGGTGGGGATCTATTCCCAGCACTGGGACAGATAGGGTGAGATTGTGGAAGGGAGAATAGACTGTAATAAGAATATAGATCCTGTGAAGGAAAGGAACATGAGAGAAGGCTGAA
>NC_058131.1:278690267-278766470 GCF_016433145.1 Gracilinanus agilis
TAATTTGAATTTTCCAAGTAGAATCAGACTTTTTGCATTGCAAATCACTATGCTTGAATTATCTGGGTCTGCCTCCAGTCTCAGTGCCCTTTAAAGCTGAGCTACTTTTTAATTTTTTCATCAGCAATAGCCATGTGCCCCATTAGGCCAAATATCTAGTGGTGTTTACTTTGTTTGCTTAAGTGGACTAGATTCACTCAATGTTGGAACTCATCAATATATAGGCAGACTGAATTTAAGAAGCTCAACCATAGACATTCTTGCACATCAGTTCTACTTAATTCAGTAAATACTGAGCAGGACTAGGTACTATGCTGCACATTTGGAACACAGACAAAAACAGCAATCCTTACCTTCAGGGAAGTTGCATTCTATTAGGTGTTTGCTCCATTGGTCTGAAGATATTAGGGAGAGGGGACAGTGCTTCTGGATTTTAAAAGAGGAAAGGGGCTGAAGCACCAGGTGAGAAGTGAGACTCATGGCTCCAAGCTCATTCAGTCCCCACCCTCCGACATATCTGTCTCCATCTGCTCAGGGTGCCTCATACTACTGGGAGGCCAGATTTAACCCATCTCCAGGTCTGGCTCTCAGTCTACTAAACCACCCAGCTGTCCCCATACATTTATATTAATTCAATCAATCAAGCAGTAAACATTTAACCAGATACTGTGTTAAGCAAAATTGATACAAAAAGAGGCTAAAGACAGTTTTTTTCCTTTATGAGCTTAAAATCTAATGGAGGAGACATCGTGCAAATGCATATATATATATATATATATACATATACACACATATATGCATGTATACGTGTATATGTATGTATGTATATGTGTATACAAAAGAAAATGTTTATAGGATAAATAGGAAATCATTAACAGAAAAAAGGCATTAGACTAAGAGGAACTGGGAAAAGATACATGAAATACTTATTGTCAAATGCTAAATACTTACCCCAGTACTTGGTATCTGGGTTTATCAAATGCTATACTATGTTGTTTCTTCTGGGTCTTGAGTACCTACTATATTCCACTGATCAACTTTTAAATTTATTACCAGTATCACATAATTGTGATGATTATAATGGCTTTGTATGTATTTCTTGGATATAGTACAGCCAGGTCCCTTTCTTCTGTATACATACATACACACACATATATATGTATATATATTTGTCGTTGTGCAATCATTTCAATGCTGGTCAACTTTTTGTGACCCCATTTGGGGTTTTCTTGGCAAAGATACTGGAGTGGTTTGCCTTTTCCTTCTCCAGCTCATTTTTTTTTTATTTTAAACCCTTAACTTCTGTGTATTGACTTATAGGTGGAAGATTGGTAAGGGTAGGCAATGGGGGTCAAGTGACTTGCCCAGGGTCACACAGCTGGGAAGTGTCCGAGGCCGGATTTGAACCTAGGACCTCCCGTCTCCAGGCCTGGCTCTCAATCCACTGAGCTACCCAGCTGCCCCTCCAGCTCATTTTGCAGATGAGGAAACTGAGACAAACAGGGCTAAGTGACTTGCTTAAAGTCATACAGCAATTAAGTGTCTGAGTCTGGATTTAGACTCAGGGAGATGAGTCTTTATGACTCCAGGCCTGGTACTCCCCCCTCCCCCCCCCCACAAAAACACAAATACACACCCCTTGAGCCAGGTGAAGTTCTTCACTGAATAAATTCTATGATAATTTGACTGGCATGGCATTAAATCTATAGATTAGTTTAGGCAGTATTATTTTTATTTTAATGAGTATTTCTACAATTATTTTTGTAGTGCATGTTTTGAGGCAACTATCCCAACTCCCACTCACTCTAATGAGGCAATTCCTCAGGGCATGGCTGCTATGTCCCCTCAGGGCTCTAGGGATATCCCTGAGGAAGTTGGGAGTGACTTTTCTAGAGTTATAGCTCACAAATTCCCCACTGATGTGCTTCCTGCCATGATTATCCGTTGAGAATGATTTTAGTTAGCCACTCTTAAGTAGCTTGTAGGAAGGAGTAATTACTAAAGTGGAAGTAAGGATAGTTGGCGTAAAACATTCCCCCAAGAAGACTGTGATACATTAGTACATACAGGTTCCAGGGGAAATGAGGCTCAAGGTTAGAAAGCACATATGGTAAAGGGGTAACTCACAGCTCTTGGTTGTTGAAAAGCCCTTTCTTCCCAACCTGGGGTTCTCAGAACTTCCCTTTAAGCATGACATGGCTTCTTTCCAGAATGTATTATAGAGCTATAAATCAACATCCAATCAGTTCTTGGTCCCCTATGCAGACACTACTATAAGCTGTTATAGGGTTACAGCTAGGATGCTGATGGGAAGATAAAAAGTCTTTGAGACAATTGGTGTCAAATTTAAACTAAACCATATATTACGATCTCAAGGGATTGAATATTGACTTCAAAAACTACATCATAACTTCTTAGTTCTATTGTATCTTTATTCTGTTAAATATTTCCTAATTACATGTTAATCTGATTTAGGTAACACTTCATTGTGTTGCCTTTTGCAAACCATGTATTGCACGTTTCTTCTCCAGACCATCAAAGTTCGCTAGGTCCTCCTCTGGTCAATGGGGAAGAGGAAGAGAAGACAAGATCACAGTAATTCCTCTTAAGAGGACTTAGCTAGAACTTGATTTCCTCATTCATAGTTCACTATAATCGGCTTCTTTGCCCAATACCAGATAACTTGGGTTCCAACCTATTATTTTATAGATGACTCATAGGACACAATTCTAAAGTTTCCTCAGTCAATCCATACATCCTTTCTACCTCCAAAGATATTTCATACTAACTCTCAAGTTGTTTGGTTGCTTTGTTGGTTGGTCTGGTGGATTAACCCTTGTTCTCTCTTCATTAAGGTAACCATCTTGATTTAAGTAGAATGGAACTGATTGACTTAATCAACACCACTCTTACATTTATGTTTTTCTTTTTAAACCCTGACCTTCAATCTTTGAATTAATACTAAGTATTGGTTCCAAGGCAGAAGAGTGGTAAGGGCTAGGTAACTGGATTTAGTGATTTCCCCAGGATCACATAGCTGGAAATATCTGAAGTCAGATTTGAACTTAGGATCTCCCATCTCCAGACCTGGCTCTTTATCCACCAAACCATCATAACATTTACAAAAGTAATCATTTTATTTCTTTTTTGCCAATGCCCATTACCTCAATTTCTTCTTATAGTCATATAGTTAACATTTCTAACACTATATCAAATAATCATGCAAAAGTGGACATCCTTGTTTTATTCTTGATATAACTGAACAGGCTTTTAGTACAGTCATCCCTCCTGCTTGCTATATTGTGGTTCACTTATCCTGGCTTCACTGTATCATAGTTAAAATATATATATATATATATAAATCTGTATTACAGAGTTACACTTATCATGGCACACTATTGACTCATGGAATGAAAGGCAGCCAACCACAATGTTGTGCTCTGTATTCTGGACACTGATTGGCTCAGTGACTGTAAGTTAATAAGAATGTGGAAAAGATATATAGGAGAGTGGGAAGGGTTTATAAAGCCTTAAAATATATGTAAATAATAAAATAAATATAACACTGTTTCTTAGTGGATTTTCACCTATTGCAGGAGTCTCTGGAACATAACTCCCACAATAGGTGAGGGATCACTGTACTTCAATTCAGATAATGCCAGCTCTTGGTTTTAGATTGCTATTTATTGTACTAAGGAACAGTTCATTGTTCCTAAGCTTTAAAACATTTTTTTAAATTTTTATTTAGAATACTTTTCCATGGTTACGTGATTCATGATCCTCCCCCGCCTCCCTCCAAAAGCCTATAAGCAGTTCCACTGGGTTATATATGTATCATTGTTCAAAACCTATTTCCATGTTATTCATATCTACAGTAGTGTGATCCTTTAACATCAAAACCCTAATCACATCCCTATAGCACTACGTGATCGATTATATATTTTTCTAATGCATTTCTGGTTCCATAGGTCTTTCTCTGGATGTGGATAGAGTTCTTTCTCCTAAGTTCCTCTGGATTGTCCTGGATCATTGCATTGCTACTGGTAGAAAAGTCCATTACATTCGATTGTGCCATAATGTACAGTCTCTGTGTACAAATGTTCTCCTGGTTTTACTCCTTTCTCTCTGCATCAATTCCTGGCAGTCATTCTAGTTCACATGGAATTCCTCCATTTCTTTATTCTTTTCAGCACAATAATATTCCATCACTAACATAAACCAAAATTTATTGAGCCATTCCCCAATCAATGGACACCCCCTCATTTTCCAATTTTTTGCCACCACAAAGAGCTCAGCCATAAATATTTTTGTTCAAGTCTTTTTCCTTATTATCTCTTTGGGGTACAAACCCAGCAGTGGTATGACTGAGTCAAAGGGTAGGCATTCATTTAAAGCCCTTTGTGCATAGTTCCAAATTGCTCTCCAAAATGGTTGGACCAATTCACAACTCTACCAGCAGTGTATTAGTGTCCCAATTTTGCCAAATCCCCTCCAACATTTATCACTTTCCTTTACTGTCATATTGGCCAATCTACTAGGTGTGAGGGAGTACCTCAGAGTTCTTTTAATTTGCATTTCTCTAATCAGGAGGGATTCAGAACACTTTTTCATGTGCTTATTGATAGTTTTGATTTCATCCTGTGAAAACTGCCTATTCATGTCCCTTGACCATTAGTCGACTGGAGAATGGCTTGATTTTTTTGTAGATTTGACTTAGTTCCTTATATATTTGGAAAATTAAACCTTTGTCAGAGAGTTTTGTTATAAAAATGTTCTCCCGGTTTGTTGCTTTCCTTATAATTTTGGTTGCATTGGTTTTGTTTGTAAAAAACCTTTTTAATTTAATATAATCAAAGTCATTCATTTTATATTTTGTAATGTTCTCTATTTCTTGCTTGGTCTTAAATTCCTTCCTTTCCCACAGATCTGACAGGTATACTAATCTATGTTCACCTAATTTATTTATGATTTCATTCTTTATATTTAAGTCATTTACCCATTTTGAATTTATCTATAGCAGGGGTCGGCAACCTTTTTGGCTGTGAGAGCCATAAATGCCACATTTTTAAAAATGTAACTTTGTGAGAGCTGTACAGTGCTCACAGTGCGCACTCCTGTAACAGCGCCTGAAAAACAATTGACTTTATGGCTCCTGCAGAAAGAGCCATATCTGGCCCTCAAAAGAGCCAGATATGGCTCGAGAGCCATACATCGTCAACCCCTGATCTATAAGGTGTAAGATGTTGATTTAAACCTAATTTTCCCAGCAGTTTTTGTCAGATAGTGAGTTCTTATCCCAAAAGCTGGGGTCTTTGAGTTTATCAAACACTAGCTTACTGAGTCATTTACCTCTATTCTATTCCATTGATCCACCCTTCTGTCTCTAAGCCAGTAGTACCATATTGTTTTGATGATCGCTGCTTTATAATACAGTTTAAGATCTGGTACTGCTAGGCCCCCATCCTTCACATTTTTTTTCATTATTTCCCTTGATATTCTTGATCTTTTGTTCTTCCAGATGAACTTTGTTATAATTTTTTTTTTAAACCCTTACCTTCCGTCTTAGAGTCAATACTGTGTATTGGCTCCAAGGCAGAAGAGTGGTAAGGGCTAGGCAATGGGGGTCAAGTGACTTGCCCAGGGTCACACTATAATTTTTTGTTAATTCTATAAAAAATTTTTTTGGAGTTTGATAGGTATGGCACTGAATAGGTAGATTAATTTGTGTAAGATTGTCATTTTTATTATACAAAACATTTTTTTAACATAAGTGGATGCTATATTTTTTTCAAAAGCTTTTTCTCTGTTTAGTGATGTGATCATTTGATTTTCGTTGTTTGTGTTACTAATAGAGTTACTAGAGTAGTGCCTTGACACATGAGTTCGATTAGTTCCATGGCCAGTCTTGCAAGTCAATTGTAACTTGTGTGCCAAATCGAATTTCCCCATTTAAATGAATGGAAATGCAATTATTCCATTTTTGCCCCCCCCCACAACCTTTCCATAGAAATTTGTTTCTTCCTCCCTTTCAGAACCTTTTGATAATGTGTGAAACAAGTGTCGTCACACAGCTTCAACGCATGACCTGTTGCAACTTTTTCTGGGTGTGTCTTTTGAATAAACTTTAATTTTTTCCCAAATCCTCAACATTTCCTTAATCTCGCTTTTACTGAGTACCTCATCCACCTCAGATTCCTCCCCACTCTGTAATTTCTTGTAAAACCTCTGTATGTGCTGCTGCTGTAACTCCTTCAATTCCTCCATCATCAGTTCCTTACTGTGCTTTTCAATGAGGTCATCAACATCAAGCAAAAGCAATTCAATACAGATGCTTGCAGGGCCAGATAAACACGGAATTAAATGAGACAGCCTCATGTAACTTGTGAAACCAAACATTAGGCAGGCTGTCTAGTGGAGGGTGGCTGAAGCTCCTGATTCAAATATGTGCTCCTGACTTAGAGCAAAAATCCTCCATCATGGCCGCTCATATCTCAAATTTCTCGTAACTTTAAAGGGCTCATGTATCAAGGTACCACTGTATATTGCTTATTTTCCTAATATTGAACAAACCCTGCATTCCAGGGTTGAAATTCCATTTCAACTAATTAAATTCAACCTGGAGACTTCTTGAACTCTCCTCCAAATGTTTATTTCAGGATAAGTACTCATTTGCCTATAATAAAGAAAGAATGAACCTAAAAAGAGGCAGCCAAAATCCTGGGCTCAGAATCACCTAGAGAGGGACATAAGCTTTAGACACCATGTGCTCACAGCCACATAGACCTTAACACCAAAACATGTTTAAACCTGAATCTTACCTTCCACTCTGTCAGATGGCAGTGTGAGGATGCTGTACTATGTACTCTCTTGTTGTAAATCTCTACCTTGGCTGCCCTCTGAAAACCCAGGGAGAGGCTGAACCAAGGGAGAGGTTGCCTGGGTTTCATTCTTTCTAGTATGGAGAACTGAGATTGTTGAGGTCTCAACATCACCTTAGAGCCCAAAGGACTTCTATTTTGTTTTGGGGTCATAATTGCAATACAGACCTTGTGTTTTAAAGGCAAACAACGAAAATATGCAACGAATACACATGGAGCTCTTTACAACAGTAGGGCAAACGAGACCAGAGAAGCACCTAGTAGAATACCACATGCTCCACAAACTTCCATCCATCATGCCTTTCTACTCCAAATAACTGGGAATGTGTATGGTTGCCCATGCAAAAGTGAAAATGAGGTTACTAGTAAAGTCACGTGAATTTGAAGTCACAAAAATTAAACCTGTAAATGATGAGAATTGACTGAAACTGTGAATTAGTTATTGGAAAAACGAGAGACAAGACCAAGGAAAAACACTTAGGAGAGTCTTGAAAAACAGTCCAAGTTAAAGATGATGAGAATATGAATGTATCTTTCGGTCATTCAATCCAGGAGTAAAGCTAGTATATTCTTCTCTTTTCAGAAAACTGATACAAATGCACATTCAGTTATCACTTAATTATTACCATTTGGCTATTTGGGAAGACTAATGTTTAATTCAGAGAAAGAGATAAAGGTGTAGATAACTTCCAGGGAGAAATATTGGGAATGTAACTCATCTGGATTCAGTAGATAATGCTTTTATTTTGGTATAACACAATCTCTTTGAAGAATTTCTTTGAAGTGACCATCAAATAAGTTCAAGAAAGAAAAATTAGCACTTTGTATTGAAAACTTCAAAAGAGATTGGGTTCAACCAATACTAAGTTGGTTAACCATTCTTGAGAGTGAGGAGAGTTGATTTTGAGATTTTGAGGCTCAGGAGAACATTCAGTAGAGACCAGCTCAAGAGAGCTCAATGGACAGCGCAGCGTATAGAAAGAGGAATCAGAGAACTTGAATGTAAATTCTGGCTCTGCTATTTACTTCTTTGTGTGACTTTGAGCAAGTCACTTCTTTCTGGGCTCTTCTCCATTTTCCCATTTGTAGAATGATAGTAATACTTGTATTATCTATCTTATTGTTTTATTGCAAGGAAAGTGCTTTATAATCTAATTTGCTAGAAAAACATGAATTACTATATTTCTAATCTCATTGAAATTTAAAGAAATAAAAAAATTAAAATTTTCATGTTATTATTAATGTAATCTCTTAATTAAAGGCAGAAAACTCAGAAATCATCTTGATAACTCCAAGAAAAAGCTCAGTGCTGAATCCAACTTTTTTTTTTTTAAACCCTCACCTTCTGTCCTAGAGAAGAGTAGTAAGGGCTAGGCAATGGGGGTTTAAGCGTCTTGCCCAGGGTCACACAACTAGGAAGTGTCTGAGGCCAGATCTGAACCTAGGACCTCACGCCTCTAGGCCTGGCTCTCCATCCACTGAGCTACCCAGCTGCCCCCTGAATCCAACTTCTTAAACATATTATGTTGGTGCTTCATTTTGTTTTGCCAATTAGTGGAAGAGGGAAGGGAATAATAAGCATATATATAAATATAATTATTATATAGCGCCTACTATGTACCAGACTCTGTGCTAAAGGCTGTTATAATCATCTCATTTGATCTGCACAACAACCCTTTGAGGTAAGTGCTATTATCTGCATTTTACAGTTGAGCAAAATAAAGCAAACAGAGGTTAAGTGATTTGCCCAGGGTCACACAACTAGTATCTGAAGCCAATTTGAACCCAGGTTTTGTTGACTCCTGGTCCAGGACTCTCTCCACTGCTCCAGGAAGCTGCCTGATTAAATATTGTTTCCAAAATAAGAATTACCTGTAAAATAAAGTAGCTTTTGGGGAAGGGAAACAGAAGCTTAATTTGCCTAAATAATCATCTCGATTTGTGCATTATAAGCAATGGAAAATACTTTGGATAAGAAAGAGAAAAGAAAGTGCTTTAACTTTAGGATAATTCAGTCACATTTATTTTCCTAAAGAGTTCTATCACATGACTAGAATGTTTGTTGTTGGTTTTTTTGTGTGTTTTTTTGGTTTGCTTTTGGTGACAACTTTTTGTGTTACTGCTCCATTAAAAAATTCACTATGGGGGGCTGGGGATGGGGGTGGGAGTCGGGGTGGGGAAGGCAGCTTGAGTGGCTCAGTGAATTGAGAGCCAGGCCTGGAGAGGGGAGGTCCTAGGTTAGAATTTGGCCTCAGACACTTCCTAGCTGTGTGACCCTGGGCAGGTCACTTGACCTCCCCTCCCCCATTTACCTAGCCCTTACTGCTCTTCTGCCTTAGAACCAAAATACAGTATTCATTCTAAGGTGGAAGGTAAGGGTTTAAAAAAATTTTCACTATGGCTTTCCTCTTATTTATCTGATATATACATCCATAGATACACTGTTTCCTCCACCCCCAATCATTTTAAGATTCTATGATCATTCATGTTTTCTTCTTTTTAATCTCTTTCTGGTCTTCTGTACTTTTGCCAGATTAAGCAATACACTGTATTATCATTATTATTCAGTGGTATTGAAGTTACCCATTTTTGAGAACCAGTTAATCTTCTCATTTAACCTTGTCATCTTGCTCACCAACATTTTTTATACTCTCTTCATTCTTTTACCCATTGTAACCAGAATTTAATTGCTTAGAAGCTATATTTACATTCAGATGGTACATTTTCCATTTATATGAAGAAATAAATGTAATTCTAGTTCAGTGCTGGCAAAATATTGCCATGTGTGCCAAGTGCCACTGGGGAAGCTGCTCTGCTCCCCCTCTTCCCAGCACCCGAGGACATTTTTGCATGCCCTGCCCCTCTGTCCAGCCGCCCTAAATGAGACTTCCTCCTACTACTCTCTGGGGTAATGGTGGGAGAAGTCTCACAGGAAGCTTGAATTTGCAGTTTGGGCATGAGAACTTGAAAACCTTCACCAATGCTGCTCTAAATACTTAACTTATTTGAGAATATTACTGTTGGGGGTAACTGAATGGCTCAGTGGAAAGAGAGCCAGACTTAGAGATGGGAAGTCCTAGATTCAAATCTGGACTCAGATACTACCTAGCTGTGTGACCCTGGCAAGTCACTTAACCTCAATTACCTAGCCGTTACCACTCTTCTGTCTTGGAACCAATATTTTATTATTGTTTTTAAGGAATAAGGTAAGTGGTTAAAAAAATATTAGTGTTAAGAATAAAAAGATTACCTTATAAATTAATTCCAGTGTTTTTTTTACAAATAGATTAAAAAGACAAACACAATCAAAATGAAGTCATAGAATTTCAAATCTGGAGGGGATCTTACAAATCACCCTTATTTTACAGATGGGGAAACTGAAATACTGAGAAGGAAAGTGGCTTGTCCGAGGTGACACACTTAGGTATAGAGCTGGGCCTAGAACATTGTCATTCTAATGGACAATAGCACATTCTTCTAGAAAACCATTTTTTGGCTGTTAGAATGTATTCAGCTAGATCATGTTGACACATTTATACATTTTACATTCTTTGGTTCTAGGTTTTTGAACAAAAGCCTCATTGAAATTTTCTGTGAACAAGACAGAGGCAGCTAGATGAACCTAGAGATAGAAAATCACTAGCTTTATTGCCCTGTGCAAGTCATTAATCCTGTGTCTGCCTCAGTTTCCTCAAATGTAAATAAGAATCATAATAGCACCTACCTCTTAGGGTAGCTATAAAGGTCAAATGACATAGTATTTGTAATAGGCAGCTAATAAATATTTGTTCCCTTCCCTTCGACTATGAGCAGGGCAGCATTTGTCTAATGTGGGGGAAATAAGGTGTTTTTTAAACTTATGAAAACATAAAAGCAGAGACTTCTGTACGGTTATGGTGACTTGTCAGAGCCCTGGTGTTTTATCACCCACAAAAGGCCATCGTTCTCCATAGCCTCAAGGAGGCAGCACTTTGTGGTGCTTCACAGAAGGCCAATATCAACCACTGCCAAAGAAGAGTTGTCAGTCTGGGTGAAGGGAACTGAACAAGCCTCTCATATCCAAGCAGCAGGACAGCACCTGAGGGAGAATGGAGAAAAGAAACCAATGGGAGAAACCTGTTGAGGCACTGAGGCATTTCTGCTTCTAGCACCCGTGTATTCACAGACTGTTGATACCCCTATAATCGTGAGCTCTGAAATGAGGAGCGTCTGATGCTTGTTCCTTTGTGCCTCAAAGAAGCCTGAGCAGCTCAGGTACCAGATGCATGACGATTAAATGCATTTCACACACATACACACACACACACACACGCACACGCACACGCACACACACACACAAAATCAATAACATTGCAAGACCAGCTATATAAACTGCTTCCCCCCCCTCCATCCTCTTTCTTCTTTCTCTCTCACTCATGTGAGTTCCCATTTGGGACTGAGCTCATTTTCTTTTGGAGGTGAGGCCTAGTTCAAAAAGTTGTTGAGTGTAATGAAAGAAGGCAGGGTATACACAGTTCTCTGTATACTCCTTTTAAGACATACTCATGCCTTAAGGGAAGGGCCTTTAGTGTGATTGAGTTAGAAATTAGTTTCCCTGATGTTCAACTGTGGAGGTCACTTTATCCTTCTGTCTTTCTCTGCTGATATGATCTTCAATCATGGTTCTGTCTTCAAGTATCTCTTCTTTCTTCTTTCCCAAACACTTTGGAAAGCCCCATGGTACTCTGAGTCCCCCTAGTTGAAATCGTATTTTCTCTAATGAAAAACATACGTGCTGCATCTTTGTGTCTTCCTGTGGTGCTGTTAAATGAAAGACATCCTTCAGTTTGCAGAGGAAGGCTCTCTTAAGTCTGTGTTCTGTTTAATGAATTCTAAACACCCCATTTCACTTACCTGTTCAAAAAGAGCCTCCTTTCCTCCCCTCCCTATACCTTGGCTCCTTGTCAGATATCCCACCTGAGCTTGTTATGATTGTCGAACCGGGTGTGAGTTCACACTTTCTATAGATCTTAAGAAATGTTATAATTGGTTATATGAATCCACTGTACCTAGGGGCCGATTTTCAGGAACAAACAGGGACATATTCAACCTTTATCCATGTATAATTAAAGTTGAAGTTTGACCCATTGGTTTAAACACCTCCACTATTGCTAAAGGAAGCAATGAGTTCGTCTCTAATGCAGATTATCATTTTGTTTCACCTAAATGTACAGGGTCGAGAGCTCCCACATGTTTGTGACACACACATGTTAGATGTACCAGAATATAAACTGGTAGGGGCATTCAGCAGCCATGATGATCTTAGGAGGGGCCATAAAGGCAGTAACCTAAAGAGTAAAGTATATTATACATGTAGAGTAGATACCACATACACATATATTGTTATGAGATATTCTCTCTGTTTTAGCGAAAGTGAAAAATTATCACCAAAGGGTTCACACACAGCCTAATTTATTTTTGTCTGGACCTTACTTTATGTTATGGCCCTCAATCGCAAAGACAGCTATGATTCAGGATCATAATTATATTTCCATAGTGTCTTAAGGCTAATAAAATGCTTTCATTATAACAACCCTGTGCCAAGTCTTTCAGATACTAACATCCTCAGCTGACCAAACTCAGGCCCAGGGTGACGAAGGGACTTGCCTCATCCTATAGCTAGAAAGTGGAAGGAGCTGAGGATTCGAACTCACATTTCCCAACTCTAGGGGACTCTGATTTGAAAAGGTAAAATGTTTTAGAGACCTAAAAAAAACACTCATTGACTAAGTTGTCTGGAACAATGTATACACACATATATATCATACATATGTACATACGTATACAGACATACGTAAACTAGTAGACAATATACCCACGGATATACATATATATGCACAAATGTAGACCCTCATACATAAGCTAGTAGAGACAATGCACAACCATATGTATGCGTGCATATAATATATATACTAGATGCGGTATGCACATGCATAATGCATGTGTTGTGTGTACATATGTGTCATGGGTGCCCAGGACTTCCATACATTTAGCCCCATACATGTAAAATTACATGATGATATTTAGCACCTGAATACCGTTGGTATTTGTGGTTATCCTGCTCTCAGTGGACGTAGACTAAGTTTGAAAAGATCCCTATCTCGTTTTCACTACTCGAAGGCTGCCTCCTGAAGAAATATGTAGAAAATGTTCAGCATCTCTTCTTCTGTGCTGTCATTTTAACTAGAGAATCAAAAGTTTAAGCTCATAGTTGGAAGATTTTCAGAGTTTTTATTTTTATTTTTGGTAACAGATTTATGCCGTCTTGCCTATAACATGAGTCAGTATTTTATACTGAAAATGTTAACAGAGTCGAGAAGTCGTATGCTGGACCACAGTACCACCAGCTGTTTGTTTTATTTTTCCTTGTGGTGTCATTGGACCAGCATTAATTGCATAGCTTTCATCCCACTGACAGTAGGAAGACCGAATTTTTTTGCCATTGTTTTGACACTCACAGGCTTATAGATGTCACATGCAGCCTCTAAGGAGTACGGTTTTATTGATCAACAGCTCTGCTGAGACTGTGTGTTGTGTGTTCCTCTAATACAAATGTAGTTAGGATTGCAGGGGATCAGACGGGGAGGTCTTAGTGCGTACACAGGAAACTTATGGCAAACATTATGTCAGGAGCAGAGAC
Organism: Gracilinanus agilis; assembly: GCF_016433145.1. NCBI lineage: Eukaryota > Metazoa > Chordata > Mammalia > Didelphimorphia > Didelphidae > Gracilinanus > Gracilinanus agilis. The sequence continues at coordinate 278,703,825 of NC_058131.1, forward strand.
TTGTGAGAACATTTCATCTCACAGGGTTAGTGCACAGTGAGCATGGCTCCATTATCATGACCTTATTTTGGGGGCAGCCAGGACATAGTGTTGCTTAGAGAGAGACTAGAGGTTCAGAGCTATTGGCTGGTTAATAGAGTTCGAGACACTATTTTAATACTAAGAAGACTCAAATGCAGGTTAAAATGTAATCATTTATACATTATGTGATAAGATTACTCAACAGCATTAATAATTTGGTGTTATGGTATATAATAGGATTTTTTTTTCAAAATTAGGAAATCAAAATGGAAGAATTTTGTCTGATATTGGACTGGTGTAGGTGGGTCTTAAAAGTGTTATTGGAAAATGGACAATGTTTCTGAGTTACAAAGACACCTATTAAAATGCAAGCACCCATGGGAAGGAAACACCATAAACCAGAATCAGTGAATACTTTATCAGGGTTTAGTTGACAGCCAGCTGAGATCAAGATAGATGTCTGTGTGGGGATGGAGTATCATACCACGGGTAGCAGAACAGGGAGAGGAGAGAAGACACTGATAGAGAAAAGGAGTGCATATTAAAGACAAATTTCCCCAACTCTTCAAGCTTGCCATGGCTTAGCCCTATCTAGAGTATGACTTGACCAAAGAAAGCCAAGGACAGAAGATTTGGCTGTGAGATGAGAGGAAAAAAAGATGGATCCTGTTGAGATAGTTGTAATACTCAGAGCACTAAGAAATAGATACTGGAAAGCTGGTTTAGCTTCTTTTTTCCTGCATCCAATCTCCCACCAGCTAGATAATTAAGGGAAATCTTGGAACTACTTTCTGTAAATGAAACATTTTAATTGTTGACATTGATAACCAGACTGGATTCCCTGACATATGGAATTTATTTTTGCAAGATGTGGCCCACCCTAGATAGAAGTAGGCTTATTGAGGAGGGATACTGATATTAGACCTTAGGACGCAGAGTATCAGAGCTTGAAGGAATCTTAGAAATCACTGATATATAACCAGCTCATTTCACAGATGAGGAAATGGAGTCCTGAAGAATGGAAATGACTTAACCAAGATCACACAGTAAATGACAGAGGCATTAAATGATGAAAGCAATCAGCTGAGAGTTTTCATAAAAATCTAAGTAAAATAACGGCAGAATTACACCAAATTTCTACTTTACAAAAGGAAAATGAAATGTACATGTTCAAAAGATTCATTAAATGAGTGGCTCTTAGGTAAATAAGTGAGCACTCTCAAAGTATAATTACTACATTAATACAGTTAACGTGGGTCCAACTCAATTCGTTCAGCAAACATAGTAACAATGTGGAACCTATAAGACATATGTTCTTCCTGACCTTAGTCCTAGGCCTAGCTTTCTATGTAAAGAAAACAATGTTTTTCAGTATTGGATTTGGTCTTTACAGTTCCACGAGTTGGGACTATCTGATATATTAATGGTGAAGAAGCCTGAAGAAGTATTTTTGACTCAGCTGAATAGTTAGTGATTAATACCCTAGCTAGGCTAAATATTAGGCCACCCCAGTTATAAGTGAAATATAATTTTTTCCAAGTCTTCTTTTAATTAATAATTCTCTTTAGAATATTAGGAACATTTATTCTTCCTCTTGCCAAGAGGTTATATTTTTATTATCATTTAAAAAATTTTGAATGTCGGTTTCTGTATGAACCTATTTTTTCTAAGCAATGCTTACTCAGTGTTAATATAATGTTGGTGGGAGGGTACAAAATACCTGGGATTATGGTTGTCTTTGTTATGTACAAAGAATGCATATTAGGTATATAGAGAACATAAACAGGTTCTTTTCAGTATATTGTGTGTATGTATAATGCAAATCTTATTTTTACTGGATATCTGGATTATCTGTTGTAGCAACTATTTTGTGTCTTGGGATTTTTTCATCCATACCTACCTTGCTTTATTTTCAAACACTGTGAAGTGTCTAAACTTAAGGCCTGAATTTAAGATAAAGACCCCTTTGCAAGGCTGATTGTCAAATAAAATTTTGCATGGAATTTGAGAAAAATTAGGTGACTAATTTATTTGCATAGTATAAAGCAGTGATGTTAAACCCAGATAGAACCAGAGCTCTGACGGCTGACTATTGATTTACAAAAGCACAAATTAATATTATTTATGTTATATTCTGGGCAGGTAAGTGGTATATTGGATAGAGGGCCAGGCTTGCAGTCAGGGAAACTCATCTTCCTGAGGTCAAATCTGGCCTCAGACACTTCCTAGCTGTATGACCCATGGCAAGTCACTGAACCCTGTTTGCCTCAGTTTCCTCATCTGCAAAATGAACTGGAGAAAGATATGGCACACCACTCCTATACTGTTGCCAAGAAAACCCCAAATGAGGTCACAATGCGTCTGACATTCCTGAAAAACCACTGACTGAAATGTTATGCTGTTTTTTAAATTTTTTATTTTGTTAAATATTTCCCATTTACATTTTAATCTGGTTCTGGAGGCACTCAGTGTTGGATCGAAATCTGATTTTGAAGAAAATATGGATACACGACTCTAAAGAGTTAATATGTTACTTAGTGATGGGGAATCTGTGGTAGATTGCATTTGGGAAAGAGTGGTGTTAGGAGAAAGCGTGTTCATTCACCCAACAATTTAGAGCCTTCTATGTGTAAGGTGCCATGCCAGGCCCTTGTAGGGAAGATAGAAAGATAAAAAAGCATTGCCCCTGCCCTCGAGGAGCTTAAAACACAAGGGAACAAACATATCAGTACTAACCTTTAAAGGAGGGGGCATGAGATGAAGAGCAGCTCATCAGAATAGAAGATTCAGAGAGCAACAAAATCTTATCATGTGAAGTTGCTAATTGCACTTTAATAATAATCATGAGGGCAGAAAGGACCCGTGTTTGCATAAAGCATGATAGGAATGTTTTGAAGTCAGGTCTTGCTCTGCTGTGCCTTGTTTCCCCTTGCTTGGCTCCCAAGTCTTCCTGCCTTTTTACTGTCTCTCTCTCTCTCTTTTTTTATCTGTGACATCTGCTCAGTGCTTGTCCCTCCTGTGATACCGTACTCCTTGCAGCTGCTCAGACCTCCAGCCCTGTGCTGGTGCATGGGGTGCCCTGAGCAGAAGGCCTTTTTGATGTGTGATAAAACAGAACCGAGCCACTGGGGGTATGGTGAGAGAATGCATCAGAATATCAATTAACCTGTTCTGAACAAAGCTGCAGCTCTGGAGTGGAATAGACATTTCACTGAAGTGTCAAGAAGATGGATAATATATTCTAATTAGGAATTGACTGATGCCTTAGAATCCAGAGACTCTTGGAAATCAGACCTATAAACCTAACTGGATAGCTTTTATTCCACATGTGTTTGGTGCCCCATAATGCCAGTCATAGGATGCTCTTTACTGATTTATAACATACTCTTGCCTGGCTGGAATTTGCAGGCATTAAGCTGTCTGCTCTCTAGCTCAAAGTTCCTCTTTCTGACTAGAAAGTGATGGTCATTGTGAAGCTGGCCAGTTTCATACAATCTCAGGAAAATTAAGAGCAACTTGAAAGAGAAAGATCTTCTCTGAACTCCACTGCTAGACCCAGAGCTTCTGTCTTGGAGATGTGCCATATTGAAACTGCCTTGATACCAGAGATCTGGTTTATTGCTCCCCTTAGTTCTTTGGAATCCAAGCCAGCTAACTTGGGCAGGCATGGTGATAAAACGTCTCACTTGGCTGGCTAAATAGCCTGCCTCTGCGGTGGAGCTCTGGACTTCTGATACTATCCACACTGCCATTATGTGGACTGGAGTTACCTTTCCTCTAGGAGTCCTTTAGGGAATAATTCATTTCTTGGCACCTGGGTGACCTTATCGCTCATCCTAGCCTGAGAAAGCAGACCTTGGGAATGGCTGACTGCTGGTTTGCTCCATTCCTTTTTTATTTCATTCCCGCACCTGGAGAATGGTGCATCAGTGAAGCCAGGCTAATTAGGGAGTTGTTCCTCATTTGCTGCATTTTTCCTATGTAATTGGAATGTCCCACTTTCCCCAAAAGAAGTCAGTGAGATATGTTCCCCTGAAATAGTTCTAAAAGCTTTGGACCACATACTGTTATCAGCTGAAAATTTATGGGAGAGATTAAAATGATTGCTCAGTAATGCAATATTAAAGGCGGAGGCCTTTTTTTTTTTTTTTTTTTTAGATACTGAGTAAAGATGTTACATCACCTTCCTTTATTCCACAAAAGTGATTTGAAGCATATTGACAAACAGTTGTTCTATAAGAAACACCTCCCTCCCTCTTATACATCCCAAAGAAAAGAAAAATAAAGTAGGAATTTGATCAACTTGAGAAGATTCTGATTCAAATTCAAGCTCTATAAGTGGGAGATACATCAAACACCATGCCTCTAAAAAAACAAGGTGTACTACCATACTCCTGTAGTATTGCTTAAATCTATAAATGCTTATTTTTTCTAAGATCTGCAATCCAACACTTATCTGACTATAACAAGGACTTAAGGGAGCAAAAGGTTGTTAACATTTTTTTTAGCACTGTTGCTTCATTAGCTCCAGAAATGAGGGGTTCAGTGACTCTGAGTTTTGCTGTATAATTTAAGAAAATAATGAAAGCAAGCCTGATTTTTGCCAGTGTTTTTTGCTTTTTAAATCTCTTTGGCTTGTGTTGTTGTTTTTTTTTTAATCTTTAGTCGATTGCTGCTGCAAACTAAATATTTCAATATTGGAAAAATACTCTCCACAAAACGCATTGGGAAAGACATTTGTTTTCTGTTAACCCTCACCCCATTGGTGGGTAAAAGTTGATTTCCTTTTGTAAGTCAACTGTTATTCATTATACATGACCTTGAACTTTGCTTCATGCCTATCAATCCACCCTCTGACCTTTCTGGGAATTCTTGTGTTTGTGTGGCTCCAAAATATACAGTATCTCTTTAGAGCTACCAAGTTCTGCTAAGTGTCTGGATGGAAGGGGAAATCTCTTGCAAGGATTATCTCTGCAAGGAGTCAAAATCTGACAGTTCATTTCTAGTTTTCATTTGATAGCATTCTATCTTACCAAATGCAAAATGGAGAGTTGAAATATAATCTGTTTAATTTAGTCCCCCAAAGTTGATTCTATTAGATTAAAGCAGCATATAGTGTTTGTGTGTGTATAATATGTATACATACACATATGTAAATGTGCATATATATATATTACACACATATTTAAAAACAACAACTCTAAGATAATAGAATGAAAGAGGGACATTTGAGACCAGTTAATCCAATTCACTTTATGGCTCAGAGAAAGTGATAGTTTTGCTCAAAGTCACACAGTAAGTTAGTGGCAGAGCTGGGACCAAAATTCAGACCTCTTCACTTCTAGGTCAGTAGCTCCTTTGGATTATTATATTATTATATAAAGAAGTACATGGCAAGGTGGCTTGAAAGGAATTCTTGGACCTTAAGTCCTGGGTAAATTCTGACATTCAATTTCCTTTCTGAGTACTGGTTTGAGATAAAAGATTTAATAGTGGTCTTTCTTAGACTAAGAAATGACAACAATTGGGGAAAATGATGAATTTCTCCGGCAATATATGAAAGAAACATATTTTCTTGCCTACTTTACCAGGGAGGGTAGTTCCTAATCCTCACCTCCTTTTTAAAAAAGAAAATTCAGATTGCCCATGCAGATCCCAGAGTCCAGCCAGAGAAGAGAGATTCTCATCAAGCCTTAGAATTTGCCTTGAGAGTAACTCCAAATTCAAGAATGTGGAGACCCAACTTCTAGAGAGAAGGGAATTTTCTGAGTAGCATGTCCTTTGTAATTAGAAGAGAATAATTCATGCGGCCCCTCTAGTGGGAAAAGAGCAATATCAATTAAAGTCGTGACATAGATCTAGGATGGGTTAGGGAAGAGACTAGATCTTTGCTATCTCTTCCAGTGACGTTAGTTATTCATTCAGTGAAGGTCCCATGGGAGAGTGGATAACCTTCAAGAAGCTTTTACCTTCTAGGGACACTCTATTTCTTGGTGGAGAGTTTGGGATTCACCAGAATGTCAGTGTTGTCCCCGTGGCAACCCAAATTCAGTTCCTTCCAAAGGGAAATATTCTAATGTACTCTTTTGAATTCTTTAAATACCTTATAATTTTAATATACTGAAAAAATAATAAAATTGAAAGCTATCTCATAGGAAAAAATGATGTAGAAAACATCGAGACAAAAAAATTTAAGAATCATTAGACTATATAAATGCTATGATTAAGAAAAGATCCTAGGGGGCAGCTGGGTAGCTCAGTGGATTGAGAGCCAGGCTTAGAGATGGGAGGTCCTAGGTTCAAATCTGGCCTCAGACACTTCCCAGCTGTGTGACCCTGGGCAAGTCACTTGACCCACCCCCCATTGCCCACCCTTGCCATTCTTCCACCAAGGAGCCAATACACAGAAGTTAAGGGTTTAAAAAAATAAAAAAAAAAGATCCTAGACTTCTTATTTCAAGAAATTTTGAAAGAAAATTACTTAGAACTCTGAGAACTAGAGGGCAAAATAGAACTAGGAAAAAATCCACTGGCTATCTTTGAAAAGAAACTGCAAAATGAAACATCATAATCCCAATAACATTATAGCCAAAATCCAGGTCAAAGGAAAAATACTACAAAAAGGTAGAAAGAAAGAACTGAAGTACTGAAGTATTGCAGTCAGAATCATATAGCCATCACCATAAAGCAGGGGAGAAGTTGAGATATGATATTATAGAAAACAAAGGATTTGGGCTGATGACTGAGAATAGCTTAACCAGCAAAACTGAGTAATATGCAACAGGGGAAAAATGGATCTTTAAAGATATAGAGGACTTCCAAGGATTCCTAATGAAAAGACCAGATATTTAGAGAAACTATAGTTCAGACACAAGAATGAAGGACAACATAGAAAGGTAAATATAAACAGTGATAAAGGACTAAATAAGGATAAGGATAGTACATGTGTCCTCTACAAGCAATATAATCATTAGAGTTCATAGAGGGAGTCTAATATTTCTTGATAATCTTAAAAGAAAAATGGGAAAAGAGAAAAGAGATGTTAACAGTTGGGAATGAAGAAGGAAAAGGAAAGTTAGGGGAAATTATATCATGTGATCAGTGTACACAAATAGATATTTTTACAAGCAGGAGAAAGAAGAGGCAAGCAGTTGACACTCAAACTCCACTTTCATCTGAACTGTCCAAAAGTAGAAATAATACACATGCACACACACACACATTTGGGTATAGAAATATATTTCATCTAACTGGGAAATGGGAGGGAATAAGAGAAGGAAAGAATAGGAATTGGAAGATAGTTTAAGGGATGAATTAGTTCTAAACAAAACTAATTCTTTTTTTTTAAACCCTTACCTTCCATCTTAGAATCAATACTGTATATTTGTTCTAAAGCAGAAGAGTGGTAAAGGCCAGACAATGGGGGTTAAGTGACTTGCCCAGGGTCACACAGCTAGGAAGTATCTGGGGTCAGATTTGAACCCAGGACCTCCCATCTCTAGGCCTGGCTCTCCACTGAGCCACCCAGCTGCCCCCTAAACAAAACTAATTCTAAAGATGTTCAAGAAATACTTATATCTTTTTGAGGTGGCAAAAAAATGGGAATCTGGGAGGTCCATAAATTGAGAAATAGATGAACAAGTTAGGTTTATCAATGTGATGTCATGCCATAAATCTGAAACCTTATCAGTGTAATGACTAAACAGGATTCCAGAAGAGTAATAATGAAACAAGCTACTCACACCCAATAGATCTCAGAATGCAGAATGAGACAAATATTTTTTAGGATATGGCCTATGTAAATGTGTTCTGTCTATAAACGTGTATCAATGGGCTTTGTTTTTCTTGTGTTCTCAATGGAGGTTAGGGAATTAGGGTAGGAGAATAAGAATTTTGATCTTGGCCAATTAAAAAAAATAGTCAATACCAGTGCAGTATTCAGATGGTCTACCTCTTTTTCCTCTTTCTTGATGCATGACTAGCCCACATGTTTCACCTGTTCTCAAAACTGTGGGTTTTTTTACAGAATGTGTGCACAGATCATCATTGACAGCCTGCTATAATCTACATATACCCATCATGTACTTTTGCATTGCTATTGAAATAAATTTCTGAATAGTGAGAACAACTTGGATAGGGAGCAACTTGAAATGGAAAATTCAGGGTGACAAGTTAAAAATGAAGTTACCTAACTACAGAATGAAGATGAGTTCATGGGAATTAATCTATTATTAAATTAGAAATTCTATTTTTAAATATGTTCACAGAGCACAATTTTTTTACATATTTGCCCATCTTCATATGGCCAAAGGAAGTCAGAAGGTTGTCAGTGATCTCAGGAATAGAAATAATTTTGGTGGCACAGGTAGCAAATTCAGGATTAAGAACATACTTTGAGAAAGAAAAATTATTTTTGTAAAGTTAGCAGGGGGTCAGTCACAGTACCCTATATCAACCAAGTACCCCTAACTCGATTATGGGGAAGTTCTATGATGTAAGGGGAAGGAGATCACCAACCTTTTTAGCTCAGGATAAATATTGTCTATAGGGAACCCACTGATCAACCTAGACTATAGGGGAAGAAAAAGGGAGAAGAATAAAGCAGGAAAAGGAGAGTTTCTACTACTCCTACTTCTACTCCTTTCTACTTGCCTTTTTCTAAAGGCAAAAGGATAGAGGGAGACACACAGATGAGAGAACTAGAAAAGAATGAAGAGTAAAAGGCAGTGATAGAAGACTGGTCGTGAAGGGTACAGTGGAATGGCTTTGTGTTCTGTGATTACATTTGTGCCTTAGGATTTTATTCATTTCTATATTAAGGGTTCAGATTGTTCTCATTTAAGAAATTATCTTTCCTGATTTTTCTGACTAGGGCTGGATTTTGGATGGCCTTCCTGAAACTCGAGAACAGGCACTGAGGTTTCAGACTTGTGGAATCTGTCCCAGGCATGTCAGTAAGTAGATTCAGTCTTAGGCTCACACAATATTCATATTCCTCCAATACAGAAACAAAATAGAAAGTTGGTATCTTTCACTCATTTTGTTTTAAGACTTTTTTCTTTCTCTTTCTAGTTGTGCTGATTGCTCCAGACACTGTACTTATTGAGAGAAATCTGGGGAAAAGGATTGATCCTTTCAATGGAGGTAATGCTATTGTGAGCTCCTTGAGGTGTATTCCTATCTCATAGCACATAGTAGATGCTTAATAATTGTTGGCTGACTGACTGACTTATTCCTACAACTGAATCTCCTCTTATGGATAATTTAAAAAATAGGATGGCAGACAAGAATCAGACAAAGATGGTAGAATCAATTGGGTAAGGAAACCATACTGTGTTATGGTGACCCTTTCTTACTTTGCTCCTATTTTGTTCTAAGATTCATAAACCCACAGATTCATAAAATATGAAACAAGTCTAATTAAACATTTCCCAAACTTACTTGCCAATTCAATTAAACAAATATTTATTAAGCTATGGTTTTTGGTACTGAGTGTACAAAGGCCAAATGAAACAGTCTTTGCTCTCAAATGACTTACATTCTATTAGGAGAACTTATCTTCAGTCATTTTAATTGTGACTGATTCTTCATGACCCTGTTTGGGGTTTTCTTTTTTTTTAAATTTTGCTTAATTAAAAAAATTTTTTTCCATGGTTACATGATTCTCATTGCCTCCTTCCCTTCTTCCCTCTCCCCTCCTGGAGTTGAGAAGCAATTTCACTGGGTTATACATATATTATCACTCAAAACTTATTTCCATTTTATTCATTTTTGTAATAAAGTAATCTTTTAAAACCTAAACTCATTTGGAGTTTTCTTGGCAAACATTACTGGAGTAGTTTGCCATTTCCTTCTCTAGTTCACTTGGCAGATGGGGAAACTGAGATAAATAGAGTTGAAACATTTTTGGATTTGAAACATATTGATAGAACCCATAGACACCAATCTGAAGAGTCCTGAGCATGTAGAGTCTCTTTGGAGATTAGGAATGGTTAGGGAAATTTTAGATTGAGATTGAGGAGATTAAGCTTATTTTTATGCCCAAATTTTGTGGTTTGTAGCATTTTTAATACATACATAATTTACTCTCATATTTTAGAGGGCAACATATTTCTAGTATTAATTCTTTATCATAGATTCACTATTTTTTTTAAACCCTTACCTTCCGTCTTGGAAGTGGTAAGGGCTAGGCAATGGGGGTTAATTGACTTGTCCAGGGTCACACAGCTGGGAAGTGTCTGAGGCCAGATTTGAACCTAGGACCTCCCGTTTCTAGACCTGGCTCTCAATCCACTGAGCTAGCCAGCTGCCCCATAGATTCACTATTCACATCTCATGGAACACATTTTGGAACATACTGATCTAGTCCAATTTCTTTATTTTTAAAATTCACATTTAATCATATTTAATTATTTATATATCTAACCACATACTAAATACTATTTATTTATTTATTTATTTCTCCTTTTAGGAGAAGAGTAGGAATCATAGATGTTAAGAGCCTTGCCCAAGGTCATCTTAGGAAGCTACCTTTAACAGCTAGATAAGGGGGTTTGGAGAGGACTTTCTTTCCTCAACCCAAGCAGGTGCCAACAAGTACCCTTTCCCTCACATTCTTCTATCAAGCCTCCATTCTTTCTCTTGCCTCATGCCTGATCATGATCATGATCTCCTCACCCTATGGAAGGGAATTCTGAATCCCCATTTAATTGGACCCTTTGACCCTCTCCCCTCTTTCTTTCTTTTTAAAAAATCTTTAATCTTAGAATCAATACTATCAATTGTTCTAGGGCAGAAGAGTGGTAAGAGCTGGGCAATGGGGGTTAAATGATTTGCCCAGGATCTCATAGCTAAGAAGTGTCTGAGGCCAGATTTGAACACTGGATACCCCCATCTCCAGACCTCGCTCTCTATCCAATGAGCCACCTCTCCCTCCTCACCCTGCTTTCTAATGATCCTCCTAGATACCCCCATCTCTCCTGCAGAGTGGTAGTGGCTACTCACTTTGATGAGCAGAAAACCACCAATTACAATTCTTCTGAAAAGATGGAAGGCCTCCAGACCTTACCATCTGCCCTTCCACTAAATCCTTCAGGCCCCTGAGCCCTATTATCTATCCTAGTGCTGAACACTTAGTACTTCTAGATCTTTTCACCCACCCTACAACTGCACTTTCCTGTGAGCACTGTTCCCTCCTCCTCCCCAGTTCCCAGTAAAGTCTGAGGTCCTCAAGAACCAGGAGTGTCTTGCTTTTCTTTTTGTGTTTCCTGATCTTAGCATAGCAACTGGCATACTGTTTTCAATTAAATGCTTCTTCATTCATTCAGGATTAAGTCTATCTCAGGCCCAGGGCTTCATCTACCCATCCACTCCAACATTTTGATTTTATACGTTATAGAGCAGAAAGGTGAGGACGTCCTTTCTCTGTGGCCTCAGGGCCCTAAAATAAAGCAGGGGTGGAAGCAGGAGACTCATGGTAACTGCATAAACAATGTATGGCATTCTGGGGAACAATGTGTTAATGATGTGAGATTGTGACTTCAGGGATGTGGTTTTATGACTATGGACTATTGTTGGGATAGTCAACTGCACATCTTACCTTAGTGAATGGAGCAGGGCAATACATGAAGTCGCTAATTGTATCTGAGGTTCTTACACTTCTTCAGGGAGGGAACCTACTAGGGTCAAAGGGAAATGGCTTTTTCCTCCCCTCCACCTGGAAAGCCAATGTCTGAGGGAGGTAGGGAACAGTGGCATGGGTAACCCAAAGTGGGAAATAATTCACAAAATCATTTCTATTTGGCTTGGGAATATATTATAACAATTTGCTTTGTTTTGTGTCAGTAGACACTTTCTTAAGGTTTTGTTTATAATGAAGGTCTCTACTAGTTTTCATTCAGGAGTAGCATTGACTTCTGGCTCTCTTTCAAATAAGGCTGTGTTTTCTTCAGTGGCAACATGTGATTATTTATCTCTTTCAAATATACTGAGGCAGAGAGAAGTTGAATTCTTGCTCAATCTAATAAAATCCAAGGGAAGACCTGGGGGATTGAACTAAGAACTTGACCATCCCCTCCCATATTTGTTGAATGAATAGTTGAATGAATGTTGGATCATAATCAAACAATAGAGATGAAAGATTTCTAAGCCTTATATTAGCAAAAGTTTAGTTCAATATAGAAAGTGTAGGCAGATGGTTTATCTGGTCCTCAATGGTCATTGCTTTGATGATTTAGAGCAGTGATTCCCAAAGTGGGCGCTACTGCCCCCTGGTGGGTGCTGCAGCGATCCTGGGAAGCAGTGATGGCCACAGGTGCATTTATTTTTCCTATTAATTGCTATTAAAACAAAAAAAAATTAATTTCCAGGTGGCTAAGTAAAATTCTTTCTGGAAAGTGGGCGGTAGGCCAAAAAAGTTTGGGAACCACTGATTTTAGAGCAATTGCTTTATGAAAGTCTTTTGTTCTAATAGATTTCCATTCTTATTTTCCAGAGGTTTATCACACAACATTTGACTGGCCTTCGGATCCTGAGGTGCAGAACCGGCTGCTGGCACCATTAGGCATTTCTGAGGAAGAGACAGCCAAGAGGCTAATAGAGTATCACAGAAACATTAATAGAATTCTCCCTTCTTATCCTAAAATTTTGAAGGTCATCAGTTCTGACCAGCCTTGTGTGGATGTCTTTTACCAAGGTAAATATAAACTCAAACATCATTTGAAATATTCCATCAAATCTGGCCTCAGACACTTTCTGACTATGTGACCCTGGGCAAGTCACTTTAACCCTCATTGCCTAGCCCTTTCCATTCTTCTGCCTTGGAATCAATATACAGTATTGATTCTCAGATGGAAGATAAGGGTTTAAAAAAAAAGAATATTCCAGAGCTGTTCAAGATGACCCTCAAAATATAGTAACATCTTATTTATCCAGTGTCTTTATAACTATAGCTTTGAAAGCTTACTTATTTTTTAAATGTATTTTTATTTTTTTTAACTCTTACCTTCCATCTTGGAATCAATGCTGTGCATTGGTTCCAAGGCAGAAGAGTGGTAAGGGCTAGGCAATGGGGGTTAAGTGACTTGCCCAGGGTCACACAGCTAGGAAGTATCTGGGGCCAGATTTGAACGCAGGACCTCCCGTCTCTGGGCCTGGCTCTCAATCTTCTGAGTCACCTAGCTGCCCCCACTTTGAAGGCTTATGAAATGCTCTATGCACTTTCATCTCATCTGATCCTCACAACAACCCTATAGGGGAGGCATTAGTACTATACAGACATTATCTTCTCAATTGTGTGGATGAAGAAATTGTGATTCAGAGAGCCTGAGTGACTAGCCCATTGTCACACAGCTAGCAGAGGCCAAAAGCAGAATTTTTGAGTCTGGGTCTCTTGTGACATCACTTCCAGGAACTGCTTCATCACTATTCAAAGTTCATAAAAGACCTGAGAAAGAAGAAAGTAAAAAGTCAACATCTCTTAGCAGTTTGCATTGCTTCTAGAGGCATCTCCAGAGGTCTGTGATTTGTCAAGATGGATGTATCCTCCCTCCACTGACATTGATCACAATCCTATTGGGCCTTAGTAGACAGTTTATGAGTTTCTTGAGCCAAAAAAAGAAATGGCCTCATAGACAATCTTCCTGTAATAACTTCTGTGTACCATTGAATAAAGCCCTCAGAGAGTAGACTTAGTCCATTGCGAAGGTCCTTACTTAGAAGCCTTTCTACCATGTGACCCTGGGCATGTCACTTAACCCCCATTTTCTAGCCCTTACCATTCTTCTACTTGGAACTAATATACAGTATTGATTCTGAGAGAAGATAAGGATTAAAAAAAAAAGTCTTGTCTATCCTCTGTAGTGGGGTTGGCAAACCTTTTCCCAGTTCTAGTGCCCAGAGGGCAAATTCAAGCTGTCTGTGAGCCTCCGGCATTACCAGAGAGAGCTGAGGGAGAAAGTGCTTGCTTTGGGCACCTGGATAGAGGGGCCCAGCAGCAAAAAATGTCCTCCCATGCTGGGAAAGGAGAGAACGGAGCAGCTCTCTGAATACTGGCTCTATAGGTGTGTCATGGCTTCACCAATGCTGCCCTATAGGATATACCAAAAGGATTAGGCTCAGCTAACAGCTTTTTTTTTTTTTTATCAAAACATCATATATTTACTATGTTAAAAACATTAAATAAAAAAATAGGTTTCACAAAATCCAAAAAGCTAATTCACTTTTCTCAAAGAAGAGTCTGTTAGTTCCTGAGTTGGAACTGTTTCCTTTTATTTTACACACAATTCTTTTTTTTTTTTTTAACCCTTTCTGTCTTCTGTCTTAGTAACAACTCTAAAACAGAAGGGCAAAGCTTAGAGGAAAGGATCTCCTTGTACAAAAGCATTTATAGCAGTTCTTTTTGTGGAGGCAAAGAATTGGAAATTGAGGGGATGTCCATCCATTGGGGAATGGCTGAACAATTTGTGGAACATGTTGGTGAAGGAATAACTATTGTGCCATAAGGAATGATGAACAGGATAATTTTAGGAAGAGCTGGAAAGACCTAAGTGAACTGATGCAGAGTGAAATAAGCAGAACCAGGAGAACATTATACATAGTAACAACTATATTGTGGAATATTCAACTGTGAAAGACTTAGCTACTCTCAGCAATACAATGATCCAGGACAGTTCTGAGGAATTTATGATAAAGAATGCTGTCCATATTCAGAGGAAGAACTGTTGGAGTCAGAATGCAGCTCAAAGCATGATATAGTTCACTCTAGTTTATTTGTATTTTTATTTTAGGGTTTTAGTTTTACATGAGTATTCTCTTATAACAATGACCAATATAGAAATATGTTTTGCATGATAATACATGCACAGCCCAGATCAAATTGCTTACCATCTCCCAGAGTAGGGAAGGAGACAAACTGGATCTTATAACTTCAGAAAATAGAAAAATTGTTATTACATGTCATTGGGAAAATAAAATAACATTTTTTAAAAATAAGGGATATTGCAATAGAGTTTAAGTGACTTGCCCAGGATCATACAGCTAGGAAGTGTCTGAAGTCACATTTGAACCCAGGTCTTCCTGACTCCAGGTCTGACCCTTAATCCATCATAGCACCTAGCTGCCCTTTATGTGCAGTTTTAACTAGCATGGTTGTATGGTCTTTTAGACACAAGCCAATTTAAGCATTACATGGTAGATAAAGAAGCCCACTTTGGAGTCAAGTGCTGCTTCTTGGACATCCTGGCTCTGTGATCCTGGGTAAGTTTCTCAGTACTCCCAAGCAACTCTCCAAGATTATAAATAGAACACTTCTAGATTGACACTGGAAAAGGGAGGCCTCTGTCAGGGAAGCTAGCTCCCTACATCTCTGAAATACCAGGTTTGAGGCAAGAAGATCAACAGGATGTCAGGAAATGGCCAAGAAGCTAATGGAAAATCATAAAAACATTAATAACATTTTCCCATT
The DNA here is from genome assembly GCF_016433145.1 of Gracilinanus agilis. Taxonomy (NCBI): domain Eukaryota; kingdom Metazoa; phylum Chordata; class Mammalia; order Didelphimorphia; family Didelphidae; genus Gracilinanus; species Gracilinanus agilis. The sequence goes on from NC_058131.1 coordinate 278,719,309, forward strand.
TTATCCTAAAATTGTGATGGCCATCAGTTCTGACTAGTTTTGTGTGGATGTCTTCTGCCAGGGTAAATATAAATTCATGGTATCATTTGAAATATTTCAGAGTTTATCATCAAAATAAATACCCATCCAGTGTCTTTATAACAATAACTCCTGAGGCTATTGAGGCATTATATCCATCTCAGCTACTTGAGGGCAGGGATTGTCTTCTGCCTCTTATTGTATCCCTAATGCTCAGCACAATCCCTGGCAAATATGTAAGGTGATTAATAAATGTTTGTTGATTGATTGGAGAGAAGGCAGCCACACTGCCAATAACAAAAAATGATCATGACAATGTCATATGTAAGATTTGCTCTAAATGGACACATGACTTGGATACCAAAGGTCACATCATTAATAAATGAGAGGAACGAAGAAGAAATTTCCTTTCAAATATATGGAAAAAAGAAGAATTCATGACCAAATAAGGGGACAAAAAGGAAAAAAAAGCAGTTCTGACTAAAATTTTAAAGAATTTGCACAAACAAAACTAATTCAGCTAAAATTAGAAGGGAAACAAATTATGGGGGAAAAAATCTTTGCAGTAGGTTTTCCTGACAGAGATCTCAATTCCAAGATATATAATGAATTGGTTCAAATTTATAGGAAGTATCTTTTCTCAACTGACAAATGGTCCAAAGATATGAACATGTACTTTTCAGAGGAAGAAATCCAGGTTATCAAGTCATATAAAAATGCTCCATATCACTAAAAACTAGAGAAATATAAATGAAAGCAACTTCAGAATCCATCATATTGTAAAAATGACATATGTTGGAGGGGCTTCAGGAAGAAGGCTGCCTCATGTAGTCCTTGTGGCTGTGAAGTGATGAAACCATTTTGGAAAGCGTTTTGTAACTATGCCTCCAAAAACCCCTTTGACGATATCCTTACGAGGTCCATTCCCTAAAGAGATCAAAGAAAGAGGAAAAAGACTAACCTGTCCAAAAATACTTACAGCAACTATTTTTATACTGGCAAATTACTGGAAAGTAACAGGGTGCCTACCAATTGGGAAATGGCTAAACAAATGATGACGTCTGAATGCAATACTACAATTGTGCCATAAGAATTGATGGAGGGGATAGTTTTATAGAAACCTGGAAAAACTCAGATAAAGTGATATAGAGTGAAGTGAACAGAACCAGAAAAATTTCTATAATAACAATATGTAAAAAAAGGAACAAATTTGAAAAACTTAAAAACTCTGACCAGTGCAAGATCTAACCACAGTTCCAGAATTCCAGTGTGCCACCCAGCTACTGGCAGGGAGATGTGGAATAAAACATAACATTTTGGGATGGGGCCAACATGGGAATAGTGTTACATAACTTTTTTTTTCTCTTTTTTTTCCCAATGAGGGATAGGGGAAGAAGAGAAAATTCATACTTGTTAACCAAAAAAAATGTTTTAAAAAGAAATTATAGGGGGTGGTTAGATGGCTCATTAGATTGAGAGCCATGCCTAGAGATAACCTAGGGTTTTGGAGAACTTAGGTTCATATTTGACCTCAGACACTTCCAATCCCCATTACTTAGCTCTTACCATCCTTCTGCCTTGGAACCAATACACAGTACTGATTTCTAAGACAGAAGATGAGGGTTTTAAAAAATAAAAATAAATAATAGTAAAGGAATAGACCAGAAAAACTATAAAAAGTAGACTCAACATCTCAAAAAGTTTGAGGTGATTTAATTTGGGAGCAAGGAGTTTTGTTCACTTTAATAGGTCCCTGAGCGTATCCCTGTATCTATAGTGTAGGTAGTTCAATAATTGCTGTCATTAATGATTATTAATGTCATTTATGTCATATAATGTCATTATAAGTTATAGCGAAAAAAGTAAGATTATGTTCAATATTCAATTCAAGAAAGAGTGTGATATGTTTTAGAAAGATTTCCATCTCAAAGGATAAACACTTAAAAATACTAAAAACTCAACCTTTGGTTATCTGGAAAATTCACATTACTTGTTTCCTATAGGTTCTGGGTACCTAAGGAGTGTCTGTATGTAATCTTGTCAACACAGACAGAGCAATACAGAAAACTGAGGCAATTATCTGAATAAACCTCTTGAAGAAAAGATTTAGGTTTTGAGGGATTGAATTATCCAGGTCAGACACTCATAAGCAATCACCCTTGATCCTGTTACCCATGTAGACATAGCCTTGCTAGCCATTTTCGAGGCATTTCATTGAAGAAGAGCTATTGTATGAGGGAGTGGGATGAAGTAAGCTGACTTTGCTTTGATGAGTTTTCTGAAGGTTGATTTTTACTTAAGCAATAACTGAGGTATAATCCTGTATTCTGAAATTGAAGAAGGAAAAAAAAAACACCCAGAGTGGAAAGTCCAGAGAATACTACACTTTAAAAAATCCCAGTCTTGTGATTACTTATAATTTTCTAGTTATTTTGCATCTCAAAAGGATCTTTAATAACAAGCACTGTACTTTTAAGATAAACAGCCAAGAAGTTATATTATGCCACGATTCTGAATTTATACATTAATTACTTCCAAATTACTTAATTAAATTTAAAAGTTCATATGATTGTTCATAAAGAATTCATGCTTCAAATTGTAAATAAAAATGTGAGTGTCTGAATATTAATTATTATTAATTAATAATGTAGAGAGAGATAAATTGAAAATTGGAATAAAAAAATAATCTCTAGTTTGTTTTTCCCCCCTCCTCTTTGCAGTGTATCAACCAGGCAGATATTTTAAAAAGAATAATTAGACGTTGAGATTGTCTGGGGGATCATTATTTCTAATTAACTTAGTTATTTACTGTAAATTAAGCACCATTTGTAAGCAGCCTGCTTTGCCTGTAGTGTGTATGCTTTTAGGCATTTTGGATTGTGGAAAGGACTGAAGATAAAGAATCTTACTCGGCAAGCTTTTCCTTATTAGAATAGTGATAGCAGGCAGTGAAAAGAGTGTCAGTTCTACCCCGTCTCTGAGGTTTCTAGCTATGTGACCCTGGCAATTCACAGAATGTCTCTGGGCCTCAGTTTACCCATCAAGAAGATGAGTAGGATTTACCCTTTAAGGCTTTTTGAGATTTCCTCCAACTCTGCCATGCTATGATCTAAGGTTCCTTCCCGCTCTAATGATTTATGTTCTAACATCCTATGGACTAGGGTCTCAGTTAGCTATTATGTTCTAACATTCCTTATTCCTAGACTCTTCCAGATTCATTATTCTGTATTTTAACAATCTGTGGTCGAAAGTCTCTTCCATTTCCAATGTTTTATGTTCTAACTTTATTCTGTGGTAACTTTCAATGCAGTGTTCTGAGATCTCAGTTTCAGGCTGAGTCCCCATCCAGGTTCTGTGGGCCTGTGAAGACTATTGACTATGAAATCCCCATCGTTTCAATATTCGGGAACAGTTCCTCCTTTTCGAAGTGTCCCATTTCCTAAAATCAGGGGCACCTGCATCTCCTCCTTATTAAGTCCTTTACCAGAGGAGATTCCAGAAATTCCATTTAGAAGGGTCATGGAAAGAAGTTATTCTGGGACCAAAGACTCTTATTCTTACATATAGACTTGCAATCTAATTGCCTTTCCAGACCTCAAAGCCAAAGTTCCCTCAGAAGGCCTGGATAAGGAGAGAGGCTTCTGGTTTCAACAGGGGGGCCTGCAACCTTGTAAAGTGTCTGCTGTTAGATCTCCAAAGAGTCTGCCTTTTCACTGGGCTGATGAGCCTGTCTCTCTTCCTCCGGTGCTCATCCCTCTGGTTTCTGGTGGTCTCCCTTGTTTTCTCTCATGACTCCCCGGCCCCTGAAGCACGCTGCTGTGTTAGTCACCTCATTTCCAGGAGTACCTCACCTCCGTGTTTCCATTTCTCTTTGTTCATCAAATGCCATGCACACCCTACTCAGTCCTGTGGAGCTAAACCCCACCTTCTCCCTGACCTATTTGATCATCGTCTCTTTGGGGACCTGCAACAAAGTTTGTGTCACTGGAGTGCAGCTGCATGGATTATTCTTCACAAATCTCGCCGTCCTTTAGAAGTTCCCAGGAGATAGGCCCTCGGACTAATAAATTTATTAGAACCCTCCATCTAATACCAGGCATGATCAGTAGAAATCAAAAGCAGATTCTGACAAGGGAGAACAAAATCAGTCTGGGGGCTTCCTGCCACCCTCTCTTCTTCATGCTAATAATAATAATAATAATAATAAAGTATGAGGAAGTCTACAATCCCGTTTAATTTTTTGAGTAATCACCGTGTGATGTTATTCATGTACAGTCTGCATACCAATAACAAGTATTTTGAACAGGGGGGAAAGAATAGCCCATGGAAGCCACTGTATTTTATAGAGATTGCCGGGAAGTGCTCAGGTGCGTCTGTGGCTTCTTCTGAAATTAATTGCTCCCGTCCTCACCCCTCTGCCTTTCCTAAGTCCTTCCATGGAGGGCAGCGTCCCTGAAATATAATTACTTTCCCCTGCTGCTCTGGTGGCTACTCAGCAGAGATACAGAGCTTCCATGGTGTTTCAAAAGAAAGGAATAATTGTTCCCATTAAGCAAAGGTGTGGGAAGTTGCTTTCTTTTTATTTGGGACCTTGAATTTATTATCCCTATATCCTTTCTCTCCAGCTCTGACCTATGTCCAAAGCCAACATCGATCGAATGCTCCTTTTACTCCAAAGATTTTGCTTTGTGGACCCACAGGCAGTGGGAAAAGTCTGCAGGCAGCTCTCCTTGCTCAGAAATATGGCATTATCAATAGTAAGTTTCCAGCAAATATGTCCCATTGCCCTTCTAACTTTTTTTTCAAGGGGGGGAACGTTTATCTTTTTTCTTTCCTGCTACTTGTTCATAACATTTTTCAGTTAGTCTATCATTCCAGAATAACTTTTTTCCCTGAAAAGATATTACTATAAAAATATTAACCAAATAAAACCATATATCCAGGTCCAGATCAGTTAGAACATTTTTCAAGTCATCATTTTTATGCCCTTTTGAGTGGCAGTTTTGTGTGTGTGTGTGTGTGTGTGTGTGTGTGTGTGTGTGTGTGTGTGTGTGTGTGTGTTATACACCAGAGATGCCCTCACACTTTGAATTCTCCATCGAAACTGTGGACCTTGCAAAATGTGGGCTCGCTTTTTTATTTACTTATTTATTTCTGGTGTCATGCAACGACCTCAGCCCAGGGTGGTGTTTACAGGCCAACAATTTTTGAACTGGATGGAGACTTTTTGCTGTATACCATTTCAATAAATATTTCACCAGAAGGAGAGAAGATATTGAAATGAGCTCTCCCGGCCTTTCACAGGGTGGTCCCAGGTGGCATTAGATACCAGCATGTGTTAAAAAGCATAAAGGATTTAAAAAATCAGAGGAAATAGTACCAGACTGGGCAGTGTAGTTGGTGAGAGTTAAAGGCCTTGCTTCAAACTCTTTGCAACACTGAAGCAACCTCCATTTTATTTTTAAAGAAAATGGGTAAAGTTACAACCTGTCTCCTCCACCCAACTTTCAACTATTGGAAGTTTCTAGTGGATCTTTCAATTGATCAAACATTTAAAAATTCAGTTTCTTTTGCTTTACACACCAAAGGTATTCAGAATAACCGGGGTTAATGTCTCCGTGTTTACGTGTATGAAATGAATGGCTGGTCAGTTATCCATTATATTTGATTAGTAAATGTACATATTCTGGCCAAAATTTTGATTTTTCCTTTTTACAGTAAAAGGTTGTTGGGTTTTTTAAGCCTGATTTGTCTAGATAATATTTCCTCTATTTTCTTTGCTTATATAATCAGACTTGTAAGATTTTTTTTAATTACTAATCTCCTAGTTGTAATTAATAGTGTATTGATACTTCGTAACAGGAATAAGAAATGCAGAGTCATCCTTGGTTTAAAGATGCTTTTGTAATATGTATGTATTATTATGCCTGTACCTGTGCAGTTACTTTAGCAAACACATTAACAACAGAATGAAGATCTGCTAAAACACAAATTGTGCTAGATTTTTAAAAATGTGTAGATTAGTGAAATGTTAGTTTATCCTTAAGGAATTATCACTCTGTTTTATTTTTCCTTGTACAGTATATTTCTTTCAGTAATATTTTTATTTAAATTCTTTCCCCAAAAACTAATTGCATAGAAATGAATTTCACTGGTGAGATTTTTCCAAAAAAGAAGCTAAAAATGACCAATTGTCATTTTTCCTTTTCATGTGGTTATTTCTTGAGAATATGTAAGAATAGAAGTCTTTTTGTTATCTTGGACAATTAAAGACTTGCATTTAAAATATTTTACAATTTACAAAGCTGTCCTCAATCAATTTAAGACAACTTAAGTAAATGCTGTTCATTTAATAAAATAAAATAAATTCAGCTAGCTAAGATTTGGGGTAAACTAGCGCCTTTATAGAATTTCTATGCTAAGATACAGAATAGCCGCAGCAAGTTAAAAGGATTTTTGTTGTGTGTGTGTGTGTGTGTGTCTGAAATGGCAAAAGCTTTCTCTTTTGTGCCAACCCCTGACTTGATCTCCTTACACATACTTATTAACCACCAAACAACACAACTTTTCCTTAAAATCTAAGGAAATCAGGGGCAGCTAGGCAGCTCAATGGATTGAGAGCCAGGCCTAGAGACAGGTGGTCCTGGGGTTCCAAACTCTGTGGCCCTAGGCAAGTCACTTAACCCCCATTGTCTAGTCTTACTGTTCTGCCTTGGAACCAGTATACAATATTGTTTGTAAAACAGAAGGTAAGGGTTAAAAAAGCCCTGAAAACCCAAGGAAATCAGAATGGGCAGACTTCTAGTCCTTCTAGATGTATTGAGTGACTCCTGTCTTTAGAACTTCAGATGAGAAGTGGGAAGATGAAGAAGATAACAGCTCAGAAGTCTTCTTTAGACACTGCTTCTAAAATTTGAATATTCTTATGTAGTTAATATTGTTATCATGTGGGTATTGGATACAAGTACAGGGGTAAAGCAAAGACATAAAACAAGAGGATTTGAAAATGAAACACAAAGGGCATCGTCTTAGGAGAGAGTGGACCTGAGCTGAAAATGGGTCCTTTTTCTAGCGTCTTGCCTGATATAACTGTATAAATTGCAGTTGTGAACTTATATCCCTGTTATAAAAAGCTGCAGAAGCATAGGCTTCTAAAGCTGGAAGGGACCTTGGAGATCATCTCTATCCAAACTCTTCATTTGAAGATGGGAAAGCTGAGTTGTGAAACTTACCCAACTTCATAACAGTCAGTGGTGAAGCTCAAGTCTCTGAATCTTGAAACTCATCCAACTTTATCCTGAGCCTTTTTTCTTATAAAGTCCTATGCCCAAAAGGAAAAAAAAAGTGACTTGACCTCTTTCTTTTCTTTATTTCATATCCTTTTTTGTTTTTTTTCTTCCAAACTTTTAGAGTTTTTATGATGAAATAAGATCCTAAAATATCCTTTTCATTAATATTACAGTAAGTTTTTTGTAATGCAATTGCTTTGGACAGACTAATTTGTTAGTTACCATCACATACTCATGATGAACAAAATAACGGGTAACTAATTTTGTTGGTATAGGAGTCCTCAGTTTTTTGCATGTAATTTCATTAGTACTATCTGCTTCAGGTTCAATTGTAAAATACATTATTGGTAAAACTAAGATTAGACTATGCAAATAGCAATTAATGTGAAAACCCAGTAGCATGACTTAATAGCCTAGTAAGCATTGCTCCTAAAGATATTACATCGATAAATGTTAGCAGTGTAAACATGACCACATCAGCCATATTTTGAAAATTACTCACTAGTGACCACCCTGCCCCAGAAGTGATTTGCCAATGGAAAGTATTGTCCCCGTAACCAGCAATCAATACTTCCTGGCTCTCGTGCACCTAACTGTTTGTACATAATAACATGGACCCAAGATTACCTGGGACCCATCTTTCAGAACTGTGCTTAGTTGTTTCTGGACTAGATTTTTTTGTTGCCACTAAGTCAGAGAATATCAATTTTGTTCAGTAATTCTGAGTTTAAACTAGGCCCTCCCGGATTTCCAATTTTGGTGACATATCTTATTAGTGTCTTTTCTCTTACCTTCCATTTTTAATATGTTCTTCACCAAATGCATGCCTTTTCATTCCACAGCCCTTGCTGCTCAGCTTCTGTATGGTATTTGTTTTTGCTTGGCCATACCCTCATACAGAAAAGCCCTTTTATTTTTTTCTGCCTGCAGTGACCTTTTTCTACCATGCAGCTTTGGGGCTTATATTTCTCTTCCTCCCATCTTATTTAAAATTTAACCTATGTCTTTCTGTTCCTCTCTTCCCTCAGTCTCCTGTGGGCACCTGCTGAAAGAAGCAGTTGCAAACAATTCAACTGTTGGAGAAGCCATCCGGCCATTTTTTGAAAAGGACATGGAAGGTAGGTCATGTTACCTGCTAACCATCAGGTTCTGGTAAGAAATAATGCAGGGTGGGACATCTTTGAAGTCTAGGTACTTATAGTGGAAAAGGATAGCCTGGTGAGTGAAAGATGGACTGTCTCATAAAAAAGATTCATTTGCTTTATTCATGAATAGTTTCTGTATGCATTTAAGTTTGATCCCCAAGAGAGGCAAATTTATGGACACCGACAATTTGAAATGTACAACTGCTTGCAAGTACCATTGATTGTTCCTAAATTATCTCATTCAGAATTTAGAACCAGAAAAGACTGAAAGATTATTTAGGCCAACTCCCTCCTCATTTTACTCATGAGGAAATGGAGGCCCAGAGAAAGGAAGAAAATTGCCCAAAGTAGAGTGAGTTAGCACTGGCAAAGCTTGGCCTAGACCCCAGGTCTCCTGACTCCGAGTCCAGTGATATTTCTTTTACAACACACTTAGATTGTAATGATGGAAGAGTGCTATCTCTCCATTTCAAAATGATTCAAGTAAGTTTATTTCCTTTTAAGAACTTGAAATTTGACTTCTGACTAACTGTTTTAGGTAGGTAAGATATTCATCTGCCTAAAGGTAGGGAGAAAAAGAATTGATCCCTCATGATATTTAGTTTAACAGACCCAGTGGCAGATGGCATTAGTTGCGCTTTTCAACTAAGGGACTCTAGCTAGAGACCAGGTCAGTCCTATGACCCCTCCCTCAGAAAATAAGGCAAGTTATTCTAACATTCTCTGACTCGTTCTTTATGCCCTCACATCCCAGAATAGAACTCTGGAGGGCAACATTTTCAACAAAGCTTAGATTTGGTTTATTTCCCAAGAAGAGACTTACAGGGAAGGGTCCTTTATAAAAAGGTATTTGTGAACAAATTAGATTGATCAGGTATAGGATATCTATTTAATTTTTCCACCACAAAAGAAATATTTAAACACAACAGATTCATAACATGCCCTGATAAATCCTTAAAGCATCATACAAATAGTTGACAGGAACAGGCTTTTCACTTTCACCTCAGCTTTGAACTGTCTAAAACTGCCTAAAAGGTTTTTAAAATGTCTTTGTCTTCTGACAGGCCAAAGCATGGCTTTGTCTCATTCTTCCCTCAGTGGACATCTTTTATTCCAAGAAGCATTGTAGGCTACCATTCCTGCAGGAAACACTTCCCCCAGGGCACCTGGTACTAATAGCAAAATCCAGGAATTCCCAAAATCCCAAAGGAATCATTGGTTTAAAAATGCCTCAATATCACTGTTTGGTCAAACATACTCAGAGAAAGAAACACAAAGCAGAAGAGGCTGCTAAATTCTTGAGATCCGGTCTCAAGTTTATAGACAAATGCATGCTATCTAGCTTCTGAGAGGACAAGGACAAGAAATTCTTTCCCCTCTTTTGGAGATGCCCGAAGGATACTTGTCAGAGTTCCAAGCTACACATTTAGAAGAGAGAAAGAAGAAACTGAAGAATTGTCTCTTCCTCTGAAGTTTGCTGAATGGATAGCTCTTACTGTTCAAAGTCCCATCCTTTTCAATGGAGCCCACCTCCCTCCTCCCCCATCACTGGGTAGGGAGGGGGGTAAGAGAGAGGAGGCACATGGAGACCAATTCTGGTTTTACATACCTTCTTTCAAGAAGCTCCATGGAAAGGGCCCAACTCTAGAGACAATACATGTGATACAAGGCATGCTCCCTGAAAGGAATGACCATTGTTGCTGTAGTTTAAGAACTACTAGAGAGTTTTTGTATTTTCTCTGTTGTGAAGAGTGGAACTGGATTTTCTGATAACTATGAAGCAAGAAGTTTTTAAGCCACTGTGGTCTTATTTTTGGGAGCAAGAAATCTGGAGAAGACTCTTCTGGTTTTTCTATTCTTGTAGTTTGGGTACATATTATGATCCAGTAGCTTGAATTATCAAGATCTAAATTGCATAAAGGAAGATTTTGTGCTTAGTGGAAAGAAAAGCTTTTTTTTTTTTAATAACTCTCTAAAACCTTCTATCAGTATCAGTTCTAAGATAGAGAAACAACAAAGGCTAGGCAATCTGGGTTAAGTGATTTGCCTTGAGTCACACAGCTAGGAGGTAACTGAGTTCAGATTTCAACCCAGATCCTCCTGACTCCAGACCTGGTGCTCTATTCTCCATGCTACCTAGCTGCCCCTAAAGAAAAACTTTTAAACAATTTGAATTGCCCTAAAGTGGAATGAACTGCCTGAGAAAGTTTCCATCTTAAAGAGGCAGTAAAAAGATAGATAGGATAGAGCTTTGGACTTGAATCAGAAAGATCTGAATTCAAATCCTGCCTCAGAATACTAGCTGTGTGACCTCAGGCAAGTCACCTAACCTCTCTCTCTGCCTCAGTTTTCTTGTCCTATAAAATGAGGATAACAACATTTGCCTTCCAGGGTATTTGGAAAGACAAAATGAGATGTCTGTAAAACACTTTACAAATCTCAAATTGCTATATAGAAACATTACTATTAAACTAAAGCAAAAGCTAGATGGCCACTTGTTGGGGATATTGTAGAGGGATATTTTCTGTGTATTCTTTAAAATGAGCTCAGGTTGGGGGCAGCTGGGTAGCTCAGTGGATAGAGCACCAGGCCTAGAGACAGGAGGTCCTAGGTTCAAATCTGACCTCAGACACTTCCCAGCTGTATGACCCTGGGCAAGTCACTTGACTCCCATTGCCTAGCCCTTACCACTCTTCTGCCTTGGAGCCAATACATAGTATTGACTCCAAGACGGAAGGTAAGGGTTTAAAAAAAATGAGCTCAGGTTAATAATCATTGTCATAGATTTTTATTGAAAGAAGTGTTGCAGAAAGATAATGTCCTTATGAAACATAACTCATAAATCTCAACCTATCAATTTTTTATAAGATTTTCCTCCTTTTTTTTCCCTTTGGCCAGTTAGAGTAACTTAATTAGCAAATTTCTGAAAATGGGCTATCCTTTCTGTTCTTTCAGAGAAAGGACTCTAAGTATATATTTCTGCTAATTGGTGTTTTGGGCAAAGTTAGTTTTGGGTCAACTGAAAAGCCCAAAGAGCCCTTCTTTGCAAGAGATTCCAGGTTTCAGAATGAATTTCATAGAGAGAAAATAGGATTCTATGGAATTAAATGATGCTCTTTTTGCTAAACCATTGGTGAAGTATAGGGCAATGTTTTCCTGAGTCACTCTGATCATGAAAGTGGTTTATGGAACACTTTCCAAATAATTCACTGAACCAAGGAAATAATATGATTCCTGGTCCTTACTTTCATCTTGATTTCTCTCTTTCCAGGAATAGTCCTCATAGGATCTTCTCTTCAGAGGTGGCTTGAAGCATCAACCCAAACATTTATTTTCCTTCCCACAATTTATTTACCTGTTCAATGCAGTCTCCACCTAGTATCTCCTCCCAGGCCTTTCCTTGTTATATCGCATTTCTCTTGCTTCATGTTGCCTTCCTGATTCTGATGTTTATCTTGTCTAATTCCAAGATGTCCATTGCTGAACATAGGCACTGATGTTTAGTTATTTTCTTTAGTATCCAGAAATGCAGACTAATTTATCATTCCTTTAGTAAGAAAGATTGAAAACTACCAAATGGCATGGAAAAGCTTAGCTTTTTATAAATGATAATAAGAACCCTGAAGGTTGAAGCTATCTCTTGTTCCTGCTAGGATACCTTCACACAGTTGCCAAAATGATCCTTCTCATGTACACATCTCATGATGTCACTCTAGCAGTCAAAAATTCATCATGAGTGGCTTTCCATTGCCTACAGGACAAAATATCAATTCTTTAGGTTGGCTTAAGGCCTTTTCCAACCTACCTGTTGAGTCTCATGTCACTCTGTTCACCTTTTTATAGTATGCCTCGGATAAACTAGATGAGATCCAGAAAGTTTTATGAAAATAATTTTTAAAAATTCTTACCTTCTGTCTTAGAATCAATATTGTATATTGGCTCCAAGGTAGAAAAGCAGTAAGGGCTAGGCAATGGGGGTTAAGTGACTTACCCAGGGACACACAGCTAGGAAGTGTCCTAGGCTACATTTGAACCCAAGATCTCGTGTCTCTAGGCCTGGCTATCTACCGAGCCATCTAGCTGTCTCTGACAAACCTTATATCCAAGTATCTCACACTTTTATAGAGAGATGCTGCTGTGATGAGCATGTAAAAGACAGTCTCAGAGCTAGATAATATGAACCCTATAGCTGCAAAAAACGGTTACATTTGACTTAAATGAGACAGCTAAGTGGTTCAATAGATGGAGCACTGGGTCTGGAGTCAGGAGTCTTGAGTTCAAATTTGGTCTCAGATGCTGACCAGCCATGTGACCATGGACAAGTCTCTTAACCTCTGTCTGCCTCAGTTTCCTCCACTATAAAATGGGGATCATAATAGCAGTAGAGAGTATAATTAACATGTTGAACACAGTGCTAGCACCTAGCTCATTCCCTTCTCTTCTACCTTCCGTATTTGGATGTTACTTCATTTGTGGGTCTTTACATTCCTGAATAGCAAATAATTTCATATATGTGTATTTCATAGTCTATCTCACATTCCCTAGAAAAGACAGATCAGCAGCTACACACCCAGACCCTTAGAAGGTCAGTGAAGTCAGTAGAGTAATACTTGGGATATGAAAGACTTCAACATGCTTATGTGGCTGCTGACATTATAGGCTTTGAAGATCTTTTGGCTTTATGTTTTGTTTTTTTCATGGTTACATGATTCATGTTGTCTTCCTCTCCTTTTCTTTCCCCACTCCCTGAGCTGACAAGCAATTCCACTGGGTTTTACGTGTATTATCACTCGGAACCTATTTCTATTTTATTCATTTTTGTAATAGAATAATCTTTTAAAAACCAAAACCCCAAATCATATACCCATATAAACGAGGGATAAATCCTATGTTTTTCTTCTATGTTTCTACTGCCTCTGTTCTTTCTCTCAAGATGTATAGCATCCTTTCTCGTAAGTCACTCGGGATTATCCTGGATCATTGCATTGCTATTAGTAACAAAAATCTATTACATTTGATCACCCCACAATGTTTCAGTTACTGTGTACAATGTTTTCCTGGTTTGGCTCATTTCACTCTGCATCAGTTCGTGTGAGTTCTTGAGTTAATCATCAGTCTTAATGACTTTAGGTGACTATTTTTTTTCTTTCTCTTAAGTGGACCATTAATTTTTTTTTTTTTTTAGCCCTTACCTTCTGTCTTCTAATTGATACTAAATATTGGTTCCAAGACAGAAGAGCTATAGGGGCTAGGCAACTAGAGTTGAGTGACTTGCCCATGATCACCTAGTGTAAGATTTAAATTAAACATGCAATACTTAAAGTATTATTTTTATGAAGTTTATTATCTGATAAAATAGAACCATATGACTAAATTTTTCTACCTGTTCAAAAATTCCCACTCCACCAAAGCCGCTACAGGAAGGAAAGAGAGTGAGAGGTAAGGCTACACCCAATTTATATCCTGTCTACATCAGCACCTAATGACAAGAAGTGAGTAGGGTGCTAGGAATCGTAGTTTTGCTGGGGACCTTAGTTTTTAGGGTAACAGATTCTAAAGCCAGGAAGTGTCTGAGGCCATATTGGAAGCCAGGATCAACCATCTTCAGATCTGACTTTCTATCCACTGAGCCACCTAGCTGTCCTCAGCCATTTTAAACTTTAAAAAAAAATCTTTGATTTGACCTAGGAAGGAATACTGGGTAGTAGATACAATAAACAAATTATTGGGCAGAAAATGGTGTCTCTGCTGGTTGCTGTGGTGTTGACTCCGAGAGACGATCTTTTAAGTTAATACCTCTGAAAGGAGAAGTCAAGATAGAAGTATGAACTAGAAATTGGTTCCATGGGATTGATTTGTCAGCAGTTCCCTAAAATACATGCATTGTCATAATGAATTCAGAAATCACCATACCTACATCTCTAATATTATTCCCAAAATGCATCACTTACTTTTAGTGGATATCATGAACCTCTTTGTAGAAATACTGGTAATTCAGCTTCTTTTCTATGTCATGGATCCATTTACTGGTTACTTTCTTCCAACAGAATTAGTCTCAGTGAAATGACTGGTTTTAAAGTAGAATAAACATGCATGGATTGCTTTGGTTGGAGGAGGAACTACCTGTCAGAATACTGGACTTGTTACCAAGTGAACTCGGAGGCAGTCAAGTAGGCCTAGGTGGAGCCTTATTAGGCCTAGAGTCAAATAGATCTGATTTTAAATCCTGCCATAAGCCCCTATTAACTGTGTGATCCTGATCAAGTCACTCAACCACTCTTCTCCTCAGTTTTTTCATCTGTAATAAATAAATGTAAAGTGCTTTGCAAACATCAAAATACTATATAAATGTTATCATTGCCATCGTCATCATATCATCAGAAACCTAGATGTTTAAGGTCTAGTTCTGCAAAACTATGTGACTATTGGCCAGTTACTTAAATTATCTGGGACTCAGTAAATTTATCTTCAAAATGGAGAGAAGGAGGAGGAGGAGGGAGATATTCCAGCCCCTGACCTTCTGTGATTCCCTCAACTTTCTCCAAAGCAAATCCAGAGTAGTTCTTTCAAATTTAGCTTAAGTTGGATAGTATTTTTTTGCATGTGAAAAACAAGGAAAGTTGACTTCCATTTGTTAGTAGAAATTGGTTAATCTCAGACCTTGGGTCTATGTTTTTGTTGTGCTCTTTTTCTAAGTGTTCTGTATTTTTAATATGCCCCAAACTTGTTGTTTACATCTCTACAAAATTAAAGATACGAAAACTACAACTATCATATCTCAGTAACAGTTGCAATAAATTCTGTCATTTCACTAATCTTCCTCTCAAAGGAATAACAAAGAATGAATTTACATTAGGAAATACTAACATGATCTCATTAGTGGTCCTCACAAAAGCCTTTGAGAAAACGAAAGAGCTTTATGTGCTGAGAAGGGAAGGAGAGAGGGGAAAATATCATTTAGCACGGAACTTTTCTGTTACCATTTAAGTCAAGAAGAAAGTTGAAAATAATCCTCAGTAGAATTTAGTTTTGAAGAGAAGGTCAGACTAAAAACTGCTAACCTATTTAACCAACTACATTACTAATGTAGAGTGTTTGCTCTAGGCAACCTGAGTTGTTACCCAAGTCGATTAATTCCTTCATTATTCCATCATATTCAATGTACATTTATTAAGGATCCATTACACACAGAGATTCTAGGTTATTGGAAAGATAGGAAAATTAAGTCATCTCATAGACCAGGCTACAGGATCCATTTCAAATTTTCTTGAAATTTGGTGTTTCATAGTATCAGAATGTCAGAGCTATGAGTGATGTTAGGATATAAAGTTTCAGAAGGGACCTTGGTCAACCTCTGGTTCAACTCTTTTATTTTGCAGAGGTGAAGACTAAACCCTGAGGTAGACAAGTGACTTGTCCAAGGCCACAGAGTAGACTTCCCTCTCTCAAGTCATTTTTCCTTTTTATCTTACATGATATCACTGAAGGGCAATCTCACATTAAGTCCAATTCTTCTTTTCTAAAAAATCACAGCCATGTGGCCCCTAAGAATTATCTTTCGCTGTCACCGTGAGACTCTGAGGTTCATGGCTGAGCATTGAGCTAATCCCTTCACATCATGGATTTTTAACTTCTAAAATCCTAACACAGCCTGTATTAAGAGGCTGTTCAACCTTTATCTTAAATTGCTAATGTGCTTTTAAATCTAGAACTGGAGAACTCTCTATTCAGGTGCCACTTCTGTGAAGCTTCCTTGATCATGCCCACTATTGTTAGTGCTTTGTCTTTCCTCGATTTCCCTTGTGCCATATCTACCTGTGTACAAGTCGTATCTGCCAACTTGTAGAGGGTAAACTGCTAAGAACAAGGTCTGTTTGGTTTTGTCTTGGTTTCTCCAGCATCTAACCCAGTGCCTTCTTTGCTCACAGTAGGTGTTTGTACAGTACAATGAGTTCAAATCCCGATTCCTGTTTATTCCATGTGTAACCTTGGGCAGATCACTTAACTGATCTGGACTATAGTTTTCTCACCTGTAAAATGGCGCTGTTGGATTAGATGGCCTCTAATGTTTCTTCCTATGAATTCCCCTGGACTAATCCCATTTCTGTCTAAGACTGAGTTCTCCTGGCTTCAGTGTTAAAGTTTCTTTTCCTTCCAACTGACAGTGGATACTGACTAATGAAAGTAAAGCCTTCTTCTACCTCCTGTTAGATGCTAATGTTTACATTTTTGTTTACCAAAAGCTGAGGCTATTTCAACATGTCTATTCTTCAATTTCTTCCCAAATCATTCTATGCCAAGGAGCCTGGCTTTGCCTTTAGTTAGCTGGGTGACCTTGACTAAACCACTAGACCTCTCTGGAATTCCTTCTTTGTGAAGTAAGTGGGGAACCACCCTAAACCCCAGAAAGGTTGTGTCTAGGTGGCTCAGTGGACTGAATGCGGGGCCTGAAGTCAGGGAGATTTGAGTTCAAGTCTGGCCTTAGATACTAACTGTGTAACTCTGGGCAAGTCACTTAACCTCTGGTTGCCTTAATCCACTGGAGAAGAAAATGGCAAGCCAAAAAACTCCACAGACATTATATAGGGTCTATGAGGTCTCAAAGAGTCATACATGGCTCAGCAACAACAACTTAACTCTTCTCATAATAATGTTTTTAAATGAATAAAACAAAATACAAAAAGGATTACAAAAAGATCAATTATTTCAAAATGTGGTTATTAAAAAAGAAAAATTTCATGGACCATTATTAAAAAGCCTCTGAACTAGGGCTCTTCCAGCTTTAACATTCTATGTTCTATATTCCAGCATTCTGTGGTCTATGCTCTCACATTGTCTAATCTAGTTTTTCTTTTGGCTCTGATTTGCTAACTGTTCTTCTTTCTGACTTCACAGTATTTTTTCCCCTACATCAACAATGTTCACTTTTCCCCTGTTTAAAATCTTTTTTAACCCTCGTCTTCAGTCATACTATCAGTTCTAAGGCAAGAGTTATGGGGATTAAGTGACTTGCCCAGGGTAACATAGCTAGGAAGTGTCTGAGGCCACTTTTGAACCCAGGACCTCCCATCTTTGGGTCTGGCTCTCAATCCACTGACTTACTCAGCTGCCCCCCAGATATCACATTGTAAAGCTAAATCAACATGAGGCCCGCAGGAATCCTTATGCATGGTTTTGTGCCCCGTTTCTATCTGGGTTTGAGGTCATTAGTGTACATCATAGTTCTGCAACATGTCTCTCATCTAACCCCTCCTCGCTGATTCTACTGTAGTGGAATCCTAGCAGGCCTTCATTAGTACCCATGCAGACCATTAGAGACTTTACAGGCCCTTCTGCCTCCATTCTCCTCTATTATTTACACTTCTGCTGAAATAATCTCTTTTATTTTGTAGGTCTTTCCATTCCACTCCTCCATTCAAAAACCTTTAATAGCTACTTGTTCTTCCTGAGGAAAGTGCCCTGCTCTTTGTGTGGCATTCAAAGTCAAGGCACTCCACAGCATGTCACCTTTCTAATCTCATCTCATCTTATAAATTTGAGAAATTAGACCTTTGTCAGAGGTTTTTGTTATAAAGATTTTTTTCCCAAGTTGTTGTTTCCCTTCTAATTTTGGTTGCATTAGTTTTGTTTTTACAAAATCTTTTTAATTTAACGTGATCAAGATTATTCATTTTACATTTTATAATATTCTGTATCTCTTGCTTGGCCTTAAAAATCTTTCCTTTCCCATAGATCTGACAGGTATACTATTCTATGTTCACCTAATTTACTTATAGTTTCCTTCTTTATATTTAAGTCATTTACCCATTCTGAATTTATCTTGGTGAAGGGTGTGAGATGTTGATCTAAACCTAATCTCTCCCATACTATTTTCCAATTTTCCCGGCAGCTTTTGTCAAATAGTGGGTTCTTATCCCAAAAGCTGGGATCTTTGGGTTTATCATATATTATCTTGCTGTCATCTCATCTTAAGGTCTTCTGGGTAATAGCCCTCTATCCCAATCCCATCTTGGATTACTTTGTGTCCCCAAACATTCCTTGCTGTTGTTATGTTTAAAATTAATATCTTCCATGTCTTATTTTCTATAACATTTATGAATAATCATTTGAGATAGAAAAGATAAGCATAGATATAAAATCTCTTTCTTACTCTGAAGTCTGACTGTGTACTCATCTTGTGGGATCCTCCATCTGTCTCCTTCTTGCTCTCGGAAGTAGAGCCAAAAGACCCCATGAGCTCCACCCTACACCCATTTTATCTGCATTCATGGACGCAGCGCTGACATGCAAAAAATGGGATGAACGGGTCAGCAATCCAGGAGGAGGAGGGGATAAAATTCCCTCTGCACACTGTGTTTGCTCATGGCACTCCCTAGGCCTCCACTATTTCCCATACTCTTTTAACTCTAGAGTCCCTAACCATTCTTGAAAGCCTGACTCAGGTGCTATTTTCCTCCATGAAATCTTCTCTGAATGTCCCTGTTGGTATCAGCCTTCTGCCTCAAACTTTGTTTTGCATTCTTGAATGCACTTTTCTTGATTAATGTATATTAGAGTTATTTTGGTATGTAAAGGTTAAATTTAGTGTTTGGACTTAAATTATATGAAATAACCTGGTTGCCAAAGTTATTATATCTCAAGTCAGAAATTTATTTACAAAATAAAGGAGAAGCAATAAAGTAGAGAAATGTAAGAGAGGTTAGAGAAAATACCTATACTAGTACTCAGCCAGGAGGGTTGGTAGTGAGTAACTACAGGGCCTCCTTCTAAGATGGAAACTAGTCTCTTAGGAAAGTAGGAAAGCACTATTCACTCACCCAACAAAGTAGTCCAGGAGTCAGAATCTAAGTTGAAGCCACGATCCAAGCCACAGTCTCCAGTGAAGTTCCCTTGAAGACTATCTCCAGGAGACACTCTCCATGAGACTCAACTTCACCAGACTGCCTCAGCCAAAGGATTTTATGGCTTTTATGGTGGTTTCCTGTCCCTGCCCCTTTTCACAGGGGCCAATCACAGCCTCCAAATTGTCCAGCACTGTGCAGGGGCAGTGTCTGTGGGATTGACTTCTCACCTCTAAAGGTGTTAACTCTCCTCCTAGGATTCACACGTTTCTGAGTGTGTGAACTCTTAAAAGAATTCAAAAGTTGCTGGCTGTTTGAGTTAGAAAAAAGGGTGGAACTCTCCAAGTATCTTACTGGCTTCTCACCTAGGACTAAGTAGGGTATGAATTCACTAAGTGGTTTGTGAGCTCCTCCACCTAGTTCAAGTTTGTGTTGATCCAATCAAAAGGTAAACAAAGGAGAGTTAATCCTGTCTTCACAATCTAGTGAGGTACTAAGTAGGGGTACTAAGTTATTGTTGATAAAAGTTTTAACTCCAACTAGGCAAAGAGAATAAAGACTTCCCTTTTCACAAGTGTAAACTCAGAATAAACAAAGAGAACCAAGAATTTCCTTTCACAGATGCCATGAATTATGTCCCTGATAGTCTGTAAGCATAGGGATTGTATCTTATCTAAACTTTGTATAGCATCTAGTACAGTGATATGAACAATGTAAAGACAATACCTTATATTTAATGAGTGAATGATTGAATGAATGGATGGATAACACTGTTATATTTTGTGTCCCATCTAGCTCTGGCCTTTTAGGATTATGTGATTTAAATGAATGAACTCTTGGGAGCTAAATTCTCTGTAGACAAAGTCTTATTTTGGGTATATGTATGTATACATACATGCATGCATATTTATGTGTATATGGATATAGATATAAAATCATCATCACCACCATTATCTCCATAATCATTACCTTTTCCCCAGCTGAACAGAATCAGTTGCCCCATCATTCTCCCAAAGAGGATCTATTACTTTCCTCCCCAGTTTTGGTCCCATGATGTTATAACCCCTTTCTGACCTCTAGTCTTGCTTATATTCTTTTTTTTTTTTTTTTTTGGTCTTCTCAGATACTGCCAACACCTCCCAATTTAGTATCAGCTACAAAATTAATTACCATACCACTTACCCATCTCTTCACGTCTACTTGGCAACAGGACCCTGAGGTCCTACCTTATCCTTGTCTTAAATCTTTTGTTATGGGACCTTAGCTATAGCAGCCAAGGATGAAGTGTTTGAAGGATGAGTTTGTATTTTGTATTTTTTCCTCTTTTTGCTGAGTATATGTGTCCTAGACTTTGAAATATATAGGTCTGACCTCCTAAACTCATTCTGACTATAGCTGCAGATTGAATAGCAAATTTATTCCCCAAGGGTTTAAGCACATGCTCTTTATGCAGACAATCCCCATTAAAGTCAATAGGTGTTTGGTCTGCATATGAAAAATGGTATTAAGCCTTAAATCATGCAATTTTCATTGCTGTACATCTCTGTCACTTTTACAGTGGTAGAGTGCAGAGTTAATACCAACTCCAGGTGTTCGGTGGAATTAAGTACTCCGTTGTTTATGTGTCACTTAAAATTGGGTTCCTGGCATTGATGGGCTCCTAGCCAGTCTGGACTATTGACATCACAAGTCGGTATTTTCCTATCCTTGGAAGTGGAGATCATGTCCTGATCATCTTTTCATCTCAAACCTTTGCTCTGGCTGTCATCTCCCAATGCCATTTTCAACTGGTTTTAGGGTGCTGTGTTCCTAACTCTGACTCTTCACAGGGAAGAATGAGGGTTCTTGAATCATAAAATTCCTTTTTCCATGTTTAAACTGAGCATAAGAGCCAACATAGTCCAGCAGACAACATGCTGGTCTTTCTTCATCAGCACACCATAAAGAAATCCACTGTCCTTCCATACAAATCTACTTTACAGTTAAGGAGCTTCACCCATAAATAGTGATCCAGACACTGGTAAAAGGTAGGAGCCCCACCTCCGGATTTCTGAGTCCAATTAGCTGCACCTCATCCTTTCTTTAGTTCAGAAAGGTTGCCTTCCATTGAAACTGTGGTAATTGTTTTCTCTCCCTCACTTTGCTTGGTCCTCTCCGGAGAATGGCTGCCCAGGGAAGATATTAAAAACAGCCAAAGGCATATCTTGCCCTTCTTGGTTGAAGTCTTTGCTCTGAATGTGTGAGATGTTTGTCTTTATTAATGAGAGGCATCCTCTCGAACTTGTTGGAATAGGAAGGTCAGGAGAATGCCGGAATGATTATTCATTCAGCCAAGAATATCCGAGTTAGGCTCTGGCTTTTCACAGACCATTTCTCTAGGAGCTGAGCAGGAGACAACATCTATATGTTCATCCCCTGGCGAGTCGGGGCTTTTGTTTGTTTGTTTGTTTGTTTTTGTTTTTGCCGCTCTTGCAACAAGTCTCTAATCCAAACTTTGCATCTCATCCAAAGCAAGGGCAATCACAACAATCTCTGAATTCCTGAGATCATATTGTAGAGCACTGATTTTTTTTTTTTGGGGGGGGGGTGTTGGGAAAACAGCTATTTAGTTGCTCTAATGATTTTTCTCATTAAAATGCAGATCCTGATGTGCATAGGGGAGAGATGGAAAACAGATCCACAGATCACACTGTGTCGCTGTTTGAAATCCCTCCGAGGTGAAGCGGCATAGATATGGGCCCTCCCCATCTATCTATTAGCTATGTCCAGCCCGAGAGATCCTTAATGATGTGGCTCACCTAGGAAGGGGGCGGAAGGAGAAAGGAAATGGATTCACTCATCTCCACCGCTGCTAGAGACTAGCTATTGTGCTCCAAGTACGGCAATTAGGAACCAAACAAACATTTTAACTTGGAAATATTGTGAATGACCTCCCAAAGACCAGCCCCACGGCTGATAATGATCAGTCCTTTGCCCAAGCCTTCATTTCTGAAGGCGAATTAATATTCTCATCACTAAATGCTCACTAAAGATTCGACAATAGGCCAGCTTTTCTCTTTTGTTAAAAACTTGCAAAGAGTTGCTGAGTTGAAAGGCAAAGTAAATCTTTCTATCTGAGGAGGTAAAGCTGAATGTTATTCCTTGTTTTTAACGGCGCTGTATTGGCGAGCTGCAAGCTGTCTTAACACGGGAGAGAGACCCGTAGGGACCTCTGTGCGTTTTCAGCAAGTCTTTGCATGCAGTGTGTTTGTACTAGCTGAAGATAGCGCATGACTCTCTAAATAATTTACAAGTTGATTAATAGACTCACATGGGTATAATTAGAAGAGGGAGAGACAGTGGATACAGTAACCGGTACAGTGCTTGGGGGAACAGGAGACTTTATTTTTTTAAAGAAACTTTCTAGGGTGCTGGGCGTTTGAAGATAAGTTGGGAAGAGCTCAGTGCCTCTTCTCTTTTGAAGTGGAAAT
The DNA here is from genome assembly GCF_016433145.1 of Gracilinanus agilis. Taxonomy (NCBI): domain Eukaryota; kingdom Metazoa; phylum Chordata; class Mammalia; order Didelphimorphia; family Didelphidae; genus Gracilinanus; species Gracilinanus agilis. Next base: position 278,742,072 of record NC_058131.1, read on the forward strand.
AGGACAGTTTGAATCCGTCGAGTTTAATTTTTCACAAGCTTTAGGGGCCCCGCAGTGCAACTCCTTTTTTATTATTGAGAAAATTCTACATTTTTCTTTCATTTTTCTACACACACACACACACACACACACACACACACACACACGCGCGCGCGCGCGCACACACACAGGCAGTCCAAACAGTAAGTAATAAACAGATTAATTTGCTCTTTTATTAAATGTATATTTTATTCACCTCCCCAAAACACACGGATACACATCTTCTTGCCCGCCCCCGGTCAGAACCCCCAATGTAAAGTTTCCTATAGGTGTATTAACATACACCCCTTTAATTTATGCATTTTAAAGAAACCCTCACCTCTGTTTGACAATGCTTTTGAAGTAGCTCCTTTTTTCAAGTCAAACTTTTGACTTTTCCACTGGGATTGCTACAAAGATTTCTTTATGGAAAATAGGTAGGAGTCTTTTTTTTTTTTTTTTTTTCAGTTGAAGAAAATCTGTGGCCAGGATAGTCAAAAGCAACTAGGTTTTAAATGCTGGAATTTCTGTTAATGGACTGAGGTTTAACGAGTCCTTGTTTCATCAATAGGTTCATTTGGCAGAATGGTCCTTCCATTATCCTTTTATCCCATTAGCTCACCTGGACTGTTTCTATTGTTGCTTTACATCTTAAAATCATAATTTACTAGGTATAGTCATCAAAGGATCATAGTTGGCTGCAGGAAACTGAGGCTGTGAAACAATCAGACATACTTTTGGTCCTATGACGTGAATAATCAATGAGTAGGTGGTTTTTCTCCTTGTTTTCATTGGAGATACCTTGGAAACTCTTCCTTCTTTCTCCATGGCCACAGTGGCTACGGAGAAAGAATAACATTCCAGGCTATTCAGCTATGAAATTGGTCTTGACAGGCAGTAGCCTACAGAGGACTAAACACTGTCTTCTCCAGTCTGGAAGTCCCATGGCAGAGCACAAAGAGATGACACCAAGGCCTTCCTAGAGATGCCCTCTAGATCTCTTTTCAGAATTCTAATTCCTGATCTGTTTCAAATTCCCTTGGCTTTTGTCAGTGTCCCAGGCAGGTGAAACTGAAATGGGTTTTTCTTCTGAAAATGGGTTTACACATCTTCTGGAACGACTCAAGAATACAAAAGTGAATCTTGTTGAATGGAAGATGAGGCCAAAGATTTTGGGCAGAAAAGCCAGTATAAATACATACATTAGCAAATATACATGTATTATCATGGCACCTACTTACCGATGAGCATATTAGAAGACAGAGGACCATATTAAGCCCTCTGTCAAAAAAAACTTTGTACTAAAACCACACAAGAAAGGGAAGGGAAGAATGGGCAATTGTCAATGATTCCTTAAAAGTTTGGAATTTGTGATTGTGACCAAAGTAAATTATAAAATAATCAAACATTTGAGTCTGAATTAACTAGGCTGCATATCTATACAGCCTAACTTTACTATCTCTATATCAAAATATAGTAAAAGAGCTCATTTACTAGCCTCCCCGACACCAAAAGCAAAAAGGAAAATTTGCCATTCATTTTCCAGCCTGATATCTCCAGGAGCCAGGGATCAAACTAGAAAAAACTGTTGTGGTTCAGGGTTATAGGGATGGATGTGTGTTTATGGAAAAAGGAGAGCCATTAGGAATAGGGACTGGATCTTCTATTTCATTAGGATAGAGAATTCTCTCCGCTAATGTAGGCCAGTACCTTCACTGTAACCTATTGTTTTAGAGACCTGCCTAGAGCTCTGAGAGAGGTTAAGTGACTTGCCCAGAGTCACACAACTAGTCCGTGTCTGAGGTAAGAATTGAAACCAGGTCTTTTGTCTTTGAGGACCACTCTCTGCCTGATAATCCAATTCCTTCCTCCACCTCCACTTCCAATCTCAAGCTTTGGCTCTATGCAATGACTTTTTTTTTTTTAAACCTTTACCTTCTGCCTCACTATCAATTCTAAGACAGAAGAGAAGCAAGGGCTAGGCAGTTGGGGTTAAGTGACTTGCCCAGGGTCACACAACTAGGAAGTGTCTGAGGTCATATCCGAATTCAGATCCTCCTGCTTTCAGGCCTTTGTACAGGTATTCTATCCACTCTCTACCTGGCTGCCTCTCTTTGCAATGATTTCTTCCATCCACAAAAGCTAGTCAATAGGAATTCAGATCAAACCACCCTTTCTTCTAGATCAAGTTATTCTTCAGAGCCCTTGAGTATACTATAGCAACTTCTTTCAGCTCTAAATCTACCAGCCCACACCAGATTAACAAAAAGGCTACTTGCATCCTCAACACAGTCTGGAAAGTGGAAAGGAGACATTGAAGCTCAGTAACTGGCCTCAGCATTTCACTGAGGAACTATATGGATTCCTCCATATATATGTATATACACATACTATATACATAAACTCCAGATTTTTTATTTGTTTATATTAATGTCACCAACTACTGATGTTGTCTCATTTCTACTCCTCCTTCCTCTTCCCTCTGATCTCAGATGCCTAGTTTCTACAACAGCTCCCTCCCTTATTCTCCTCCAAATCATAGACAAGACCACCAGCACCTTTAAAATTTATTTAGGATATATTTACAAGTTGCCCATCTCACACCACTGTGGAGTTGAACACACCCACATGAATTTTTTAGCCTCAAATAGCTACTTTAAAATGGCACACAGAATGGAACCTAAATCTGGGACCACAGGGGACTGTCCTGGTTAGAGCTTGAGATTTTTCTCCCACTTAAGTTTATTGAGATATTAGGCATGTCCCTCCCCAATTCTCCTCTCTTCACTGAGCGATGTTTTGACTTGTGCCTCTGGAGAAGTTAAAACCAATTTATTTTTTATTTGGCACTCACTATACCTCTCCAGTAGGCATGAAGCTTACACAGCTATAATCTTTTGACAACATTAGGTTTTGGACTACATTATAAAATCCAAAAATAAAAATTTAGCTCATCTTGCTTACATCTGACCTATGTTCCAAAGTTACTCTGTGTACTAGAGATTAAACCAGGCTTCATTGAATCATGGTAAGATGGGATGAAAGGATCCAAGCTCCCATTTTGCAAGGAGCTCTAATAGTTCATTGATCTCACAAAGTATCATCCTTACCCCACAGCATTTGTAGAATGATGGTCCTTAAATAAACATTTTTGATTAAATGAGACTCATTTACCTCAACAAAATGCAAAACAGAAAAAACAGCTATCAATCAGATCAAATGAAATTAAAAAAAGTAAAATGTCCCCTTGGCAGAAATCCCAGCACTTTGTCTGCTATGCAAGGAGAGATTTTCCACAAGGCCTGGGAGTCTTGACTCTTCTAGAACTGTATTTCTTGGCTTTCTCTAAGCCTTTTGCCTTAGTTATTGCCAAAGAGAGGAGGCATGAGATTTACGAAGTTGGGGGTTTGGAAGAATTGACTAGGTCTAGGGACAACATATTTCTATAAATTAAAAAAAATCCAATATACCTAAGAAATTTTCATCTTGGTCCTATTTTCTGCAGAGAGGAGTTCTTTGAAATTGTTTTAAACTGTTACCTATGGCCTGAGTTTATCAGAAAGACATATAATATTAGATTAATTTCTTTGTAGAATTTCAGAATGTAAGCGATGAATATTGTGGGGGTAACGCATGCCTTCTATTATTCCTTGGCCCTTCTAGACAATTCTCTGTGATTCTATTCTCTGTTCATTTCTGAGTAGGCTATCTGAGGTGGTGCAGGATACAACTTTGGCCAGCAGGTGGCAGTAAATAATAAACAAACACATGTAAGGATCTGGGAATGGCAGGATGGCTGAGCCCCCAGCCTGTCTATTAGCACTATAGGTGCTTGGAAAGACAATCATGATTTCCATTTACATCTGGGGAAAAGGCAGGCAGGCACTAGCAATTTCCAGGAGCTGATGCCATGCTATTATGTTCACTCGTAGTCTTTAAGAAATGAGGATGGATTAGGTTTCTTTGAATTTCTCTGATGGTAACAACAGGTGCTTTCTAAAAGGGACCAACCTCATGTCTCTGAGCTCAGGCTTTCTAGAGCTTCCTTTTCTCACTTTTCAAAAGCACCTAAAGGCTTGGGGTGTAAAAAGACCCGGCTGCCACCATCTTCGACCTTCTCCTAATCTTCACCCCATCCCAGAAGGTCTTACCAAGAATGAATGTTCATTGACTTTGCCTGGGAACCTGCCTACCTCCCTAGTTGCTTGAAGAGGAGGAGGAGGGTATTTCCTCATTCAGTATTCCCCAGTTCAGGACTGAGAGATTGAGGGGCACTGAGGATATATCGATTGGGTCTTTTAAGAAAATTATTTTATTTTTTAATACTATGATCATTTCCCAGTGATTACCCTTCAAAATCCCCAACAACAACAGAACCCTCCTAATACAAACAAGGAGTAAACACAGTGACTCTGTCTGGAAATATGTGCCTCAATCTTCCCCTAAAGCCCAGCATCGTTTTGCTTTATACCATCAGTCCTCCAAAGTCATAGTAGGCCACTACATTGATCAGAGTTCTGAAGTTTTTCAGGGGACTTTTCCTTTATATTATTATGCTCCTTGTGGAAATTGTTCTCTTGATTTTTCTTTCTTCGTGCTTCCCAGGTTTTTCTGAATTTTTCCTGTTGATCATTTCTTATAGCATGGCAATCCACCAAACATTCACGTACATCTTTTTGTTCATTCATTCCCCAACTGATGAACACCTGCTTCCCTTCCAGTTCTTTGCTTCTTCCAAAAAGTGCTGCTATAAATGTTTTTGTATGTAGGATCCTTCTCTGTTTTGTACCCCTTTGTTGTAAATGACTAGCAGTGGCACACTGATTGTTTCATCTCCTTGTCACTTAGGGGTAGGGAAAGGGAGGAACATATATAAGTATCAGAAGGGCTGTCATTTGGAGGGAAAGATCAGATTTGCTATTTCTGGTTCTAGAGGGCAGAACCAAGAGTAGTGAGGGGACATTGTGAAGACGTCAATTTAGGCTTGATGCCAGTTAATGCTCTCTAGAAGTAGAATTGAGTGTCTTGGGAGGTCCTTGAGCAGAGGTTGGATCAACATTTGCCTGATATTTTACAGTGGACATTCCTTGGTTAATGGGTTGGACTAGATGGCCTATGAGGTCCTTTCCAACTCTCAAATTCCATGATTTCTTCCCTACCCCGACCAACACTCATATCTTTAGCTTTATACAAGTCAGCCTTTTTTTTTTTCATCTAAGTGTATTGGTTTCAAGGCAGAAAAACAGTAAGGGCTAGGCAATTGTGGGTTAAGTGACTTGTCCAGGATCACACAGCTAGGAATTCTTGTTTGAACCCAGGACCTCCCATCTCTAGGCCTGGATCTCAATCCATTAAGTCACTTAGCTGGCTAGATCCTATCCCCAGTCCCTTCCCACTCCCCCAACCTCCACCTAAGGTGGCCTTTAAGGGGAAAAGAAGTCTCAGAAGTGGAACTTCACGTGTGGGATTGTAGCAAAGTTGTTCAATGAGAGTAGCCAGGAGGGTCATGAACTAATTTTTTTCAAGATGGGAATTAATCTAAGTTCATATAGGCCCCAGGTTTGTTACAATACCAAATGACTGCTTCCTTGAGTCATTACCTCGTCAGCAGGAGAGCTGGAGATGGAGAGATGTAGAAAGGGAGAGGAGTGCCCAGGAAGGAAGACAAGGTAAGTTTTGCCCAAATTCATATACCCTAGGAATGTCACTTCCCCATTTCTGAAACACTCTTTCAAGTCTCAGATGCCTTTGAGCTCTAATGTTTGAATATTTTGCATCTAGAGCACATTCACTTAAAAGTAAGAAGGGGGATTAGTTATAGAAAACTACAACAGATGGCAGCATGATGAAATGGAAAGTCTACAGATTGGGACTGGAGAAACCTGTGTCACCTTGGGAAGAACTGTCTTCCTCTCTGGGCCTCAGAATCTTTACATGTAAAATTAGGCATTTGAACCAGACAGTTTCTAAGATGACCCAGTTCTTGAATTCTGTGATTTGGCATAGAGTGAAATGGCAGAGTCAGAGAAAGCCTCACAATCCATCAGGTATGGCATGTGGGGACCATCACCATGCTTGATTTGGGGGGGAATTCAGTCTTTAGGGCATAGACTCATTCTAGTCTGGATGCTATGTCTCTTGGGCTTGTCACAGTCTCCATTGATAAGCTGTGTTAAGCCACTATTTAAAATCAGTAACCAAGTCTATTAGGAAACAAATGAATTGAAGTTAAACTCCTGTAAGGTCATTGTGAGGACTCATGTTTTTCATGGAAGAGCTTGAGCAAGCAAGTGAAGTTATCCAGTGTGGCCTCCTAAAATAATAGGACATTCACATCTTGCACTTTGCTAAATTTAGGGTTGACAGGACATTCCAAGGAGGTAGCCCTTAGCAGCAGCTAGTACTCAGGGTAAGATGTTAACTGTCAAGCACTGAAATCAAGCCTTAGGCATCTGAATTAATGGTGAAAGACTTTAGACCCAAGCTGAAAAATCTCTATCTGAAAAAAGGATAAAGGCTAAATGGGCAGTATTATCAAGGGGACTTTAAACTTTTGGCAGAACACAACAGCAGAAATCCTTTCCGAAAAGTGCATTTGTGCTGAACTGGCCAGCCAGATAGGGCAAGGTGGAAGAAATGAGTCGATAGCCTTCACAGGGAAAAAGAGTTTTAAAAAGAGGGAGAAAAAAAAGAGACTGAAAGAGAATAAAAGCATACTAACTGGAGATAGGAGAGGAGGTAGATTTCTTGGACAGTTTAGCTAAATGTATGGTCTTCTCCAGGGCTGTGTCCTGGGATCTCACATGTTTCAGGGAATCTTTCGAGAAGGTGAGAAGAAAAAGCTCATTTGGAGAGAGTTTTTCTTGCCTCAGATGAGGCAGTTCAAGTCAGTGCATCCAGAGTCATCTATAATTTGCTTTAGCCTCTAGCAATATCTCCCACCCCTCTTCACCTCAACCCAGATAAGTGCCACAGAAGCCCTGCTCTATGGGGGAAGCTCCCTAATGTTGTGTGAGAAAAAATTTTAAACAGGAATAGCTTTGCCTTTGCCTTTGTAACTCACCTAGATCCTCAGTTCATACCATAATCTTTGGAGCTCTTTAAGAATACTGTAACAACCCACACCTGGAGCTTTTTGGTGAAGCCCAGGGTTGGAGGATCTCAGGGGTGAGAATTGTGGGATTTGCTCATGTCAGAGTCAAAACATGATATATAGATCAACCCTCAACTGAACAATGAAGGGACATCGATGATGAAAGTATATATGTATTGGGGGATGAGGACAAAACCATTTCTGCTCAGGAAAACTAGCTGTGTCTATAGATATATGTAAGGAACTTTCTAGAACCCTTTCCTTCAAGACCTGCCACTTCATAACCAGATTTGCCGCCCAGTGCATAGAATTTTTCATCATATATATGACACCAAGGTTAGCAGATGTTACACAGGAAATCTGTTGTATCTAAATAGAACAGCCTCAGATACTTCCCAGCTGTGTGACCTTGGGCAAGTCACTTGACCACCATTGCCTACCCTTACCACTCTTCTGCCTTGGAGCCAATACACAGTATTGACTCCAAGATTGGAAGATGAGGGTTTTAAAAAATAAATAAAATAAAATAAATAGAAGAACCGAATTTATATTAATACATCTTTGTATTCTCCCCTGTGCTTAGTGTAAGAGGTTCTTAAAATGCATGCTGATTGATTGATGGAATGAGTAATCCAGAAAGATGGCATAAGGTAGGATATCTAAGTGAAAATGGCATTACTCAACAGGCAGTCTTATAAAGGGGAAAAAGCAAGAGACTGAGGAACAGGAGACCTGAGTTCAAGTACAGATTCTGCTACAACTTGTTATTAATTATTAGACAAATTGATTATTTTTTTCTGTTCTCATCTGTGTAAACAAGGGGGTTAGACCATGTGGTCTCTAAAGGCTCTCACGTCCCAAGATAACTTCTTCATTGTTCTATTATTATTTTTATTCCCACAAAATTGTGTTGTGTTAACTGAAGAAGATCCCTTAGTGATCTGTCCCATGAACACATGAAGACCTGAAAAATATTTTTGATCTTCACTCATAATTAGCAAAAAATTCTTTCAAATTGCTGTATTGTTGTATTGTCCCAGCTCCTGGGTAGTGGTATATATCAATTGGGATTAAAAATAAATTTCACAATTCAAAACCATAATGAAATTACCAAAAGTACTAGTTACAAGTATGTAAAAGCTACTAGAGTCTAATTCTCTTCTCTCCTCTATGTTCAGAAAAGCAAAAATAGTGAACTTGCCAAGTACAAGGGAGAGGAAACTCCCTTTTCTCAATTTCCTCCTGGGAGTTGTCTTCTTCCATAACTTGGAATAAGCCATTTTCTTGTGCTGATTGAAAAGTTGTCATGGTAAAGACACCAAGCACAGAGGGTAATGAATAGGCTACAATGAATTGCCAAAAAGGAACTTTCAAAAGGAACAGGAATCAAGGATGGGAAAAGTGAGGAATGAAAGGTGGACAGCCAGAGTGCTCTATCAATAATTGACCCAATTTCAGAAGAAAAGAAAGATTTCCAGCATGTTGGGGAGACTCCTAGAATGAGAATTGTGGAGTGGGGAAGAAATGTACAGGAAGCACAAAGATGGTCGGGCATGGATGGATTGTATTTTTCATCCTTGGTAGAAACTCCCAAATAAATGAGAGCAAAGATCTTTCTGCATATTAAGAGTTGGGGTGAGGACAGACAATTGGAAAGCTTCCTGAATATGATAGAGTCTTGAATGGAAATCAAGAGACTTTGATTGAGTCTATTGGCCACTCATTTGTAGAGTGAGCTTGGATAAAGTCACAATTTTCCTCATTTCTAAGGTGAGAGGATAGAACTATATGGTGTCTAAAGTCTTTTCTGGTTCTACTATCTTATGTCATTCTAAATTCTTGAATATTAATATAACAATATAGAGGTTTCTTTATCTTTCCACAGGCATTTAAAAGTCATTAACAATAACATGAATATTAAGCTAGAAGGAGCTAAAATGCTCCCAGATCATGCTTATTCTTTTTATTATGAACTAAAATAGTAATCAACAAAATAGGAGCATTTCTGCATGCAAAGAAGACCAGAAAATGAGGTTTGCATTTTAAATCATGAATATATATGTCAGCTTGTCTCTTAAAATTACTGCCTTACCTCAAAGGAATAAGGAACTGAAGGAATTCCATGTGAACTGGAATGACCTCCAGGAACTGATGCAGAGTGAAAGGAACAGAACCAGGAGAACATTGTACACAGAGACGAGAACATTGTACACAGAGACGGATACATTGTGGTAAAATCGAAAGTAATGGACTTCCCTACTAGCAACAATGCAATGATCCAGGACAACTATGAGGGACCTATGAGAAAGAACACTATCCACATTCAGAGGAAGAACTATAGGAGTAGAAACACAGAAGAAAAACAACTTCTTGATCACATGGGTGAATAGGGTAGGGATATAATTAGGGATATTGACTCAAAATGAGCACCCTAGCACAAATATCAATAATATGGAAAATAGGTCTTGATCAATGACACATGTAAAACCCAGTGGAATTGTACGTTGGCTATGGGAGGAGGTGGGAGGAGGGGAGGGATAGAACATGAATCCTGTAACCATGGATAAATGTTCTAAATTAATTAATTAAATAAAAGATAGTATTAAAAAAATAAAAACACTACAGTCATTTACAACTACAAAAAAAAATCATTGCCTTAAAATTGGGACACTAATGCATTGTTGGTAGAGTTGTGAACTGATCCAATCATCCTGGAGGGCAATTTGGAACTATGCCCAAAGGGCATACCCTCTAAATCCAGTAATACCATTATTGGCTCTGTATCCCAAAGACTAATAAAAAAGGGGAAAGGACCTACTTGTACAAAAATATTTATACCGCCTCTTTTTGTAGGGGCAAAGAATAGGAAATTGAGGGAATTCCCATCAATTGGGGAATGCTGAACAAATTGTGGTACATGTTGGTGATGGAATACTATTGTGCTATAAGAAATGATAAGTGAGTTGGTTTCAGAAAAAGCAAAGTAAGCAGAACTGAGAGAACATCGTACACAATCACAGCAATATTGTACATTGATTATCTGTGCAAACTTGGCTATTCCCAGCAATGCAATGCAATGATCTGGGATAGTGATGGGCAAACTTTTTAAAAAGGGGCCAAAGGAAAGGAAAAAATCTTTAGGCAGGCCAATATAAATTTATTAAAAAATAGCAATGATACATTTTATAAAATTCTTGTATTTTTTGTGATACTAAGCCCTATTAATGACTGAAAGATTATGAAGGAGAAGGACCGCATCCGTCCCACGGGTCGTAGTTTGCCCATCAATGATCTGGGATAATCCTGAAAGACTTAGGGCAGGGAATGCTATCCATCTCCAGAGAAAGGATTATTGGAGTCATCTTTCACATCAGTGTATTTGTGGCTTTATTTTGAAGTTTTGTTTATGTATGATGTGTGTTCTTACAACAATGACTAATATGGAACTGTGTTTTGTATGACAATAAAAATAAAAATTTTAAAATAAAATATCATTGCCTTACTTATCTGTACTTCTTCCTTCTGTTATCGCTTGTTTGTGTATTTTTAGATGTTTCATTGATGCTCTTTTTCTTTTTGGGGGGAGGGGGAGAAGAGGAGGAATAATTACTCTTCCCCTCAACCCAAATAAAAAAAAAACCTCCTTTATATAAAATAAGTATATTTATCAAAACATATTTATGTGCACTACTCATATGTGAAAATGTGTCTTATTCTATACTATTAGTTTGATTTCTTTTTTCAAAATTTAATCCTTTTTACCAGTTTTGTATACTCTTTCCCAAACCCTTCCAACCTGCCATTGAACAATTTTAAAAACTGAAAAATAAGACCCTTATTTTGAATATGCATGTTACAGCAAAACAAATTCCCACATTGGCCATTTCCCAAATATGTCTCATTCTGCATTTTAAAGTTTATCACCTTTCTGGCAGGAATGGCTTGTTTTGTCTTTAGTCGTCTGTAATTGCCTTGCCTTAGAGTTTCTAAAGTTGTTTTTCTCTGTGTTGTTTTCATTATACGTTTTTTTTTCTCCCAGTTCTGTTCCTTTCACTCTGAATCAGTTCATAAAAATCTTCCTAGTTTCCTCTGAAACTATCCATTTAGTAATTTCTTATGGTGCATTATTATTCTATTACATTCATATATCATAATTTGTGTTGCTGTTTCCCAATACATACTGCTTCTTTGGGTTTCCAACTTTCAACTATGATGAAAAAAATGTTATATATATAACATATATACCCACATATTATATGTACAGATATAGATATATATTTAGATATATAGGTCCTTTTCCTCTTTCTCTGATCTCTGGAGTACAGGACTAGGAGCTGTATAGTTGGGCCAAAGTAAGTACAGTTTGGTAATTTGAAAATCTCTTTCTAGAATGACTGGACTAATTCATAGCTTCACCTATAGTACATCAATGTGCCTATTTTCCCATAGCTCCTCCCACGTGCGCCATTTTCCTCTTTTGTCATCTTTATGTGTCTGATGGGTGTAAAATAGAAAGTTTGATTTTTAAACAGAATATCTTCAAGGGACTGTTAGATCCAGATGGGCTTGGACCTAATGATCTCTCAGATCCCCGCTGTTGCTAAGTTGTATGGATTCTAGGATTCTGTGGTTCTATGATTCCATTCTAACACAACAGAGGAGGACAACTTAAAAGAAGTATTATATTTAATCATTCTGCTCTTAGGAAAGACAATTTTCACCATTACATTTTTTTAAACCCTTACCTTCTGTCTTCGAGTCAATACTGTGTATTGGCTCCAAGGCAGAAGAGTGGTAAGGATAGGCAATGGGGGTCAAGTGACTTGCCCAGGGTCACACAGCTGGGAAATGTCTGAGGCCAGATTTGAACCTAGGACCTCCCGTCTCTAGGCCTGGCTCTCAATCCACTGAGCTACCCAGCTGCCCCCTCACCATTACATTTTGAAGAACATTTTCCCATATATTTGAAGATCATCTTTAAAAGTCCATTCTCACCTCCTTCTTTGTAATAGCCATAAAAAGTCATTGCAAAGCCCTTTGAGACACTCGAATCCAACACCTCATTTTAAAGGTGATGAAGGAAACAGAGACCAAGACTCATCTGCAATTCATATATTTAATCACTTGCTGAGCTAATGTTAAAACTAAATTCAGTTTTCAATAAGCATTTGTTAAGTGCTTACTGTGTACCAAAAATTTGACCGAGCACAATAGAGAAAAGGATAAAAATGAAACAGCCCTTGTGTTCATGGAGCTTTTATAGTCAGTCTCCTGAGGGAAACAAGGGGTCCACAGATATTTCAGTTTTAAAAAAAACCATACAAAATATTAGACCTGATTCACAGGTCTTCTTTCAACTATAACATGATGCCGCTTTCCTTTTCACAATCCCCTTGGAGCAATGTGGGTTTTGAGTTTCTAAAGGAGATGAAAGGTAATGTCAAGCCATAAAAAACTAAGTGATCATCATTCAATATTTGTGGACTGGTACTAGGTTTAAACCCTTTACAGAATTTATATGTAAACTCCTTGAGGGATGGCCTAGGACTTTGGCTTTTCCCTTTGCATCCAAAAGTAAATAGTCTGTGCATAGAACCAAATTGAGTTTAGTTATGATCCTGCTCTTTCTAAGTTCTTTAAAGAACCTCCATTGTGCTGGTGGCTATATTCAAATTAGTACAATGAAGAGCCCTGGTCTCTCAGTACAGTGAGGGCCATTGTGTCAATATTTCTTACATATATCTCTTTTTTGCCTATTCTTATCATCACTTTTATACCTCAGCCTCCTAATAGATCTCCCTGCCTCCATTCTTTTTTTTTTTAAACCCTTAACTTCTGTGTATTGGCTCCTAGGTGGAAGAGTGGTAAGGGTGGGCAATGGGGGTCAAGTGACTTGCTCAGGGTCACGCAGCTGGGAAGTGTCTGAGGCCGCATTTGAACCTGGCACCTCCCGTCTCTAGGCCTGACTCTCAATCAATTCACTGAGCTACCCAGCTGCCCCCCTCCCTGCCTCCAATCTATCCCTTTCTCATTGCACAGAGCTGACAATTTACTCTTTAACACATAGCTCTGATCATGTTACTTCCCTGCTTATAAACCTTTGCTAATCCCCCTCCCCAGTGATCACTGGATTATAGCTAGACCTCCTCATTTTACAGTGGAAGAAAGTAAGGCCCGGAAAGGAGGAGAATGACCTTAAAGTCCCACACAATAGTAATTGGCAGATCTGGAACATAAATCCAGGTGATCCATCAAATCCAGTGCTCTTTCTGCTACCTCTCTCCTGAAAAAAAAAGTACCAGATCTTTAGCCTGACATTCAAGGACCTTTATATTTTGGCCTCCATCTACCTTTCTACCTTTATTTCAGTATAGCTTCTTTGAATATTCTATTTTTGGCAAATAAATTATTCACTGTTCTACACACATTCCCCAAACTTTCCCATTTCTCTGCCTTTCTTTAGTGTTTCCTGTATCTGTAATGCCTTTTGCCCAGCTCCACCTATTGAAATAGTAGCCAGCTTTCCAGGCTCAGCTCAAATTATATGAACATTTTTTTGTTGTTCATACCTTTTGTTTTTCTTTCACATGCATTGCCAAATATATCCCTCCTTCCGCTCCCTTATCTTGTCAGACCTTCCTTTATAACAGAAATTTACAAAGAAACCACAATTCAACAAACTTCAACCATGTCTGAAAGAATAAGCAATATTCTACAGCCGTAGCTCCCCCCATCTCTGGGGAAGGAAGACAGGTACACATCTCCAGCCCTTCTCTGGTCAAAGCTTGGTCATGATAATTACAAAACATTCAGTTTTGTTTTTATTGTTCTTTCTGTTTACATTGTTGTAAGTCTCAGAGAAGCACTTATTTTTTGAGTTTCTTTTATCTGTAGGATTGTATTAGGGAAGCTATGTATCTCTAAAGAAGGTGTGAAGCAGTCAGTTATAATAACTATATAGGAAACTATCTTCTCTTGAGAACTAATTTCACAGCAAACAATGGTAATATTTACCAATCATCTCTGAAAAATGAGTGCAAATTGCAGGGAATGCAGTGCAAATTGCTGGAACTCAGAACATCACCCACATAGGATATTTAATGAGTCTGGGGGAGAAGGTATAAATTTCAGGAAAATGTCAGTTGTGTCAATGTAAATAAGAGGTTTCCATGTAATATTTCATTTTCTATATACATTTCCCGTAGTCTTCAGTTATCTCTGAAACATGGAATCTTGAGAAATATTTGGTTCTAAATATGAATCAGAAAAGAATGTGCGGTGAAGATTAGAGAAAAGCAAGTTATAGGAGATCATGGTTTAGCCAAAAAACCCAAAACGAAAATAGAACTAGGGTTGGTCATCTTATAAGTCCTAAACCTACAGGGGAAGGTCAGTGCAACCTGAAAGCTGAACCTGGGGCCAGCTTGTTAAATCATTTTGTACCAAAACAGGGGATCTCCCACCTAGATGAAAACCAAAAAGCTGGCTGACACCCAGTCTCCTTTGTGGACTTGCTGCAAAGCTCCCTTGTGCTGCTCTGAGCATCAGATGTGTCGGGAGGACTTCCACAGTTTGGCTTCATAGAGCTCCAGTGGGAGGAACAAAGCACATACTCAATGTTCCTAGTTCAGTGATTCATTTCCCCAGTCCACTATCGCCCTTCTTTTTGCTAAGGCTCCCCCAGTATTCTTACTTGGATTTGCATCTTGCTATGTGTGTGCATTTATATGCAAAGATTCTAATTTTAGGCATATGCTTTTGAATTGAATGCTTGGGTTTCTAATTATGAAAACAACGGTCTTCTCTAAATACCAAACTCATTCTGGTTTCATAAATGCTAAGAATTATTATGGACATATTAATAGTGTGAAAATAGAGTATGGTATAGAAGGGGAAAAAAGAGCAATGGAGTTGGGAGTTAAGAGGACGTGGCTTCAAATCCCATCTCCCATCTACTGACTTGGATGACCCCTGTCAAGTTACAGTTTTTATAAACAGTAAAATGGGGAGGATAATAATAGCACCCTCTTCACAGGGTTGTTTTGAGGATCAAATGGAATGATAAATGTAAAGTGCTTTACAAACTTGAAAACGATACATAAATTTTAGCTATTATTATTGTCGTTGCTACTTAACCTCTTAGGTTCTTAGTTTCTTCAGTTATAAACTTGAGAGGCAGTATGGTATAATGATTAGAGAGCTAACCTCTGAGGAAGACCTGAGTTCAAATCCTGCCTGTGAGACATACTGGCTATGAGACTGATTTCTCTAGTGAAATCATTTGAAAATGATAATCAGCATTAACATGATAAACTCATAATTCTTCCACTCTTTAAGCACGTGGGACATTGTATTCAAGAGTATAATCTTGTCTCTGAATTAGGTGTATCCATCAGTGATGGAGCTGATTTTTCTGTAATTAAAAATATGATAAGCATTTACATGATTGTGCACTGTCCTTGGGGACATAGATCTCTACACACTGGAAATTATTGCAAGTCTTTTAAAAATGGAAGACATATTTCCTTCCTTGAAGTACATTAGTTAGTATTCCATCATATTCACACACATACCTTATTCAGACATTCTCCAATTGATTAGGCATCTCTTGGTTTCCAATTCTTTGCCACCACAAACATTGTTGCTATAAATATTATTGTACATATAGATTCTTTTCCTTTTTCTTTCATTTCCTTGGGGACATAGATCTCTACACACTGGAAATTATTGCAAGTCTTTTAAAAATGGAAGACATATTTCCTTCCTTGAAGGAGGCATATAAACAAACACACTGGAAAGACCTTGAAAACCATTGTAAAGCAAAGTATATAGTTGAAATTATTATTAATCATTCAATTGATCTAAATACCAACCCAAACTTTTGCCTTGAGGGCCAAACTCCATAGAGCTGGACATAAAATCCAGCCACCATTTCATGAGTGACTACTCTTTATAAAGTCCTGTGCTGCTTACATAAGAGAATAGAAAGATGAATAGAAATGGTCATTACATTTTCACAACATTTAATTTTGATTGTTTTGTTGTGTGTGTGTGTGTTTTTTTTTTTTTAATTTAAATTGCTGTAGTTACTGTGTATATTGCTTTCCTGGTTCTGCCTACTTTACTGTGCATCAGTTCACACAAGTCTTCCCATGCTGTTCTGCCAAGAGAAATTTCATAAATTCTATTTTATGACCTTTGTCTAAAACAAAATCTTATTGTTTTCCCTTCTAGTTCCTGATCAAATCGTCATTAGAGTTCTCGCAAAACGTCTTGGTGAACAGGATTGTATTTGCTATGGATGGGTGCTTCATGGTTTCCCTCGAGACGCAGATCAAGCAACTCTCCTGGAAAATGTGGGATTCACACCCAACAGGTATGTTATTGGTCGTAGCAAGTATTTTTGAAGCTTGGTGAGGGTCTCCCTTGTTAGACTTTTTGTAATTTGGATCACAGGATTTCGAGACCTTATAAATGCCTGAGTTAAACTGTATTATGTTGTACATGAGGGAGTTGAGGTCCAGAAGAAGTGACTGGCTCAAAGACAAAAAGGTAATAATTGATGGGGCTAGGATTTGAACCCATGTCTTCTGAATCTAAATCTAGAGCTAATTATACTATCAGATGCCCACTGCATCTACCCACACACAGGAGGGAAGTCCTAGGTTCTAATATGACCTCAGACATTTCCCAGCTGTGTGACCCTACGCAAGTCACTTAAGCCCAATTGCCTAGCCCTTACCACTTTTCTGCCTTGGAATTTATACTGAATATCAATTCTAACACAGAAGGCAAGGGTTAAAATAATGGTATGCTTTGATCTGCAATCAGACTCCATCAGTTCCTTCTCTGAAAGTAGATAGCATATTTTTTTTGTCATAAGCCCCTCAGAATTGTCTTGGAGCTTGTATATTTTATTGCTGGGAATAGTTAAGTCATTCATAGTTGACCATCATATAATATTGTTGTATTGTTGTTAAGGTGTACACCATTCTTTTGGTTCTGCTCACTTCACTTTGCATCAGTTCTTGGAAGGCTTTCCAAGTTTTCCAGAAAGCATCCTTGCAAGGAAATTCTTAAAATAACCAGCTTGCCACAGTAAACTGACTCATCTTTTCCCTTAATTTGTCAACTTGTAAATTATTCACATCCATACTCCTTATTACCAGCCTACCACAAGTGGTTACTCCCTCACTCTGGATATGTGGAGTAATAGAATAGGATTGTCAGAGTGGCAATCGAATATAGGAGCTATAAGTGATCTTTGAATAAAGAATAAGAACTGAAAGAGGCCCAGAACATTGAATGTGGGAGCTGGAAGAGACTGAGAAGTCACCCTCCCTCCCCTTACTGATGGGAAAAGTGAAATAACTTGCTAGAGTTTACAAAGCTGACTATTGTTAGAGATTGTATTTACAATATCACTGTAAATCTTTTCCTAATATCAGCTTCTATCCACTGAATTCTTTTCTCTATTCAAAAATATTTATTAAGCATTCCTTTGGTTATGGTATTAAATGAATTGAGTAAGTAAGATCCTTGCCCTCTAGGATTATGTGACTGAACTGAACAGTCAGCATTATCACAGAGAAGATCAGGATGGAGACTGAAAGAATTTGGAATAAATATAGTTTTAGATAGCTTCTAGCTGTTTTTCTTTTATCTTTCAATATCAGTATGATATTCCTTTCTCTTATTTGAAAAAACTTCCAGTTAACTAGCCTTTCCTGGCATTGTAGTGGCCAGGACTAAATTGCAGCTGTTGCCTCATTAGAACTCTGTAATTCATGTCTACCTCATAGCTCTTAAAGTAATTCTCAAGTATACTATATTCAAACAATATTCTCCTTTCTAAAATGGGAAAATTCAGCCTAAGGTTGACTGACTTTTCCAAGATTCTATGCTCCAGAGTGGAGAGCTCAGAATAGAATGCTGGGTTATCATTACTATTAATAATGCAATATGCTTGTGTGTGAGTTTTAAAAAATATTTTCCTAAGCACTTTCATGCACGTGAACTCATTTGATCCTCAAAGCAGCAATCTGTTATCAGGGCAATTGTTGGAGAAAGATTCAACCTATCCTGCCTTGCGACTTCTCTTATATTGTCATTTAACTTTGTGTACATGCCTGTCTCTTCACTAAACTGGTTTTTTTGTATCTCCCACAGTGCCAGGTCTTTGCTATTCTCTCACTCTCTCTCTTCCCAATAACAACGCCCCCATTCTCATTCTGCTGGAGCATTTTGCCATTGATTACAGTAATTCATGTCAAATATCCTGTTGTTGTTACGGCCTCATCATTTAAACTTCACTGGCTTTCCACTATATCAGTCCTCAGTCTTCTCTGATTTCCATAATAACTCCCAAACAGTGTTGCTTTCTGAGCTTTTCATCACTGTTAAAATTGTTCCTCTTATTGACCTTTAACATGAGTTGTGAAATTCTGGGGCTATGATTTCAGTCGAGGCCACAATACCTTTTTTGTTTTGTTCCCATGTTGGACAAGTAATCTCATCATGGCTGGACTGTATCTCATTTTAAGTACGTGAAATGTTTGGGGACGAAAGGCACTCTGGATCAACTTAAGATAATCTTACCCTTAGAAAAACCACATGAATCAATGTGGGTTAGAGGAGACGTGTCTATTGCCATGTTTCTAAACCCCAGGTCAGAATGTTGTATTTGCTGAACCCATATACTATGTATACTAGTGTCAAAGAACCAGCCCTATGATTTGAGGTAGATACAGTGCTTATTTTTAAATGGGCAAGAAAGCGCTTCACAAATATGACTCTGCTTTCATTTAGGCTTGCAAAGAACCCACTCGCCCAGGTAGTAAGGATCAGCAGCTAGAGAATTAGTAGGGAACAGTGGCTTAATTTATTTGACCTCGAAGCAGGAAGAAGGCAGATACATTTTAAAATATTCATTTACAAGCTTGATCTAATCCTCTGTCTCGTGTTTAATCATTTTCCTACATGGGCTTCCCTTTGCTCAGAGGATGCTTTCTCTTCCTTTTCTTTTCTCCCTCCTTTTCCTTTCTCTGCCCCACCCAAGCATATGCTTTGAATTAAACATTTCATGATTAATCCTGCCGATAATTTTTGCCATAAAACCTTGAAGTCCGGTTATAGACTGAGAGAAAGAGAGATTCGAAAATCAAACCACCCACCCTGGGAAAGCACATTAGGGCTATAATTCTGGTTCAGGTGTGATGCCAATTATAAAACACTCTAGCTGTGGTGTTGCTGTTTTTGACACCAGGAAGAAATCTTGACAGAATTATAGCCTGGAAATCAATCTGGGAATAGGATACAGAAATCTATAACTCAGATATGAAAACAATCTACAAAGGCTCATTTTTAGGAGAGTTCGGTTGATAAAATTAGATTAAAATAAATTTACATATATATCAAGTTTATTATTAAAATATACTCACACTAGTAAACAGAGTTATTGGTGAAAGGGTAAGCTACTCTGTGTATTGGATTCAAAAGCAGACCTCTTTGGCTTATCAGAAAACAGAGTTATTGTCTACTTGTCACAGTATAAATCTCTTTCTTAGAGCTAATAAATGGATAGTGTTCAAATGCTATGTTTTGTCTGACTCCCACCGCATAAACCCAGTGCACATAATACTAAATTATATACCATTGAGCAGTATCAATCTCTTGATTCCAACATCATACAGTGAAGGGAACAAACCAAGTAATTGATGGCAGAAAAGAAGGGGGGAAAAGTTATTTGAGAACAAACAATATGGGCTATAAAGTTTGTTAAAACACAATAATAATGATATAAAAAATAGCCACTGCTTCATCCAAAATTCTGCCCTCTGCCTAACAGTAAAATAATTCATTTCATGCTGCAAATTTGAAGCGTGGTGTTTTCCTTTAGAATTAATATTTACCATAGAAAGAGAATAGAATTCAGATTGATGTCGGTAAGTTTCCGGTAAACCAGACAAAAATGTCTTCTTGCCTCCTTCGCGTCTGAGGTACAAGGAGGAGGCAAACTCGTTTTGAAAATTCTCCCTGTTGCTGAAGTTGCCGTATATCTGGATGTGGTCTTAATTATGTTGAACTATGGAAGTCTTTGAGGTGAACGAGAAGGCAAATCTCACTGGTAGTTTTGAGTGACGATGGCATTGGGATGGGGGCCATTAAAAAAAAGGATCATTAAAACCTCTCATGTCAGAGGGTTGCAAGAATTGGATGGTTAAAATAAAAGACTTTGGTTTACTTATGTCAAGGTTTAATGGAGACTTTCATTGAGAGCAGGTACAGAATCCTGTTTGTTTTAGTTCAGCAGGCATGGCTGCAGAGCACCTGGGTGAAAAATAGAAAGGAGTTGTTCAGTACAAGATATCTGTAAAATTCCAGATGAGTTTATGACAGCCAAATACAGCTGAGTGCTACCAGGCATTTTATAATTGTTATTTTCCTTAAAATGGCTTTTTTTCTCCTACTTTCTTTTTTTTGGGGGCTAAATAAATCCCTCAAGGACGATCGTTTGGACTAGCTAATTTGTGTTTCAAGAACCCTAGTGCAAAATGGAAATTGCTCCATGGAAGGGGCTAAGACAGAGTTGGTTGTGCTTTTAAAGGCCATCCCAAGTAAGACAGACATGCAGCTCCACACCCACATTTGCTGGGGAACTTTATTTTAGTTGTCACTGGGAAAACTGTGACAGATCTCTTGTCATTAGGTTTGCCTCCTAGACTGTGCCAGGGTTATTTCAGTCCTCGCTAAACAAAAAGACAGTTATCACAAACAGCCTGCTGGAGAGCAGAACTGGTGTCTACACGGGAGGGCTGCCTCCAAGGGAGAGACAGTGTTGACAGCAGTCAAACACTGGCAAATTCCAACCATCTAAAAGATCCTGAAATATTGTTGCCCCATAGACCGGAGAGGGGTGGAGAAATCTCACACCAAAGTGGTCTGTACCCTGGCTCTATGCTTCTCAACAGATAAGCAAGTCAGAAGGCCCTTGAGAGGTATCCAAGGATACATTCCCCAAATGGACTTTTGTTCAGAATCTAGCATAATGCAGCAAATGAATAGCTTGTGAAATATTATACTCGGGTCATACAATAATAAAATGTAGAGCTAGGAAGGACCGAAAAGATAATCTACCTTATTCCTGATTTTAAAACAAAATGTAAAGAAAACCACTACAGAACCCCAAAGAATAAAATAAGTCAAATGAATAATGATCTCACATAAAACCATTAGCATGTAACAAGGGTAGAACCAAATAAATTACTCAACAAAAAAACAGTTTTTAAAAATATTTTTTGTTCTGTGTACCCCTTCAAGGCCATCTGAAAATCTACCACTTCAGGTTTTCTTCTCTTTCTTTCCTTTAAAAAAAAATAGTATTGGAGTCAGTGTGTATACAGTTCTTGTTCTGCTAATATCACTTTGTACCACCTCATATAGGTCTTTCCATATTTTCTTGTACTTTCTATATTTATCTTTTTTATGGTACCATAATATTCCGTTAAACTCATATACTATAATTTATTCAGCCATTCTCCAATTGGTGGATATATGGTTTCCATTTTTTTTGCTATTAGAAATATAACAGCTATGAATATTTTTGTATAGATAGGTTCCTTTTCCCTTATTATAATATTTTAGAATAAAGGCCTAGCAATGGAATGTTGGGTTAAGAACTGATCCTTCTGACTCTTATTGGCAACCTGATTGCTTTCAAAAGAGTTTCCAGCAGCCTACAGTAGATTCACTAACAATCTGCCAACAAATCAACTAACAGGCATTTATTAAGTGTCCATTCTATTCCAACTACGGGGTGCAGTGCTTAGAGCACTGGGCCAGGAACCAGAAAATCTGAGTTGAAATCTGGCTTCAGACACTTTCTAGCTGCGTGATCCTGGGCAAGTCATTTACTCCTATTTACCTCAGTTTCCTTGTTTATAACATAAGCTGGAGAAGGAAATGGCACACCACTCCAGTATCTTTGCCAAGAAAATCCCAGATGGGGTCACCGAGAGTTGGATGCCACTGAAAAAAATGACTGCAACAACTATTATTCCAACTTAGATGCTGGGAATACATAGTTGAAAATGAAATAGCCACTACTCTCAAAGAGTTTAATCTGGGGTAATAATATGTATACTGGTGTTATTATATACAAAAAGAATGCAAGGTAATTTGGAGGGGGCCCTAGTAACTAGAGAGTTCAGGAAAGGCTTCCTTTAAAAGTCAATATTTGAGCTGAGCTTTGATGAAGCTGGGAATTAAGAGGCAGAGGTAAGGTGGGCGGGCTGGGCAAAGGCATAAAGATGGGTTATAGAGGGTGATATGAAAGGAAGGCCAGTTTGACTGGACTGTAGGAAGGAGGAATAATAGAATAATATATAGCAAGACAGGAAAGTAGATTGGAGGGTACAGCGAGGTGACTCAGCAGCTAGAGATCAAGTTCTGGAAATGTGAGGTCCTGGGTTTAAATGGGTTTTAGACTCTTCCTAGTTGTATGATCCTGGGCAAGTCACTTAACCCCCATGGCCTAGCGCCTTAGCGCTCTTCTGCATTGGAACCAATATACAGTATTGATTCCAAGATGGAAGGTAAGGGCTTAAAAAAAAATTGAAGCCATGTTGTAAAGGACTTTAGGTGTCTAACAGGGCAGATTTGTATATAATAAATAATATAACAATTATGTATAATATTATAGAAATATTTGTGTAATGATGTGTTCTATATTATAATAAACGTATACATATAAAATACATACATATAATACAATATGATGACAGTAATAGGAAGTCATTAGAATTTATCAATTAGGGAAATTAGAAAGTTAGATCCGTGCTTTAGGAACACCATTTTGGCAGCAGTGTGGAGGTCAGATTAGAATAGAGAGAGACTTGAGGCAGGAATACCCCATTAAGAACAAGCTACTGTGAGATGATGACTGTGTGAGTAGAGGAAAGGGATAGATGGGAGAACTGTGGCAGGGGTAGAAACAGCAAACATTTTGCAATCAGTTGTACGTGTAGGGGTGAAGGAAGAGTGAAGAGTTGAGGTTGATGCCAAGGTTGAAACCTGAGTGACTGTAAGTATGTCAATGCCCCCAACAAAAGGAGGGAAATTCAAAAGAGGAGGGGGGGGGGGTGAGCTTGAGGGAAAAGAAATAGCTTCTGTTTTGGGGATCATGGGCTTGGGATGCTCAAGAGCTGCCCATTTTGAAAGGTCCAATATGCATTTGTTGATTGGGACTGATGTTCACTTATGTATTAAAGGGTATGCTTCTCCGCAGCTCTACTCTCATTGAATTTTTATTATTCTTTGCTGGTTTAAAAAATTTTTTTACCAATGTAATAGTTGCAAGATGATACACTGGGATTGTTTTGATTTAATTTTTCTGATTTTTAGGGAATTGGAACATTTTTTTTTCATGCTCATTTTATAGATGAAGGAGATTGTCAGATTCTATGAATCCAAATCCAGTGTGGCTGTGAAATTCTTCTCTCTATTCATATTCAGCAACCATTTCTCAAGTACCTCCTATGTAAGGACCACCATTGTATGCTAGAAAAAAAGTATCAGCATGACACAAATTCTACCTTCATAGGACTTAAAATTCTGTAGGAAAATAGCATTTTTTAATGGGTAGCTAGGTGGTACAGTAGATAGAATTCCAGGTCTGGAATCAGGAAGATTCATCTTTCTAAGTTCAAATCTGGCCTCAGACACTTACTAGCTGTATGACTCTGGACAAGTCACTTCACCCTGTTGGTCTCAATTTCCTCATCTATAAAATGAGTTGGAGAAGGAAATGTCAAACTCCTCCAATATTTTTGCCAAGAAAATCCCAAACAGGGTCACAAGGAGTGAGACATGATTGAAAAATGACTGACAACAAAACCTACATGTGCTATATAAATGTTAGCTGCTAGGATTAATATTATTATTTTTTAAACCCTTACTTTCCATCTTAAAATCAATACTGTGTATTTCTTCCAAGGCAGAAGAGCTGTAAGGGCTAGGCAGTGGGGGGTTAAGTGACTTGCCCAGGGTCACACAGCTAAGAAGTATCTGAGGCTAGATTTGAATCTAAGACCCTCCTGTCTCTAGACCTGGCTTTCAATACAGTGAGCTACCCAGCTGCTCCCTTATTACTAATATTATTGACCATCATAGACAACCAAAAACTTGAGGTTTTATATACCATTCTCAGGGACTTCTAGAGGCAGTTTCTCTCTCTCTCTCTCTCTCTCTCTCTCTCTCTCTCTCTCTCTCTCTCTCTCTCTCTCTCATTT
>NC_058131.1:278766754-278786545 GCF_016433145.1 Gracilinanus agilis
TCTTTCTTTCTTTCTTTCTTTCTTTCTTTCTTTCTTTCTTTCTTTCTTTCTTTCTTTCTTTCTTTCTTTCTTTCTTTCTTCCTTTCTTCCTCCCACCACAAGTGGAGGTTCCACATTGTGCCCCTTTGCTAATCTTAGTTTTTAAATACTAGTGAAATTCTTAGTTATTGAGAATAAACAAATGCATCTTTATGAAATCAGCAATTAAATAGTCCACGCTTGATATGACAGATCCACCTGATTGGATTATAAGAGCCTTATTTTAGTTACCTGGGATATTCTCTTTTCAGTAAACTGTAGAACAACTGGCATATCCCTGTGTAATTAAAAGGGAAGCGATGTTACAATCTCCTTAGAAAACGTCCACAGGACCAAAGGGAAAATTAAAATGCAAAGCAGGGAGATTTTGGGTGGGTGGGTGGGAACCATTTGGTCCTTCCAGGAAGCTTTCACATTTCAGCAGCTGATCCTTATGTGGATTAGGGATAATAAACAGCCTATTAATGGAGGCCTGAACTAGGAAATGGAGTTGGAATCAGCAGCAAAATTTACTGGCTGACGCAGGTTAATAACTCCATTACTACCAGCTCTATTCCTTAGCCATCTGAAGAGCTGGGTGTTAGCCTTATCTTACTCCTCATTAATTGAGCTAATAGAACCCCAGTGACCCTACCATGCTGCTATTATCTGAGAGTTTACCAGACATGGACTGGAATACATATCATTGACTATCCATAGATGCATCTCTTATATTGGAAGAAAAGACATTTTTTTTTAGGATCAGTTATCTTAGAACCCCTTTAATATTGGTTTATTACCTTTGGTGGCCTTTTACCTATCCAAAAGGATCCTATGAGCCATCCCAGGTATAGCATTTCCAGATTGTTTCAGAAAAATGAATACAACAAATACCTACTTTGCCTGTTTAAGTCACTGAACAAAAACAAATTCAAATTTTTTCATACTACAGATTTGAGCATGCCATTAGTTCATTAGCATATCTGGGTTCAAAGGTTAAATTCAGTGAAAATGTTCTTCTTTGAAAAAGACACTGTGGTCTATATGAGAGTTTGGCTACAGAACAGCTAACCCAAGAAACAACAAAAAATTATCTTTTTCCTGATAGAGAAGACTCTTCTATCTACCCCACAAAGCAAACCCATAGGTGACGATGTTGTTCAGTCATTCAGTCATATCCGACTCTTGATGACCACGGGCTTTTCTTGGCAAAGATACTGGAGTGTTTAGTCATTTCCTTCTCCAGTGGATTAAATCAAATAGAGCTTAAGTATTTTGCTCAGGGCCACACAGCTAGTAAGTATCTAAGGTTGGATTTGAACCCAGGGGCTCTTGACTCCAGTCCTAGTGCTCTAATCCACTGAGCGATCTAGCTGCATCATCCCATAGACACATGAAGCTAAAAAGGGATATGGTTGCCCATTTTTTCTATAGATTTCCATGCTTATGAGTGCCTTGCAATCATATCTTTTTATGTCCTTTAAAAGGGCACTGATAGTACAGCTGGTTGGCTCAGTGGATAGAGAACCAGGCCTGAAGACAAGAAGTCCTGGGTTCAAATCTGGCCTCCAGTACTGCCTATTTGTATGACCCTGGGCAAATCATTTAACCCCAGTTGCCTATCCCTTACTGCTCTTCTACCTTGGAATCAAGAATTCTAAGATGAAAAGTTAGGGTTAAAAAACAATTTTTTTTAAGGGCACTGATACGTTTTCCCAAGACTAGGTGTATGGCATCCCCTAGGTTTTTACTGTGTTGGACAGAGAGGTGGTATCTGACTGTGCCATGGGATCCATCCCCACTCATTTCTTTTGCCCACTGAGTAGTGTTCATCTCCTTGGGTTAATGAAAAGAAACCTTTTGATACATAAAGTCATACTCACGCCAGTATAAAAACAATCATCTACTTTGTGTGGCATCTATTTGAGCTACCACAACAAACCAATTGCTCTCAATTAAATTTGCTTTAAGGAAGAAGGTATTTGAAAGTTAGTTTGGTGTCATCTTGTAGGGTTTTGGTATATGCTATGCAAATGATACTGCAAACAGACAGGAAAAGAGCATCTGTGGCTAACCAAAAAGGCTGAACTCTGAGAATGCTTATCTATTTATGTTGGGTCAACAATAGCCAGTCTTAAAAATGTGCATTTTCACCTTCTGCCATCTTCCCTGCTCTTGAGGCCTTTGCAGAAGAAGCCAGCATTTCCTAATATGATTTCAGAGGCTGCAAATGAAGATGGTTGTGACAGGCAAGTATCAGCTGGGTCAGCAGGCCTGGCGTCAAACAGTCAGCTGGAGCCCCTGGCTATAAGCCTCAAAGGTGAGAGTCCGTGATGGTGACGTGAGGGCTAGAAATATGTGCCTCATAAAGTTGTAGCATTTTAATCTTGCCAGAAAGAAGAACTATAATGGAAGAAGGAAATCTCTTCCATTATTTTCCTGTCTAGGGACTGTTGACATTTTACCACTTACTTCCAATGTTTGTGTAAGAAAAAGTCTGGTGAATATTATTCTGAGCAAATGTGGAAGGTCAGTCTTACTCTCCCTGGGTTAAAACTTAGTTTATGAAAGTCTGTTACTAGGTTTGTTGTCTGTCATTGAGAGCAGAAGAGCAATTACTTCTGAAGCAACGACAGCAAAAAATGTACATTACCTTTGAACTCCTTGCCTGCAGCCTCCAAGATCTTAACAGAGTAGAAAAATACAGTGAATTCCATGGAGATCCCAGGGTATCTGCACATTTCCCCCGTCATCCAGGATCATCTTGTCTGCATTGAGGATCGAGAAAGATGCATCATCCTGTGGGCAAGAAACTTCAGGGAGAGTTGATAAGAATTGTTGTTCAGTCATTTCAGTCATGTTGGATTCTTTGTGAGCCCACTTGGAGTTTTCTTGGCAAAGGTGCTGGAGTGGTTTGCCATTTTCTTCTTCAGCTCATTTTACAGCTGGGAAAGCTAAGGCAAACAGGTTGAAGTGATTTGCTCAGGGTCACACAGGTAGTAAGTTCAAATCTGGGAGATGAGACTTCTTGACTCGAGCTCTATCCACTGTACCACCTAGCTGATTGAGGACTGATAAGAATAAATACTCATAAGTGATCCTACCTGTACAAGGCAGGCTGCATTAATCTTGAGAGTAAGGATTGTGTAGTTTAATCTTTATGAAGACACTCATGGATATATTGGTGTTTGCTTTATATCAAGTTTCAATTCAGTATTTTCTTGGAAAGCATTTTTTTCCAGTTAAAGATTGATGATAGGAAATAGGATCATCATTATAAGTATTAGTGCAATACAAATAATACCTCTAATTTCTCTGATATTGTGCTCTTAAGAATTTGGGGACAGGGGGCAGCTGGGTAGCTCAGTGGATTGAGAGTCAGGCCTAGAGACGGGAGGTCCTAGGTTCAAATCCGGCCTCAGACACTTCCCAGCTGTGTGACCCTGGGCAAGTCACTTGAGCCCCATTGCCTACCCTTAACACTCTTCTGCCTAGGAGCCAATACACAGTATTGACTCCAAGTCGGAAGGTAAGGGTTTAAAAAAAAAAAGAATTTGGGGACACTTATTAGATCCTAATTATGGGATTTTAATCTAGTTGTCCCTGTCCCTAAAGCACTGATCTGAGAAAGACTTCCACAGGTCACTTAGGCTATCTTCAAGTAATCTGTTAAGGGCAGATAAATTTACTCATTTAGAAGAAAAAGATTCTATTTTTGTCCAAGGTTGATTTTTCATTAGCTATTGACTTATGGTCACTGTGATAGTCAAATGAGAGAATATTTATAGTGCTTAGCACAGTTTCTGACACATAATAGGAGTGGCCCATAGTAGGCACTTAATACATGCTTGTTCCCTTCTAGTCCCTAGGATACATTTTATTATTTCAGATATTAATGATGAAGTGACTAGTCTCCAGTACAAGTGAAGCTAAATGCATCTATTACTTTTATTGTATGCTGAAATGGTGGTGTAGTCCCTATAGCAATTGATTCTTTAGAAGTAGAAGAAACATTTGCATTAAGAATAGTCTTGTAATCTTTCTTGCTTGCATGTAAAGAGTTCATAGTTTTTTTGAAGCATATATACTTTTGGCCTCATAATTCGCATACTAAAAGTTAAAATTTTTTGTTTCCATATAACTTTATTTTAAAAATGAATATGCTCCTCCTTTCCCTTTCACACATAAAAAATCAGTAGCTTCTTCCAAGGTTGTTCTTGGGATTATTACTAATGTTTGAACTGGGTGGTCTGTCCAACCTGAGGAAAAACCATTTTTTCCTCCAGGTCACTGACCACATGCCATTCTCAGGCTAATTGCATACATCAAATACCTGTATCTGAAGCTGTTGAGAGTTTTGAATGTGTGCCAAAGCTAAATTGCCCTAGAGACCAGTCATGACTTTGGAAAAGACTGTCCATGAATGCAGCTCCTTGCATTCTGGCCACTTGGCATTCCTACATCTTTGAAACTGATCAAAAAAGTTGGCATCAGCATTAGAATAATTTCTTTCTTTTTTTGTTATTTATTTATTCTCAATTACATGTAGAAACATTTTTTAACAATCATTATCTGGCATTTTGTGATTCGGATTCTCTCTCTCCCTCCTTTCCGTACCCCCCTCCTAGTGTAGTAAATAGTCTGATAAATGTAATACCAGTGTAGTCATACAATATATATTTCTATATTCCTCATGCAATAAAAGAACTCACATTACACATGTAAGAAAAAAAACTCATAAAGATAATGAAGTGGAAAATGGAATGTTTTGATCTGAACTCAGTCTCCAACAGTTCCTTCTTTGGCTATGGATGGCATTTTCCATAATGAGTCCCTTGTGTTATCTTGAAACCTTGCATTATTAATAATAATTTAGTCCTTCACAGCTGATCATCTTACAATATTTCTGTTACTGTATACACTACTTTCCTGATTCTGCTCACTTCACTTTGCATTGGTTCATATAACTCTTTCTAGGTTTTTCTAAACTCATCCTGCTTGTTATTTCTTATGGCATAATAGTATTCCATTACAATCCTAAACCACAATTTGTTCAGCCATCCCCCAAATGATGGACATCCCCTTGGTTTCCAATTCTTTACCATTATAAAAAGAGCTGTTATAAATATTTTTATACAAGTAGGTCCTTTCTCCTTATCTTTTATTTCTTTAGGGTACAGACCTAGTATTTCTGGGTGAAAGAGTATGCATAGTTTTATAGCCCTTTAGGTGTGGTTCCAGATTGCTCTCCAGAATGGTTATATCAGTTTTACAATTCTACCAACAGTGTATTAGTGTCCCAATGTCCCACATGTTTATCATTTTCCTTTTTGGTCATATTAATTTGTTAAGTGTGAAGTGCTATCTCAGTTGTTTTAATTTGCATTTCTCTAGTCAATAGTGATTTTGAACATTTTTATATGACGATAGTTTTAATTTCTTCATCTGAGAACTGCCTGTTCATACATTTTGCCCATTTATCAATTAGAGAATGCCTTATATTCTTCTTCAAAAAAGCCCTTACTTCCCATTTTAGAATTAATAGTATGTATTGGCTCCAAAGCAGAAAAGTAGTAAGGGCTAGGCAATTAGGATTAAGTGACTTGCCCAGGGTCACACAACTAGGAGTGTCTGAGGCCAAATTTGAACCCAGGTCCTCCCATCTCTCGGCCTGGCTTTCAATCAGCCACCCAGCTGTGCTTTCCCACCCCAGAATTCTAATAAATTTTATTCTATTCTCTTTATATTTGAGAAATTAGGCCTTTGTCAGAGGCACTTGCTGCAAAAATTTTTTTCCCAGTTTTTTGTTTCCTCTCTAATCTTGGTTGCACTGGTTTTGTTTATACAAAACCTCTTTATTTAATGTAATCAAAATGATCCATTTCACTTCTCATAATGTTCTCTCTGTCTTGTTTGGTCATAAATTTTTCCTTTACCCTTAAGTTTGACAGGTAAACTTTGTGAGTTCCCCTAATTTGTTCATGGCATCACCTTTTATTTCTAGATCAAGAATCTTTTCTTTATTCAAGAAAGAACAATCTAGTCTCAAATTGAATTGCCACTGAAGACTCATTATACAATCCTCACAAAGTCTGTAAGATGGAAATAATAATAATAGCAGTATGTAATTTTCAAACCTCAAAGCACCATACAAATGCTAGTTGTTGTTATATTGTTGTGTTGAATGTTCATGGAGAACCAGGACTCTATAAATCTGGAATAATGTGCCCTCAACTAGTGGTACCTAAGGGAGTCCTTGGGCTTTCATGTTTCCTGTGTTCGCTGTCCTTCCAACATCTAGGCAAATATAGTATATCTTTTTCCCCCTTATTTTTCTGAATATCATATTCCAAGCTTTGCGGTCTTTTAGCGTGGAGGCTGCCAGATCCTTTGTGATCCTGATTGGTGCTCCTTGATATTTGAATTGTCTCTTTCTGGCTTCTTGTAAGATTTTTTCTTTTACTTGGAAGCTCTTGAATTTGGCAATTATATTCCTGGGCATTTTCTTATCTGGATCGAATGTGGAGGGTGATCTATGGATACTTTCAATGTCTATATTGCCCTCTTGTTGTAGAACTTCAGGACAATTTTGCTGAATAATTTCTTTTAGTATGGAGTCCAAATTTCTATTCATTTCTCCCTTTTCAGGGAGACCAATGATTCTCAAATTGTCTCTTCTAGACTGGTTTTCTTGGTCTGTCACTTTCTCATTGAGATATTTCATGTTTCCTTCTATTTTTTCAGTCTTTTGGCTTTGTTTTATTTGTTCTTGTTGTCTTGAGAAATCATTAGCTTCTAATTGTTCAATTCTAGCCTTTAAGGACTGGTTTCCCTTTTCAATCTGGTCATTTCTGGTCTTCAGTTGACTTGCCTCACTTTCCAATTGCGAAATTCTGCCTTTTAAACTGTTATTTTCTTGCCTGATTTCCTTTTGAGCTACTTTCCATTTCTCTGACCAAATCTTTTCCAACTTTCTCATCATCTCAGTTTTGAACATTTCAAGAGCTTGTGACCAGTTTTGATTATCTTGGGATGGTTCGGATGTGATTGCTTGTTTTTTCTCCTCTTCTGATTGCTCGGTAGTCTGGATTTTCTCTGTGTAAAAGTTGTCGAGTGTTAAAGATTTCTTCTTCTTCTTGTTAATCTTTCTCTCTTTCTTCTGGACTTCCTGGATCTGGGTAGCCATCATTAGCCCAGCAGCTTCTCAGCTTTATCCTCGAACTCAGGGTCTGTCTGCGGTCTTTTGGCTTCTGAGGTCTGAGGTCTGGTTTTTTCCAAGGTCAAGCCCCCTGGTGGACCCTCTTGCTTGATCTTCTGCAGGAGGCTCCTTTACAAGTCTCAGGGCGCTGCTTCCACAGTCATATACCCGTCTGCACTGGTTCCCCACTCAGGGTTTCAGAGCCTTTGCTCCCGCCTGTGTCTGCCTCTGCCCGCGTCTCCACCTGTGCCTGCGCTCAGAGTCCGTGTGCTTTCCTCAGCTTTTTGGGGTCCTAAATCTTGCTGCTCTCAGGAACAGGCCCTGGAGCTGCCAATGACTTGATGGGTGCCCCAAACTTGCTCTATTTCTTTTGACCTGGCTTTGGAGCTGCAGGTGGTGTGTGGCGGGGGTGAGGGGGGGGTAGTTGCTCAGCCCGCGATTTAGTGAGAGCTGTTTCACCCCTTTATAGCATGGAAATGCCCCAATTCCACGTACCTTCCATGCTGCACCCTGTTGTGGGGTCCCTCCGTTCGACTGGGTTTGTTTTTATGCTCCCTTGAGAAGTCCTATATGTTTTGGTCAGGAGAGGTTAAGCGCTGCTTTTTACTCTGCCACCATCTTAACCCAGAACCCTTTCCCCCTTATTTTTAATTTTTAATTTTTATTTTCGGTTTCAAATTCTTTCCCTTCTTCCAGTCCTCCCCCCCCACCCATTGAGAAGGCAAGAAATATGATATCCTGGGTACATATGAAGTTATGCAAAACATTAGCAAAATATATGAAGTAATATAAAACGTTAGTACATATGAATTTATGCAAAACCTATGTTGGGAAGAAAAAAGCAAAAAAGAGAAAGAGAAAGAAGCATGTTTTAATTTGCATTCAGAGTCTATCAGTTTCCCTATCTAGAGATGGATAGCATTTTTCATCCTGAGTTCTCTGGAATTG
The DNA here is from genome assembly GCF_016433145.1 of Gracilinanus agilis. Taxonomy (NCBI): domain Eukaryota; kingdom Metazoa; phylum Chordata; class Mammalia; order Didelphimorphia; family Didelphidae; genus Gracilinanus; species Gracilinanus agilis. Next base: position 278,774,919 of record NC_058131.1, read on the forward strand.
TCATGGATCACTGTGTTGGTCAGAGTCTTTCACAGTTGATTATCATTACAATATTGATGTTAATGTGTACATTGTTTTCCTGGTTCTGTTCACTTCACTTTGTATCAGTTCATATAAACCTTGCCAAGTTTTTCTGAAACTATCCCCTTCATCATTTCTTATATAATTTCACCAGAATTATATATTATATACTAAAAGTTATATACTATAACTTCTTCAGCTGTTCCCCAATTGATGGACATCCCTTCAGTTTCCAATTCTTTGCCAACTTAACAAGAGCTGCTATACATATTTTTGGATATATGAATTATTTTCATTTTTCTTTGATCTCTTTGAAGTTTAGACCTAGCAGCAATAAAACCCGCTAGTGTTTTATAACCTTTATATTCGTTTTTCCTTCTTTTCTTCAGGGTTTAGGATACTGATTCATATAATCTTATATTCATTTATAATCTTAAGCAGAGCAATAGGTTGCGTCCAGCAGTAAAAGTTAAAGACAACCAATAAGGAATGAGAGAAAATAAACACTTGGTCCCTGGACTTGCTAAATCAGTAAATTCAGACACTTCTTTATTCCTTGGATAGAGAATGACAGACTAACCTTTAACAGTGCCAGAGCACAGAATAGTTGGCATTTGATTCAAGCCCTGATGAATAGATGTCACTACTTTTAGCAAGCATGATGCCAGACCATTAACTTAAACTCATTTCCTGGAAAAAGGCAAAAGGACTAAGACACAAAGATGACTTGGAGAAATCATATTTGCTTTTCTTTACCCATAGGAGTCTTGGGGAGACTTCGGACTATACTTCAATTTTCCATGTTCCTTAGAGGCATAAATAAGCACTGAACTGCTGAACCTTGCTTTGTGCTTTAAAAGCTTGGAGCTTTGCCAGATGTAGGTTGTAGATGTTTAAAACCTTGAAGAGCCTTTTCCTAAATATCACTGAAATTGTGAAAACTTCCTGCCCATACCCTTTTAGAAATACCACTTCAATTTTACTTTTCCTGGGGAAGCCCATTACAGTTATGGACAGCTCTTCTTGTTAGTAAGTTAAGCCAGATTCTTCCTCTCTATAACTTATTGTTCTTAGTTCTGTTTCTGGGGCAAGGTGGAACAAATTTTTGTTGTTTTTGTCTAGTCATTTTCATTCGTGTCCAACACTTTGTGACCCATCCATTTAGGATTTTCTTGGCAAAGATACTAGAGGGGTATGTCATTTCCTAGTCTAGCTCATCTTACAGATGAGGAAACTGAGGCAAACAGGGTTAAGCGATTTGTCCAGGATCACACACAGTAAGTGTCTGAGGCCAGGTTTGAACTCAGGTCTTCCTGACTCTAGACTTGGCACTTTATCCACTGTGCCAGCTTTTTTTTTTAAGTCCTTCAGATATTTAAAGGCTGCTATCATGCTTTCCCTCCCCTTAAGTGTTTTTCACATGAACTGATAATTACATATTATTGCCTAGGAGAGTCATTTATTGAGAAAGACATTGAGCCTATAAGGCCTTACAATCCTTTTAAAATCCACATATATTATTATCCTTGGAATGGACAAAGGTTTGAAGGACTGTCCTCAAATCAACCCAATACTTCTTTAGAAAAAGAGCATCTGATAGCTTAGGGAATGAGACACAAGGCAAAGAAGTCTGGATTTGGAAAATATTGAAAAGTGTCCAGGAAGATAGATTCAAGGTTCTTTGGCACCTGGGAGATGCATAAGGGGATCTGCTGCTTGCAAGTTAGGGTCACTGAAGATGGTTTTTATTCACATCACAATCGTGCCTAAGTTGTATTTGTTGTTGCAGATTTCAACAAAGAGCATTAAACAATGTATATTGATGCCTGCATATATATTACTGCATATTATGTACTACATTACAGTATATACATTTTAAAATGTATTTTGATGCAGTCAAATGAATGTCCCAGCAGTGAGCCAAAGAAGTGTTTGATTCTTTTGAAGGTAGATCCTTAATGTTCTATCAAAAGCAACCTAATCCAATTCCACTTTTTTTTTCTATTTCCAAGATTTTAGGCAAGCAAAACTGCAGATCCTAGAACCTTAACAAAAAAAAAACTGGGGAATTTTGTTGCTGTTGTTTTTTGTTTGTTTGTTTTATTTTCCAAGCCTTGAGAGCCTGTCTTTATTGTCCGTGTTAGGAAATTGCAGGCCTTGGTTAAGGTAAGAAAGGTATAACTTGTTTTATGAAGTAAATAGAATTCTGTTCTTGTAGAACCTAAAACCCTTTTATTTATAAATTTTCATTTTCAGTTCCAAATTCTCTCCCTCTTCCCTTTCCCCTACCTACCCGAGAAAGCAATAAATACTATACTCACATGAAGTGTGTATATATGTATATATACACATATATATATATGTATATATATGAGGTCATGCAAAACATTTCTATATTAGCAACATTGTAAAGAAAGAAAGAAAAAATCACTTCAATCTGCATTCAGAATCCCATCAGTTCTTTCTCTGGAGGACAGCATTTTTCATCATGAGTCTGCAGGAATTGTTTTAGATCATTACATTGATTGAGTAGCAGCTAAATCTTTCAGAGTTGATCATCTTTACAGTGTTGCTGTTACTATGTTTTTTCCTGGTTCTGTTCACTTCACTTTACATTAATTCATACAAATCTTTCCAGGTTTTCCATCACTGTTTCTAGTACAATAATATTTCATCAGAATCATATGCCATAACTTATTCACCATTCCTCAATTGATGGACATCACCTAATTTTCTAATTCTTTGCCACCACAGAAAGAACTACTATAAATATTTTTCTCTACATAAGTCCTTTTCCTTTTTAAAAATCTTTTTGAGTTAGAGGTATTTCTGGGTCAAAGAGTATGCACATTTAGTTCAAAATTGCTCTCTGAAATGGCCGTATCAGTTCACAATGCCACCAACAATGCATTAGTGTCCCAAAATTTCCCCACCCCCTTCACCATTTGTCATTTTCCTTTTCTGTCATATTAGTCAATCTGATAGGTGGAAGGGAGTATCTCAGAATTGTTTTGATTTGCATTTCCCTAATCAATAACTATTCAGAGCATTTTTTTTTCTTATAACCATAATTGGCTTTAATTTCTTCTTCTGAAAACCATGTGTTCACATCTTTTGATCATTTATCAATTGGGAAATAACTCATATTCTTATAGATTTGGCTCAGTTCTATATATATTTGAGAAACAAGGCCTTTATCAGGGAAACTTGCTATAAAATTTTTCCTTCCCTTTTTCTACTTTCCTTCTAATCTTGGCTGCATTGGTTTTGTTTGTGTAAACCCTTTGTAAATTAATGTAATAAAAATTATCTATTTTGATTCCTGCAATGCTCTCTATCTCCTGTTTGGTCCTAAATTCTTCCCTTATCCATAGACCTGACACATCATATCATATCATAGGCTTCCCGAATTTCCTTTTGATATTCTCCTTTATGACTAAATCACATACCCGTTTTGACCTTATCTTGGTATATGGTGTCAAATACTAATCTCTACCTAGTTTCTCTAAAATTTATCTTTCAATACCATAAGGTTTCATTTTGTTCCAAAAGACGTCAGAATTCTCGTCTTGCTATTTAATGTAATTTCTCTTTACTCACTTTCTTTTAGGCAGTGTAGTGAAGTGGACGGAGCAATGGACTTAAGAGCCAGAATACTGGCTATTAGTCCTGATGTCCTGTCTTGTTATCCATGATAAAGTCACCTTTCTTCTCTGAGCCTCCAGCGTCCTCACCTGTAAAGTGGGTGTGATCCCTTGACCAAATGGTTCTTGTGAAGAAAAACACCATGAATTGTAAAACTCTCTAAAACTAAAAATTCTTCCTCCTGTTATTGCCATGACCTTTGTGCATGGGGTTAAGATTTCCTCCTCTTTGTTCCCTCTCCAGCCCGCCCTGCCTGGGGTTCTGGTTGTTATTTTACCTTGTCGATGTTTTGTCTATATTTGCTTTGACCAGATGCCCCTCTTTGCATGCAGCCCTGGGACTTGTCCCCTCTCTCCTATCAACAATAATTAGCCTTGTAAGACTAATGGAAGAAATCGTGTCTAATTACCCTGTTGAAGGCCCAATTATGCTATTAACATTCGTGGACTATAAGCTAATGATGAGGAGAGCCTCTCATTTGCATAGCATTAAGTTAATTGAGCTGGAAGCTATGGGGCAGATAGGAGTGGTGATAGCAGGATCCTGTTACTGAATGGATAATAATGACCAGAGTAGGGCGATTCACCTGACAGCTTTATTAATTAACAGCTATCTGATTACCTAGCAGGAATTGCAAGTGGCAGTCGGTCAGAATGGCCTGGCTTTCTTTTTTTTTTAATGAGTGATGTGAGAATGGTACTAATTTTCTTGATAATTTGTGGCCATGTCAGAATGGATCACAGCGATCACCTTGAAACCTTTTTCTTTACAAAAACTTCTTCTCTTCCTTTCAAATTTTACTTGAATTTCCATGCTTTAAAATATATATATATATACATATATATATATATATATCCCTATTTTTTAAAATTTTGCCCATTATGTCCAGATCAGGCTGTAAGTATGTTGACTCAGCATTCCTGCTGTTGACTATCACATTTCAATTTCAGAGCTGCAAGGGTCTTTAGGGGTCATCCATTTGAATCCCTTCCCTTATTACAGATGAGAAAACTGGGGCCTAAAGAAGTCCAGCGACTTGTCCAAAGTCACACAAGGACCCAGGCCTGCAGACTCCAAGTCCAGAGCAGTTTCCAGGATGCCAAACTTGTATATAGGACTCACTTGGGCTTTATCCAATGCATTTATAAAGCAAGTATCTGCATTATACATCCTTTCCCCTCTAATGTTAGCAGTGTGTTTTGCCAAAGAATTCAGAACATTGACTCTGACAAGTCTTGTGACAAGGGCCAAATCCTGCTGCCTTCCCTGTTCTCTCCTTTTCAGAGAACATTTAAAGATGTGAGATGTTAAAAGATAAGAATTCTTTTAAAGGAATTTTCAGAAATGCTTCTGGTAGGGGCAGTTAGGTAGCACAGTGAGTAGAAAACCAGATCTGGAGTTGGGAGAATCTGGGTTCAAATCTGGCCTCAGACACTTCCTAGCTCTGTGTCATCCTGGGCAAGTCACTTAATCCTTTTGTCCTAGCCTTTGCCCTCCCTTCTCTCTTAGAGCTATTACTAGGACAGAAAGTAAGGGTTTAAATAAGTTTTTTTAAATGCTTATGGTTTCCACCATTTTTGTTCATTCTCTTTCTGTGACCCTGTAGTATCTGAATGTCTTTGGTTTTAATTATGACATTGACTTCAGGGAGAAATAAATAAGGAGAATTTTCTGTCCTTCTGACAGAAGGTGCAGGTATAATTTCAACAACCAGGTTTTAGGGGATGGGGTGGGGAGGAAGGAAGATGTGTGCATGATCCACTAGTAAGTTTTTAACAACTCCATCATTTTCTTAAGACTGGCCAATCCACAGAACAATAAATCAAGATTTGATTTGTATTTGCTCATTTTTTGAGGAGTGAATGCTGGACTGGGGTGATGGCCCTGGGAATGGACAAGAGGGAAATGAGCACATACTAGATGAGGCAGAGAACCAATAAGAGCTGCTGATTGGGTGTGAAAGGTATTGAAGAGGAAAAGTGTTATCACAGACAGAAATAAGTGACTTGGTATGGGGTTCTTCTCATCTCAATATTATCTTCATGTTTTAAATGACCTCTCCTTTGATTTTTTTTTAGAGTGGGCCTTTGATTCCATTCTATAGGGAAGTTCCAGTGAGGAGCCTCTTCTGCCAATGCAGATCAACAACTATTCTTCACCTTATAGATTTAGAAAACTTATAGAGGGATGGAGAGGTTATATCTTGCTCGGGATTGTTCACTTAACCAATCAGTGTTAAAGACCAGGACTTGAATTCAGACCTTCCTGACTGAATAGAAGTAGACTCTCTATTCATCACCCTAGTCCAGCCTTAATAAACCTAACCACATAGTAACAAATCTTCCTGCCTCTGTCCCCTCCCCACTTTCCATCATCCATACCAATGTCAAAACAATATTTCTTACATGTCACTTTTCTGCTCCAAAATCCTTAATGGCTCTCTCCCATTTCCCTTTTGATTTTAAATATTTGGTATAAGGTGGGTCCAGAACTACCCACTGTTCTTCTTGTACTCCAAGCCAATTTTTTTCCTTTCACTAATATTTATGACTTCTATTCTTCTGTCCCATTAGCTAATTGGCATTGGGAAAGTCACTTTTCCTTTCTGAGGCTTAGGTTCCTATCTGTAAAATGCGAGAGTTAGACTGATTTCTTTTATAAAATTTTTATTGGTGGTGCTATATGTTGTCATTTTTTTAAACATCTGACTTTACAGAATTCTCACAGCATCCCTTCCTCTTCTCCCACTTACAGAGCTGTCCCATATGACAAATTCCATTTTTAAATTTTTTTAATTTAAAATTTTTAAATCTTATATAAATATAAAATAAATAATTAAAATTTAGTTAATTTAGAATATTTTTCCATGGTTACATGATTCGTGTTCTCTCCCTCCTCTCCTTACTACCCCCTCCTAGAGCTGTCAAGCAATTCCACTGGGTTGTTCAAAATCTATTTCCATATCATTTATATTTACAATACGGGGATCATTCAAAGTCAACATCCCCAATCACATTCCCACTGAACCATATGATTAATCATATGTTTTTCTTCTGCATTTCTTCTCCCACAGCTCTTTCTCTGGATGTGTGGATAGTGTTCTTTCTCATAAATCCCTCTGGATTGTCCTGGGTCATTGCATTGCTGCTAGTAGAGAAGTCCATTACATTCGATTGTACCACAGTGTATCTGTCTCTGTGTACAATGTTCTCCTAGTTCTTCTCCTTTCACTCTGCATCAATTCCTGGAGGTCTTTCCAGTTCGTATGGAATTGCTCCAGTTCATTATTCTTTTCAGCACAATAGTATTTCATTACCATCAGATAACACAATTTGTTCAGCCATTCCCCAATTGATGGACACTCCCCTCATTTTCCAGTTTTTTTTGCCACTACAAAGAGTATGGCTATGAATATACAAATTCTATTTTTTAAGAAAAAAAGAGACAAAAATGTTCAAAAACAAATCAGTATGTCAATAAAAGTCTTAAAATATACACAGTGTACCACGACTGTGGACTTCCTGCCTCCTCAAAGGAGCAGGGTGAGACATCTTCTCATATTACTTATTTGGGCACTAATTTCTAAGATAACTTCTAACTCTAGCATTGTATGATTACATGAGAGCCAGTTCTATGTGTAGAAAAGTATCTTTTTAAAGCAGAATGAAAATTTTTTGAGTTCATCCAAAGAGAAAAAAAATAATATTGCTTCTTTCCACATCATCTTTCTTACTTTGACCCTTCCAGAAATGCTGGATGTGTCTTTTAAGCACATAAGTACTGATCTCTTCATTTGCCTCAGAATGTCTTAAAATGCCTCCAGAATTCTTGAGTTCTATTTATCGGCCCAGTGGATTATACTAAAGGATATATGGTTTAGGGGAATAGCAGAGCCATGGAATGAACCCATTTTACCAAAGGTAGTGATGCAGGTGAATTTAAACACTGAGAAATATACCCTGAAGAGGTGGGGCTTTGTGACACTTAACTACAGGGAGGCTACACATTTCTATAGAAGGAATGATTATACCACTTAAACATATCCTTATAGGACTCTTTTGCATATTGGAGTATTACAGTGACTTTCAGTTACTTGTATTTGGAATTCATCTTGAGAATATTATACAATTTTTAGTGCTCTGAGTAGCTGGGTAGAATTGGAAAATAACAATGCTCACTGGGAAGGAGGCAAGTCATACCCATATCGACTGTGTTCTTCAGGAAATGCAAAAGAAAGAAGTTGAAAGTCACTTGCCTTTTCTGTGGTTACAGGGTTTTCTTCTGTTAGGTGGAGATTTGGGACTGACCTGCTATTGTGGTAGCATTTAGATCAGTAGGAAAGAAAATAACTTGCTCTAACTGGAAGAGAAAATTCACTTTACACACACTATCTCATTTGATCCTCACCACTCTACAGTAGACCACACTATTCTCTCTAGGACACTAGTCTCAAACTCAAAAAGAATCAGGGCCACTAAATTGACTTAGTTTTAAAATGTATTATTATCAATGTCGTAGTATTTTTATTTATTTTGTTAAATATTTCTCAATTGCATTTTTTTTAAATCCCTCACCTTCCATCTTGGATTGGCAGAAGAGTGGTAAGGGTAGGCAATGGGGGTCAAGTGACTTGCCCAGGGTCACACAGCTGGGAAGTATCTGAGGTCACATTTGAACCTAGGACCTCCCATCTCTAGGCCTGGCTCTCAATCCACTAAGCTACCCAACTGCCCTCTCAATTGCATTTGTTTTTTTGCAGTACATATTTACATATTCTTTATGTGGTGAAAAAAGACACATATCACATATACAATAAAAGTCATGAAGGAAATAAAGTGTAAAGTGACATGCTTTGATCTGCAATTAGGCTTCAACAGTTCCTTCTTTGGCTGTGAGTAGTATACCTCTCAATTGCATTTTAATCTGGAGTGTGGGCCTTGTGTTGTACACCTCTGCTCCAGAACAATGGTGCTTGGCTTGGCTTGGTGTTCCAGTGTCTGACAACAAATGGAAAGTCATGAAAATTCAATTTTTGGAAAAAAAAACGAACAAACAAACAGCAAAACCCAGCAGCTGAGATATGCCACCTAACAATGGTTTTGGAAACCCAGAAGAAGAAAAAACATCTTCAAAATGGAACCACTTTTCCAAATCAGCTATTATCTATAGTGACCAGGGAAAGTCTCCAGGTCAGGGACTACTGCTGCAGCTTTGGACAAGTCCTTTGACCTCTCTGGGTCAAACTTTCCATCTGTAAAATGAAGGCATCCTTTACTCAGGTCCCTCTTAGTTTTAACAAAAAATGTTAAACTGGTTTCCTCAATATAGAATTTTCTAAAGGTTCTTCCAGCTCTAATGTTGTATGTTTTATATTCAAATTCTTCACTCATGCTTCTGATATTCTATGAGCTTCTTAACCCCCTGGTCACCAAGCCAAGGCCTGGTGGCTCTCTAGGGGTAGTTGACCCTGAATATCAGCTAGAAAAAAATATCTTGATTATAACCTTAGACTCTCTTCTATATTTAACATTTATTTATTTTTTCCAGAAAACCCTTACTCTCTGTCTTAGAATCAATACTATGTATTGGTTCCAAGGCAAGAAGAGTTGTAAGGGCTAGGCAATGGGGGTCAAGTGACTTGTCACACAGTTAGGAAGTGTCCGAGGTCAGATTTGAACCAGAACCTCCCATATCTAAGCCTGACTATCCACCGAGCCCCCTCACTGCCCCCTCTCTTTTACATTTAAAAATTGCGATTTATTCTGACTGCTATAGTTAGGCAGGCATATTCTTTCTTTCCTTTGGACTGGGAACTGATCCCTTAGTTGATACAGGATGTCAGGCTAATTCCTTCCCCCATCGCCTTTACTCTTGCTATTAAGAACCTTTCCTGAACCTTTGGCTATAGATTCCATCAAAAAGTTTCTTTATAATCACACAGCCTCTCTGACAACTCAGTAGGATCCATGAATTCCTTCCTTATTACCAGTTAAGAGTGGTGACCACTAGGCAACCTGGCCAGAAACATCAGTTGCTCTGGGTACTCTGCACAGACTAGTTCTCTTATAATCTGTCTGGAGCCCACTGCAGCTGCTATATAATACAGACAAACAGAGTGCCAAACTGGATTTTGATGGATCAGAAATTATGCATTTAATTCACAGTTGGTATAGAGTGCTCATAAAATCTTGATCATGATAGAGAGGATAATAAACATTTGAGAACATAAATATTTCGGTAGGAAATGACTTTGTGAAACATTTAGTTGTTGAGTAATAAGAAGAACAGAGAAAATCAGATGAGCAGAAATCTCTAGGTACCAATCTGATGAGTTATATATGTTGTGATGATAATGATATTGAGAGAGCCATTTTATGAGCGTACTGACTTTAATTTGGCTTACACAGACTTTTGCATGTGACATTAATAACTTCATTGCATAAAGCCAAATGCTCATAACTTGCCAAAGATCCAGCCATTTGACCTTCAGAGTTCTTTTCCATACCATGGTATGATTGCACAGCATGGTTCTAAGCGAGGCTAGACTGAACTGTTGTGGGTGAGGTGTTTGTCATTCAGTTGAGAGCATTCTTTAGACACCTCAAATCAGTGCACACAATAGGGCTAGTTTCTTTTTTATTGAATTTTTTTAAATTAAATGTAGAAATAGTTTTTGACAATCATCTTCTAACATTTTGTGATACAGATTCTCTTCCTTCCTCCTCCACTTCCCAAGGTGGGAAATAGTCTGATATAGGCTATATCAGTGCCTTCATGCAACACATATTTCCATATTTCCCATGTTGTGACTTAAGACATACATCACACTTGCAAGAAAAAAATAAAATGAAGGATGGCAAGCTTTCATCTGTAATTGGATTCCATTAGTTCTTCTTTGGCTATGCTTAGTGTATGTGTGTGTTTTTTTAAATCATGAATCCCTTAGAGTTATCTTAGAGCCTTATTTTGTTGATAATAATTTAGTCCTTCATGGTCAATTATCATACGATATTTCTCTTACTGTATACATAGTTCTCCTGGTTCTGCTCACTTCTCTTTGTATTAGTTCATATAAGTCTTTCCAGGTTTTTCTGAACCTATCCTGTTCATCATTTCTTATGGCTCACTGGGGCTAGTTTCTTGGGCATACTAAGTGAGGATGCATTTTTCAGAGAAGCTGTCCAGCAGGAAGAAAAAAAGAATTAGAAATTGGAAATCAAGGGAGAACCTACTTTTGGTTCTTTGAATCTCCTAGGAGTAGCCAAGGACAAGAGTGGGATTATTTCAGGAAAGGAGCAATCTTTCTATCACACTTCTACTGCTATAGTTTGAACCTACAAAGATAGATTGAGTCAGGCTCAAGACAGGGAAGATTATTTCATTTGGGTAAGAAAATTATCTCTGCCTCTTGAACAATGACTTTTTTGGTGGTTTAGAGACCTTTGTAAAGAAGAATTCCTTTGTCCACAACCCAGCAGGTGAATGTGTGTATATACACACATAATACATATATACATGTGCATATAAATGTGTATACACATATAAAAATATATATCCAATATGTTATTTATATGTCTAGTATAAAACATTATATATGTTATATTGTTACATATATGGAGGACAAGGGAACTAATGTTCTCTCTTTCCAAAGAGAACATAACAATGGGAAAGAAGCATAAAATGAACTAAAAAGGATTTAGATTGGGCATGAAAAAAAGTTAGTAGCGAAACTAGGTGGCTCAGTGAACTGGTCTAGAGATAGGAAATCCTGGTTTCAAATCTGGATTCAGATGCTTCCATGCTACTGCTCTTCTACTTTGGAACCAATACACTGCACACTGTATTGATTCTAAGGCAGAAGGTAAGGAAAGAAAGGAAGGAAGGAAGGAAGGAAGGAAGGAAGGAAGGAAGGAAGGAAGGAAGGAAGGAAGGAAGGAAGGAAGAAACAAAGAAACAAAAAA
>NC_058131.1:278786817-278808815 GCF_016433145.1 Gracilinanus agilis
GAAAGAAAGAAAGAAAGAAAGAAAGAAAGAAAGAAAGAAAGAAAGAAAGAAAGAAAGAAAGAAAGAAAGAAAGAAAGAAAGAAAGAAAGAAAGAGAAAGAAAAATGCTTAGAAAAGGTTGGAAAGAAGGAAGAAAGAGAAAGGAAAGAAAGAAAGAAAGAGATGCTTAGAAAAGGTTGGGAGACACTGCAGATAACTACCAAGGAGCTGGTGGAACAAATCTTTCTTGGGAATCTTTAAGAATAAGAGAAAGTTCTCCCTCAGATGATTAGAGTGTACTTGGGCCTAAAGATTTCTGGGATTTCTGGGGATCCTTTTTGACTTCCTGATCCTATTCTGTGACTGGCCTAGCAAATGATTTGTAACTCTCAGTATCCCAGCTGAAGACATTGCTTTAAAACTAGGCTGTCTGGTGGGAAGGGGATTAGAAAGTGTTTGGGCAGCAAAAGTACCTGGTAAGGGTGCCAGCCTGTGCCAAAGGCAGACCCGCAGCAGTCTCTCCTGGAATGATTCTGAGTGTTCCTGCTAGAGCATTGCCCAAGACCTCAGACTGGCTCCCGAAAGGAGCTGTAGGCCAAGGGAACAATTCATGAGATGCCAGAGACATGATGCTGCTCCAGGTCCTTAACACATGGAAAATATGAAAAACCCTTTAAATATTTTAGATGACCGAGTTGTAAAATCCAAATATTCTGGCGCTACAGTGAATGCTCCTGTCAGCTGAAAAGGGAAAAGAGATGATAAAAATATCAGCTGGGAATAGCTAATCAGGTTAGAGGTGATGTTTTGGCTGTAAGGCCTTTTTTTATGGGTTGGAGAAAAATAGAATCAGATTGGAAAATGTCGGTCCACTGCATTTGACAGATGCAGTGGTGTGTGTGTGTGTGTGTGTGTGTGTGTGTGTTGGTCTGCATTTTGTTAAGATTTGCCTTTGTGCAACAGCATCGGGAATAAACCAGCAGTCACAAGAAATGCAGTTAGCAAGAGTAATGGGAGTTGAAAGTTTGACCTTTTGTGATGGAAATTTGATACAAAAAAAAAGACTCTTTTGATAAACTCCACATCCAATCAGATAGAGAGGATGTCTTGATCTGTTTCCTCATTTGCATGCTGACTGATCTCATTTGAAAACCCAATCATTCAGAAATATTGGTAAGTCAACAAAAAATGTTACAAGCTGGGCTCTGTTTCATCTTAAAGGTCTCCTAGATGTCACCTTGTGGTTTTCACTCCAGTAAGCTGATCTCTTCTTCATGGGTCCCTGTTTGTATTGGCAGTCCTGCTCCAACATATTGAAATGCAAATAGCCATTTCCATACCGAACCGAAATACATCTTTGTGATTGAATGTATCCAAGGTGCTTCAAAAGCATCAAAGAACGTAATTCGTGCTGTGCTTCTGATTCTCTGACATTGCCATATTCTGATGTCTCCTGTCAGCTGTTGCCAACAGAGATTTCAATGTGAGTTTACCCATCTTCTCTTTTCTTTATTCTACGCAGTTTTTGCTGTGCTGAGTGGATTCTTCAGGGCCAAGAACTAACCCCTGTTGCAGGTCATTTAGCACTTCTGCAGAGGCCTAGGAGTTCTCATCTTAAAACACAGGGCTGGCCTCTAGGAAAGAAAAAGTGGGAATACTTTTCCAGGCCCTCCAAAATCCTCTTTCCCCAGGGGAATCTGGACTTGGTTTTTTTTTTGTTGTTTGTTTGTTTGTTTTCCCTAGGCTGCTTCTACCACTGTCATGTCTTGGAGTGTAATGGCACACGTATGCAGTAGAGAAACCACACGCGTCTGTTTTGCCAACCTATATTAGGCAGGCTCAACACTTTTTAAAATGCCCACAGGATAACCTAAAACAAACACCATCTGGCTTTTGAATATGTTCCCTTTTGTATCTAGGGCTGTCCTATAGAAATGAGTGTATAAACATTTGTGTACTTGCTGGTGCATACTGATACGGACTGTTGAGGGCCTGACACATGCAAATAGGCCCCGCCATGGAAAAGGAGTGATAAACACACAATGAGAATGAAATGAGAAAGGATCCAGTCAAAAAGTCCTCCAGCTTTGATAGTGCTGAAAGACAGTCACAGTTTGATTTCACATAAAAGTCCTTGGAGACTCTTGTCAGTTTCAAGCTCTGGACTCAGAGTTTGGGTTTTGAATTTCCAGCCTGACTGTCCAGTTGAAAGTTTAGTCAAGCCTTATCTACAAATTCAGGTTTCCGATCCTAGGCAATGTCCACTTAAGGAGTTTAACCCGGGAGTATCGCCTTGATAAACAGTTTAACCTTGATTATTTTTTTCCTAGCACATTAATTGAATTCATTCAGTATATCTAGACTGCTGAATCTCAGGTGGGAGTAGCCCAAAAGGTAATGTCTTTTATCCTTATGATGGATTTACTCTGAAGATAAAAAATCTAAGCCAAGTTTCAATTTGCACTCATTTCCATTAGTTGCTCACCTCAGCCACTAAAGTTTTAGACTTGCTAAATCTCAGAAAGGGAGAGGTTGGGTCGTGGAACCCAGAAACCCAGTGATGAAACCGGTGACAGGGGATGTGTCTAACCACCAGCCTTGTAGCTGGGGCTACGTTGTAACAGGCCTTTATTTTATGTAGTTTTGTTTTGGGGAGCTATAATTTGACTTGTAATATATCTGAATCTGTTACAGTAGGCCCTATAATAAAAGAGACGTATTTTATTTAGAAAGTTGAGTTGAAGATGATTTCATTGGTGAAATGAAAACTTGCTGTAATGATTTTTGATATTAATGCATTTTGATTTTTTTACCACCATCACTTCCCAGTGATCTCCATAGCATATGCTCTCACAACAACAACAAATCTAGTTAAGCAAATTGTTAATAATTTTTCAAAGTGCAGGAGGCAAGGGAAGTGTAACTTTGACTGATGGTGCTGCTCATTGGCATCTGAGAAAAGATGGAAGTGGAGAGGATGAAAGGGGTGGCAGATGATTGGGCGGATGAGAAGATGAACAAGAACAGAAGATAGATTGAGAACAGAAGGTAGACTGGGGAAAGACAAGTAAGAGAGGAAGGAGCAGATAGAGGAGATAAGATAATACAGGAGGAAGGAGATAGATGCTAAATGGCACATAAATACAGCTCTGCCCTTTTGAAAATCAGCATATATTTATGATTTCTCTTTTTTATATCACGTACTTAAATAACATCCCAGGCAAATTAGAAAACTGGTTACCATTCCCTAAAAGAAAGCATCTCTTAAAAGTCACAACTCATCACTAAAAAGACTTCTTAAATTCCTATCTTAAAAAGTCACCTTGAGCAAAAGATCTGATCTGCAAGGTGTACCCCAAAGGGAAATTCTGCTAGAATAATCTAAGTGACTTAAAAGTGGGATTTTTCCAAGTCCCCTATTATATAAGAAATAAAATATCAATCATTAATACTGGTTGCTAAATATATATTTATATATGTATGCCCACAAATACATACACATACATATATACATACTCACCTGCCTGATAACTGCAACTGTAGTAGCATCCTAAATAAATGTCTGCACCTTGACTATTTGGGAATGTTCTAGTCAGCCTAAGGGTGGGGGTAGAAAAAGCTTTCTTATCTACCTTACCCTAAACCAGAAAGATCACATCTCTTCTGTGGCAGTTATTTATGTGGTTAGTCATAAATTGGTGTTTTCAAACATGCATAGTGAAATTTCTACCAGTGGTGACAACTTTGAATGGATGAATGAGACATTAAGCACAAAGGACAATTATCAAAAAAGCTATCAGATTCTTTTATATATATTCTATATGTACCATATGTAGCACAATTAAGGACTAGTGAAGGTTAATATCTGAAATGAAAAAGAATAATTAAACAATTCATAAATCAAGTCTTTGTTTACAGGTTTTTTGAAAAGGCTAATTATCCCATCTTTTCTGTGACTTGCTATGCAAATTTTGACTAAACTTGGGTGTCTTTTGTGAACTACAAGTTGTAAAAATCAGACATTTGTAGAAATTTTAACACGTCATGACCCCCAAATCACCTTGCATTCATTACCGTAACAAAAACAAAATACCAGGAGTACATGGACGTGTGTCGTGTCTAGAGTTGACAAGAGATATTTAAACAGATTTTTTAAAATAGTTTTGGGCATCAGATCAATTTTGGAATTCATGACATTCACACAATGACTTAATACATCTTGAGACCTTTCAGCTTTCATTGGCTTTTAGTTTCATTCTCAGTTTATTTGGATGAATTGTTTGTTAGTCTTTGGTGTCATCCTCATTCATTCATAGTACCCATGGTGCCATTGCATATTGTGAGACAGCTAGTTAGGAATTAGGGTTAGGGCACTTTTCTTCCTCAGATATGTCAAGTCCTTGTCTACCTTGTAAGCTATTTTAGGGTGAAGTGCTTATTTTATCATATACATTTTAGGGGACCTTTGGTATTAGGAGAGTTGTTGGAGATGATAGAAACTTAACTATAATCCCATGCTTTAAAGCAACTGGTCTGGAAGAGTAGAACTAGCTTATAGCTGCTTTGGCTTAAAGAATCTTCACCTTCTCTGACTTAGTTAGAGGAAAGGAAGTTGGAAAGGGTGGGAGGAAGGAAATACTGGAGAATGCAAGCAAGACAGAGGGCATAGGAAAAAAGAAATGTCCCTACCGTCTCATACCTTGATAATCTCCCTATCTTTGAAAGATATAGTACTTGACATGGTTGCTAATTCTCACACCAACTTAAACTACCATGTAATCCATTCTTATATCATTACCTCAACCAAAGTGTATTATGAATAAATCTAACCTTCACAGTTCAATCCATTTGTTACATTCAAGATTCAGCTCTAAATCCAGTTATTCCCAAGCAAAACATACAGATAACGAGACTCTTCCATTTTTGTTCATTATCGATAAAACCACCTTTTGTGGGCCCTCCTGCTCCTCCCACCTCCATTCAGGGATTGCTCTGGTAGTGCTTACACCAGTGGGGAAAGAAGATGATACAACTATTATTTCCATATAGTTCTATTCAAATCGGTGATCAACTAAGTGGTTGTAACTACATATATTCCTTACCAAGTAGGAGAGAATCCTTCCAGACTTGACTGATTTCTAATTTGTCAGTATTACGTTTAAAAAAACGACAACAAGAAGAAAAAAGTTCTAGGCCTCTGTGCACTGTTAACATAGCACTCACAGATCATATGAATTAGAGGTTTAAATCCAGAATGGATCTTGGAGGTCATCTAGCCTAGCCCCCTTTGTTTTACACAAGAGAAATAAATGAAGTTTTAGAGAAGCAGCTCGGCCTGCTTGCTCAGATTAGATGGGATGTATGTGTAGCATCTTCTGGAAGATTTAGCCTCTCTTGTATAAGAAGAGGGAAACAGATCTCTACGGGCACCCAGGGAATTGATGAGAGTGACCACACTTATTTTCTTAGCTGTAACTAACTTCTTGATCTTTCCTTATTGAAGAGCATCCCTATTTGGAAGGAAGATGCCAGTAGCCCAGATGATCAGAGTTAACTGTGTTATTGAAATTAATAGTTTATCGATGCTGGGGTCTGTCAGTCTAGGATGTGCTGGGGGAAAAAAAACAACACAGCCTGCTGTCGAGTTCCCTGTTCCTTGCAGAGTAAACTGAAATTGTTGGTATAAAGAGCGAACATAATGTGGCAGCTCTCTAAATTAGACATCCCACGTTCTCCCAGCTGGGAAATCAGCTGCCTTCATCTCTTATGTACTTCAGCATATGGAGTCATGTAAGTAAAAGCATTATATATTTTCCCTGAGAACCGGGATAATTCAGCTCGCTCTCTCTCAGAGCAATTCTTTGTCCTCTCGGCTCCTTCCTTCCCTGTAGCAAACCAGGGAAATTGCTGGTGGTAGTACGTGGCCTTGTCACGTGCAAGTTTTTTTAAGACGTAATTCGTGAAGTACTAGATGGCCCTACTTTACAGATGGGCAAATCGAGGCAAGCAAGAGCGGGAAAGAGCAAGACAGCTTGCCTTAGTTGTCTGGTGTTGCTGGAAGCCCGAAGGAAGTCTCGAGCTGAGGGTCAATTAAGGGAACTCGCCCAGCCTTCTGGGCCCGCTGCGCACCGGCCAGCCAAACCGCCCCCCCCCCCCCCCGAACCCGTCAGGCGGCCACTTCACCAATATTTTCATTGTTAAGAAGTCCGCATAGGGAATTAGTGGCCTAAAGTTGTAAAAACAAAAGAGGATCGAATGCTCAGTCTTCTAATCATGTAATTGCAGAGTGACATTTAAGGCGGCGGGCTCAGGTTAGGTCCTCCCTCCCTCCTTCCTCCCTCCCAGCCTCCGCCCCCGCCCCCTCCGGGTGCCCCAGCCGGCCTGCCTCGGTGGCTGGGTACTTTAACTACACTGAAGTTTGGCTGGGCTTCTACATATTACAGCAGCGACACGAAAGCAAACAATTGAAGTATTTGAGAACAATGAAATATGCATGGCTATCTGTGACAGCCCTATAAAGTAGAGCAATTAGCCGCGTAATCCGAGAGAGCCCGCCCGGCCGATCGGCAGCCCACGGTTCCCTATTAGTTAAATGCATTTTGTACGTCCTCATCCCATCAAATCAACTAACACTTCCTTTAATTGGTTCATGAATTATACAGCTCCGTGGCATTATAATTTAATCGCCTGTAAACATTCATAGGGCCCCACAGTAAAGCGTATAGCTCTCATTAATTCGTTAATTTCAGCAGATGGAAGGGGAGATCGGATGAACGGTGGCAGTACAGAGCGCCTTGGGCAATGGAAGAAGGGAAAAAAAGGTGGGGGGCCGTTTAGGTTTTTTAAGGGCTGTCAGAAACTCAATCTGTGAGCTGTCAGCAGCTTGGACCCATTTCCCCCCCTTCTCTCCCTTCTCCTCCCCTCCCCTCCCCTTCCACTCCACCTACTGCTGAAAGTGACTGGCGGATTCATATAGAGGCTTGTCAACCCGTCTTTAAACATCAAGCCAGCGGGTAAACCGAGCCCAATGTAAATTAATTCTTGTCTTACGGCCCCCCTTTCTCTGTCCCCATGAATATTTCATGGCTGGCAGCATAAATATTAATTCTAATAGCTCTGCACAGTGGTTATTATTTCTGTTTTATGACAAATATTCATAAAATATTCAGGACCCTTTTTTAGAACATTTACACACTTGATTGTGAAATTTTCCAGCTTCCTGGGGACACTGTAAACATATTGGGGTTCTCTTGATGGGCTTTCCCCCTTAATTAATACTACTAAATATTAATATTTAATTGGGTTTGGGTTTTTCCAGAAGTACATACACCCTATTAGATTGGAGGGCTGAAGGGCAATTTTTTTTTTCCTTGGGTCTTTTAAAATAGAAAATTTCTACTCTTATGAAACTCTTTTTCCTTTGACACTTGGGTGATCCAACAAATGATAACCTGCTTGCTTTTTTAAAAATTTAAAAACAATATATATCTTCATGTGTCGTTTTGGCTGCTACTTTATAACCATTTGCTCTTTGCTGAAACTCGTCAGTGTAATGAAATTCTTCAGAGGACCTTGCTTCAATATTTGCTTCCAGGATTTAACATAATTTTGGAGTAATTAAAGTGTTGGTTTAATAAATGAAGGTGCTGCTGCTGCAGATTGATTCCTCGGCAAAGCAGCGGTAAGGGTAGCGAGGTTTCTTTGGAATACAGCTTATTCACCTTTAACCCTGGGATTCTGAAGTATGTATGACTTCTCCCAAGAAAGCAAATTAAGAAATGAACCCGGCATTAAAGGAATGCAGGCCATCTCTAACAAGATGGAGGACTTGGAACAGGTTGGAACCTTGGCGGAGAGAGACTTCTGGGGGATGGATGAAGTATTGGGAAAAGGGAATAATCCAAGCAGAAATGCTCCAAAGCCACTCTTCATTTCCCCCCCTGATGTTCACAATGGCCTCCGGAGTATGTATGACTTCGGGAGTATACAGAGGGACTGATTCTGGGAGGAAGCAAAGACTAAAAACTGAAGCCCCAAATGGTCTTGAGCAGGGAGATTCAAGTGTAAAAATTCTAGCTATCAGTTGTTGAAAACACAGTCTCTCACAGACTGATGGGGGTGGGGGCGTGGGGGTGGGTGGAAGAGAGCAGGAAAGTGAAGTGGGAGAAAGGAGTAGAGGTGAAAAGATTGGTGTTGCCAAAGGGTTGGTGGAATATGTTTATGTTTCACTCACACCATAGATAATTGTTTATGCTGCATTTGTAGCATGTAAAAATACATAGCTTTGGGGAAGAAAACTTCAGAACTGATTCATACATACATACATTGCTTTACCCCTTTCCAGGTGACTAATCTGAGGACACACTGGTCTTCCATTTGGTTTAACAACATTCCAGCCACATTCTCAAAAATTAAGCCCTGCTGGTCCTCGAAACCTTGTCCCTGTCTCCTTCACCACAAATGACTGTGAAATCTGTCAAGTGGTTGATCCTTCAGAGCCTTAGAGCAAAGGACCACCCAACAGAACATCTCCCCAGTCTTCTGTGGGATCCCTTTTGCCAGATCTCTTAGAAAAGAGAAAGATGGTACTGACTCCAACAGGCTCTGACCCTGGATTTCAGTTGTATTTTACTCCCTCCAAACTAATGTTTAAACCATGAATTCAGTGCTGTTGGCATAGGCTAGGCAGTAGAATTACACACAATTCTCTGTGCAGACAGGCATTTTATACTTGCTGGACAAGAAACAGAATCTCTAAGAGCTGGAGGGCCCTTGGAAATCATGTAGTACAACCCCTTCATCTTAAAGATGAGAAAATGGAGCTTAGGAGGGGTGAACTGTCCCTCTTCTGGTCTGTTGACTTGTGTTAATGATAATTTCACCCTTCAAAAAGTGAAACAAACAGGAAATGGACAACCATTTTTGAAAATTGGATCTGATTCTCACTAGCAAGGTGGAATGGTGGCTGGGGTGTGATAGAGGAAAGGAAAACAGATCATACATGCCCCCTAGATTTGGGGAAAACGGATTTCAGAGTTCAGAGAGAGGATAGATTGAATCCCATAGACTAAAATTCTACAAAGGAAGTTAACCCAGAGAGTTGGGGGGAACTCTTAAGAATGAAATTCTAAAGACTTAAATAGCACTTAGCACAGTGTCTGACACCTAGTAGATGCTTAATACATGTTTATTGATTGATTGATCTAAAGTGGGGAAACAGTTCCAGTGAAGAGAAAGTGTTTTCCAAAGAAACTGATGTCAGTGCACACATAGCTCATCAGGTACCTTAGTTTTGTTTTTGTTTTTTTCTTAAACTTTAGCATCCATCTAAGAATCAGTACTGTGTATTGATTCCAAGGCAGAAGAGCAGTAAAGGCTAGGCAAAGAGAATTAAGTGACTTGCCCAGGGTCACACAGCTAGCAAGTATCCGAGGCTAGATTTGAATCTAGGACCTTCCATGTCTAGGTCTGGCTCTCAATTCACTGAGCCACCTAGCTGCACCCTAACTGCACCCTGGCACCTTGGATTTTTAAAAGATCTGAACAGAAATCAAGGGAATAACTATGAATGTGACAAGGTCTCATAAAAATGCCATCAGGTGGGGCAGCTAGATAGATGACTCAGTGGATAGAAAGGCCTGGAGACAGGAGGTCCTGGGTTCAAATGTGGCCTCAGATAATTCTTAGCTGTGTAACCCTGGGCAAATCATTTAACCCCCTTTGCCTAGCCTTTACCACTCTTCTGCCTTGGAACCAATACTTAGTATCAAAAAACACTACCAGGAAAACTGAAACTCGGGATGAGCTAAAGCTCACGAGGGAAGCTGAGAATAATAGAGACAGCTTCTTTAGGAATACTGGGAGAAACAAGGGGTCAAAGGAGGGATGATTAGTTTGGATGAAATTATGGCAACTGACAACAGAGAAAAGGCAATGCTGTTTAGTTCTTTTGCTTTAGTTTTCTTTGGGAAGGATGATGGATTTTAGTCTGAAAAAAAAAAAAAAAACCTAAAGGGCTCTCAGGACATGTATTCCCAGGATCAGCAAAGAGCTAGTGAGAGAGCACCTGCTTGGTTGCTTAATGAATGCAAGCCACATGACCCAAGTGAACTATATACCCTTGGGTACCAAAAGAACTAGAAGATGTGATTGCTAAGCCACTATTATTAAACGTCATGGAAAATAGGAGAGGTACCTCAAGTCTGAAGAAGAACAAGTTTCCTAATTTTCAAAAAAGAGGAGAAACATCTGCAAACTGTAAACCTGTCAGCTTGATCTTGATTCCTGGGGAAAAATTCTAAAACGGATCACGAAAGAGATGGTGAATGATTACCTCTAAGAACCAACCTAGCTCTATCAGAAACAGGTCATACCAGGCTAGCCTCATTTCCTTTATTGACAGGATTGCTTAAATCAGTAGATCAGAAGAATGTTATTAGCTAGAGCTTCCCCTAATTTCGCCAAAGCATTTGATAAAGCAAGGAAAATATGGGGAGATGTAGATTAAATGTTACTACAATTAAATGAATATGAAACTGCTGAATGACTCCACTCAAAGAGAAGTCATTAGTGGCTTGATGTCAACTTAGCAAGAGGTCTCCAGTGGAGTGTCTGAGGGATCTGTACTTAGCCCTGTGCCATTGTAACATATTTAATAGTGATTTCAATAAAGTTATAAGAGGGCATGATTATCAGATTTCCTAACGATACCAAGATCTTGGCAGGCTAAATCATTGGGCTGAATCTAATAAAATATGAAATCTTACAGGTATAAAGGTAAAATTTTCTACATAATTTCAGCCTAGATAAATGGTAGGCATAATTAGTAGCTTATGGGGTTTTATTAGAGTGGTAGAGCAATATGAGTCAATGTGACATAATAGTAATAATAATAACTAGCATTCGGAGAGTGCTTTAAGATTTATAAAGTGCTTTACAAATATCATCCCGTATTATCTTCACAACCACCCTGGAAAGTAGGTGCTTGTTGTCACTCCCATTGAATTTGAACTCAAGTCTTCCTGATTCCAGGTCCAGTGCTCGCTCTATATACCAGCCAGCTGTTATGATCTGGCCACCTAAGAGCTATTTCGATACTGGACTGCATCAAAATGGGAATAGCTTCCAGGAATAAAGGTGTGATAGTACTCCTGTCCTCTGCCCTGATTAGACCCCATTTGGAATTTTGTGTTCAATTCTGGGCTTCATAGCTTGAAAAGGACATTAAATAAACTGGAGAACATTCAGAGAAGGAAAATGAGGATGATAAAGAGCCTTGAGTGCAGGTCATGAGACATTAGGCTAAAGGAACTAGGGGTGTTTTGCCTGGAAAAACAAAGCCTTGCATGTAATGGAAGAGGGACATACAGCTGTCTCCAAGTACTCGAAAGGTTGTCATGTAAAAAAGAAAAGCAGTTTGTTTGGTCCCAGAAGGTAGATCCAGGATCAATGGGTAGAAGCTGCAAAAATGCAAGTTTAGGCTCCATGCCAAGACAAATGTCCTAATATTTAGAGTTATCCAAGAGTGGAATGAGAACAGGAGAGGCTGAATGACCACTTGCTAGATCTGTTATAATGAGAACTTTGAGGGTTAGACTAGATGACTGTTCTGGCCCCTTCCAAGTTGAATTCTGTGATTCTGTGAAATAAATTCTTCAGTGGCCACTCTGCCTCCACGTTCATTCCTCTCTGTTTCGCCTTCAATATACCTTCCTTATTTTCCTAATGGATATACTGCCAGTCGTAAGGATGAAAAAGGGGTTTTATGGATTCAATATATTAAAAGATGGTCGCCAGAGGATTGAACTATTATCAGTCCTCAATTAAGAATAATCTCAAGTCAAGATTGACTTTTATGGAAGTTTGTTTATAATTAGGAAGGTTGAAGGTAGGGAAATTGAGAGAAAGAAACTCTGGCCTAGACCAGAGGCCCCGACCAGGGAAGAATTTAGAGGCCCCAACAGAGGGGTGCAGAGGTTAATTAAACAAGGCTTCTAGCCACAAGGTCTTTTATAGTTAGAGAGGCCAGAGAGGCCTCCCTGAGAGTAGAGCCTCCAGAAACGCCAAGGGAGGAGACAGAGAGTCAGCCTAACTTACCCACGTGACAATTCAAAGGGAAGCAGTCAGAGGTCCCACCAAAATCTCAGCATTCCAACACTCCTCCATGAACCAAAGAAGGTCCTTTACCAGATGCTCTCTTCCACTGAAGACCCCAGCTGACTGAGGACCTTCTCCTTTTAAAGGGGTCACTCATGCGTCACTTCCTGTTCCTCCCTCCTAATTTGCATGTCCAATCACAATAGATACTTTCTCATAGAACCCCTAGGGGGGGCAGTCAGTTGATTCTGATTCATCCCTCACTCTAGCACATGTGGGTTATGGACCTCCCAGAATTAGAGGTGTTCTCACCTTTGGTGATTAAATCTAAAGATGGGCAGTGTAGACTTAATCTAATTATCACACAGTTCAAATCTTTCAGTGGCACACATTTGTCCATAGGATAAAACACAATCTCCTTAGTCTGGAATTTTCAGGCCCTCTTTAACTTGGCTCCAATGTTCCTTTCCAACTTTTATTCACATTTGCTCTCCTTCACAAATTGAGTGTTACAGACTGGACATTTCTTAAATCTCATCCTGCCTTTTCTTGTATCCCATCAATGGGATGCACTTGCTCATCTCTGCCTTTTAACGTCCTTTACTTCTTCAAGGCCCAGTTTGCTTTCTACATTCTTGTAAATCAGTGATTCCTAAAGTGGGCGCTACCACCCCCTAGTGCATGATGCAGTGATCCAGGGAGGTGGTGATGGCCACAGGTGTATTTATCTTTCCTATTAATTGCTATTAAAATTTAAAAAAATTAATTTCCAGGGGGCTAAGTAATATTTTTTCTGGAAAGGGGGCGGTAGGCCAAAAAAGTTTGGGAACCACTGTTGTAAATGAAGCCTTCCCTCATCCCCTCAGCTGAAAATGTTCACTTTGCCCTTAAGCTTTTTTAGGTCACCTTGTCTAATCTATCACATTTTCCTTTATATCCTACTTGTTTGTGTTTGTGCCATATCCTCTACTGTGAACTAAGCTCCTTGAGGACCGAGACAATATCTTTTTTCTTGTAGGGGGTGGGAATTCCTAGCATTAAGCCCAGAGCAGGTACTTGATAGATGATTGCAGATCATCCCTATCCCTTACAGTTGTACAGCCAGTGGTAGGGGTAGAGCCTGAGTCCATATCTCCTAATTCCAAATCTAGTAATCTTTCCTGAACATTATGATTCACCGTTTCCTTTTTGGATCTGAGAACTGGCATTCTGGCAGCTGGGTTCAGCTTGGCCGTGATGAACTTATACTTGCCCTTTTCCTTGTACCACTGAAGGCTCTCCAGCCTTTCCATCATGCTGATAAATGAAAATAGCCACCAGTTTGGATTCTCTTACCAAAGGTGGATTGAATACTTCACTTCCTGAGGTAATACTGGTTATTTTTAGAAAAGATTTGCCCACATAAAGGTAATCCAACAAGGAAGGTAAGAAAATGTGAAATCCATATAGTGCCTGATGACTTTCCCTTCTGGAATCGCCAAGAATTGACATCTGGGCAACAGTCTTAGGGACTAGAAATAGGCCTGGAGAAGCGTTAGGATAGGGAACAGTGGCTCTTGGACACCAACTCTTTTATTTATGTATTTACTTGGGTATTTATTTTTATTTTTAAATAAATTATTATTATTTACATTAATAATAATAAAAAGTCTTTTCAATTATATGTAGAAATATTTTTGACAATTGTTTGCTTGCATTTGGGGATTCAGATTCTTTTTCTCTCTCCCTCCCCTCTCCACTCCCCAAGGTGGTAAATACTCTGATATAGGTTATTTTGATGCTTTCATGTAACACATATTCCCCTATTCCCTATGTCTTGAATCATGAAAAGGATCATTTTTCACCCACATTCTCCAAAGATGGGAGTTCAGATAGAGCTCCATCCTCCCCTCCCATGTGAACTCTTTAGAGGAATAAAACGCCAGAAGTACTAACTTGTAAAGGAAGATGCAGCCTTTGGGGGGAATGGAACTCATTTATACACCCTCTTCCAAAATAAACTTCCCCTTTTCCTTATTTTCTTTTCAGGGCACCACTGTCTTCCTAGTCACTTGAGTCTATCATGAAGTCATCTTTGACCCTTCTTTCTTCTTCACCTCTCATATTCAATCCAATTACCAAATCTTGTCTATTCTATCCATCTTCCCAATATTGCTCACATGCTACCTCCATCTCCATTTACATAACCACTAGCCTACAATGCACTGTAACTGCCTCCAAATTGTTTTTTCTTTTCTAATCTATTCATCACACCAAAATAATTTTGCCCAAAATTATTTGTTTTAATTTTTTTAAATTTAATTTTAATTAATTAAATTTTAATTTAATTTATTTAATTACCAAAATAATTTCCCTAAAACACAGGTCTTATTCTATGACTTTCCTCATTCTAAAACCTTCAGTGGTTCCTCATTGCCTACTTTTCCAGCCTACTACTCCACTGTACAAGTTTTGTTTACCAGTCAAAGTTTTCAAACTGGATTCACAGTTTTAACACTAGATCCTGCACATTCTGCCTTTGTGTACTTGCATAAGCTGTTCCTCATTTCTAGAATCCTCTCCCCTTTTCTGCTTGTCAGAATCCTGGTTTTCTTTAAGGCCAAACTAAGGTACCATTCTTCCATGAAGTCTTCCCTGATCATCCATATTCTCAGTTCTCTTTCCCACCTCAATTTTTCTTGTACTATATGCACTGCTGTATATGTGGATCCCTCTTCCATCTAGTAGAATGTATATTCTTTGATGGCAGAAACAGTTAAACATTTTTTTCTGTTTTGTTTTGTTTTGTTTTTATCCTCAGAGCTTTGTACCTACAGAGCAATAAGATGTTACATGAAGGTTAAATTCAAACATCAAGGGGGTAAGACAGAAATTTCACAGTAACCCATTAAGTTCAGTAGAATAGGGCAGCTAGGTGGCATGGTGCATAGATTCCTGAATCTGGACGACATCTTCCTGAGTTCAAGTCTGGTCTCAAATACTTATTAGCTGTGTGATCCTGGGCAAGTCATTTCACTCTGCTTGACTCAGTTTCCTCATCTGTAAATGATCTAGAGAAGAAAACAATAAACTATTCTAGTATCTTTGCCAAGAAAACTCCAAATGGAATCACAAAGAATTGGACATGACTGAAACAACGGAGCAATAACAATAGTATATTTAAATAGTTGTAGCTAAAGTCTCCTTAAAAAGAAGCAGTCTCGGGGCAGCTGGGTAGCTCAGTGGAGTGAGAGTCAGGCCTAGAGACAGGAGGTCCTAGGTTCAAACCCAGCCTCAGCCACTTCCCAGCTGTGTGACCCTAGGCAAGTCACTTGACCCCCATTGCCTACCCTTACCAATCTTCCACCTATGAGACAATACACCGAAGTACAAGGGTTTAAAAAAAAAAAAAAAAAAAGAAGCAGTCTTGAGGGCAGCTGGGTAGCTCAGTGGATTGAGAGTCAGGCCTAGAGATGGGAGGTCCTAGGTTCAAATGAGGCCTCAGACACTTCCCAGCTGTGTGGCCCTGGGCAAGTCACTTGATCCCCATTGCCCACCCTTACCACTCTTCCACTAAGGAGCCAATACACAGAAGTTAAGGGCTTAAAAAAATAATAATAATAAAAAAGAAGCAGTCTTACTAAAAGCAATGCAGTGATCCAGGACAACTCTCAGAGACTCATGAGAAAGAATGCTATCCAGATCTAAAGAAAGAATTATGGGAGTAGAAATCCAGAAGAAAACATATGATTTATTACTTGTTTATATGGGTGTTTGATTTGGGGTTTTGGTTTTAAAAGATTGCTCTATTACAAAAATGAATAATATGGAAATAGGATTTGAGTGATAATACATGTATAACCCAGTGGAATTGCTTGCTTGTCAACCCCAGGAGGTGGGAGGGAAGAGGGAAGGGAGACAACAAGAACCTTGTAACCATGGGAAAAAATTAAAAAATAAAAATAAATGAAAATGAAAATAAAAATAAAAATAAAAAGCAGTCTATCAGAAAGCAGATGGATCTGAGACAGCTGCTATGGAAATAATCAAATGCTTATTTTATTTTTTATTTTTTATGATACCCAGCTACAATATTGATCAGAATGTGAGAACCAGGATTTTTACTGTCAGAACCTGACAGTGCACTTCTTAGTGAAGAAGATGCATTTATTTTGGGTTGAATCATAAACTCCTCCGTGGTACTCATTTATCATACATCATTTGTGCTCTGGGGAGGGAATCCCACCCTCATCCCCATCCCCACCCCCTTTTAGAATCAATCCTATACCTAGAGGCACTGGCAATGGGTACCAAGAAAATGACTTGTCTCAAGCCCATATCTTAAATACCTTCCATCTTCAAAGGCCTTGACTCTAAGGAGGCTTCCTATGAATAGGTCTTACTAGAGCTCCAGCTCTCCTCTTTTTTTGTGACATACCTGTCTTTGAAACTTTCCACCAGTTACAAGAATATGAATGAGGCATCTCCCTGTAAGCTGGTTTCCAATAGAATTCCTTTACATGGGGCTATTTCTTTTGCCAAACCTCCTTTCTAGCAATGTCTCCACCAAAAAGATGTCTCTGTAGGAATAAAACACCAGAGGTGTGCTAACTAGTAAGGAATATGCAGTTTTAAAAAAGAAATGGAACTCATTATCCAAACAACCTGTCCCATTTTACTTTTAAGTGAATAAGAGTTTGAATAGGGAAATAAATTGTGGGGGCACACTGGTGTTTGAATAAATTTTCTCTCCATTGTCATTGATTATGTAAAAAAATGGAATCTTTCTGAAGTGACAAAGGTGTATATTGAATATGAAACCATTCTATTGATCCAAGGTAATGAAAATGGAATCTAGTCTTTACAAAATAAAAGATCATCTGAACAGTTATATGAGACACAGAGATTTGCTATTTAGAAGTTTAATAATTAAGGGCAGCCCATCGGTGAAAAATAAACATAGAATCTTGCCTCTTCCTCCCTCACTGTGTTGTCTGCAATATATACAGGTCCTCACATTTCTTATAGTGCTCCTTTTTTGTGTTTCAAGACTCATTGTAAGTATAAGCACACCTGATAAATCCTTTTGTGTTCCTCCTCAATTGTGGCTGCTTAGGGGATTGAGTGACCTGCAACAGGAGGCTCAAAGGGGCTTTCTCTTTGAACCTTCTTCACCTTCTTGAGTCCACCATGATCCTGACCATCTGGTATGGGACACAAAGCTCTTCTATGCACCTGATCCAAGTTAAGAGAAGATTTAGCTCTCCCATTCCTCTGTCATTTCTGCCTTAGCCACATTTGGTTTTTTTTCTCCTTAAGGAAAGTTTTCAGAACTTTTTGGCTTCTCATGATTTGCATTTCAGATGTGGTCCGGTGAGGGTTTTGATGGTGCTGAGCAGGATTATTCTGTTTCTTCTCGCTGGAAGATGATGCAGGAACTTGAGGATAAGTCTAAAATGGCTACAGATCATGCAGGAATTTGATCCCTGGGTCATTCTTCTTAAACCAGATTGATGTGGTTTGTAGGGTGTATTGTAAACTGCCAGTAGTGCTTGCTAATTTAGTAGTTAATGACAGTCATAGAGAGTGTTTTTCTTGCCCCTGGAGAGATTTTAGACACAGCTGGGGTAGATTTGCCACTATCAATTATGCACAGTTTTAAACAAGAAATAGCCAGCCGGGAGCTTCTCTTTCTAAGGAGTGACGAGAGAAAAGAGTAGGAATAGTGTAGCTGGCACCTGAGTGTAGGAATCAAGATACATAGGGCATTAAAAAAAGGAAGAATGAAATTTATGGCCTTCTAATTTTCAAGTTATAGGGCCAGCTGGGAATGGGAAAGCCTGCTTTCCTTGAGCAAACATTCTCTAGACCCCAAGTAGGGCAAACATCAGATTCTTTCCACCACTGCACTCTCTCACATTCCCTGAGTGCCATCTCTTAAGACCCTCACTTTAAGGAACTACCAGATCAATACCCTGCCTTGTAAATGGCACCTATCCACTTCTCCCGGTGAACCTTAGATCTGAAATGGCCCTCTAAAGGTCATTAAGTCCCTCCCGCTATCTCTCTCTACCCAAGTCATCTGTGATCCTGGATTTTTAAAAAATAAATTTTATTACTTCCTTTTTTTTTTTTTAACAACACCTACATTTCCCAATATATCCTCCCAGAGAGCTAGACCACCCCATATCATGGAATAAAAAATGAGGGAACAGTGCTCAGCAAAACTAACTGATGTATTCTAATGGTCTGAGATTATATGCAGTGCTCCACACCCATAATCCTCTACCTCATCAAAGACATGGGCATGGGTGCCTTCTCATTTCTCTTTTTTTGGGGGCCAAGCTTAAGTCATTCTAATTTTACAATATTTGGTTTCAGTTGTTTTAATGTTTTTTTCCTTTTACATTAGTATGTCATTATGTATACTGTTTTCCAGGTGTTGTTTGTATTAGTGTATGTAAGCCTTCCCATACTTTCCTATATGCATGACAGTCATAATTTCTTGCAGTACAGTGATATTTCATTTATATCTATGCATCACACTTGTTTAGCTATTCCCAATCAATGAACAATAGCTACTTTGATTGTGGCTCTTTGATGCTACAAAAAATGTTGCTAGAACCAGAACAATTTATATTGTAACACCATTGTAAAAATGAATAATTTTCAATGACTTAAGAAGTCTGATCATGGTAATAATAATCAACCATGATTCCAGAGGACCAATGATAAAGAAGGCTAATTACTTCCTGAAGAGAGGTGATGGATTAAATACAAAATGAGACACACTTTTTTTAGGAAAATGACCAATATGGGGATTTGTTTTTGCTCGTGTAGCTTGCCAGCAGCTACAAAATATTTTTTTCGTGGGTGACCACCTGAAAGGGAAGTTGAAGACTGCGGGGAAATAGGTGAAGGGGTTTGGAGATTAAGAGAGAGAGGGATAGAGAAAACATAAGGAGAGAAGAAACACACAGAGACAGAAGGGTTTCAACAGCGTGGCATTCAATTTGTGTTGCTCTTCTTTTGTACAAAAGCCTTTTAGTTTAATATAATCAAAACCATTTAATTTACATTTTGTAATTTTCTCGAACCCTTGCTTGGTTTTAAAATCTTTCCTTTCTCACACCATCAGAAGAGCAACACAATGGTATTGGCTAAGAGACAGAAGGGAGGATCAGTGGAATAGACTTGGGGTAAATGACATCAGCAAGATCAGTGTATGATAAACCCAAAGAGCCCAACTTTTGGGACATGAATCCACTATTTGACAAAAACTGCTGGGAAATTTGGAAAACAATATGGGAGAGATTAGGTTTAGGTCAACATCTCACACCCTACACCAAGATAAATTCAGAATGGGTGAATGACTTTTGAATATAAAGAGGGAAACTATAAATAAGTTAAGTGAACATAGAGTAGTTTACTTGTCAGATCTCTGGGAAAACTCAGTTTTTATGGTAGAATCAAGAAATGGGGAATGGGAGGTAGTTAGTGAACATATGACATGGCAGAGAATTTAACACTGGTTTGGTTAACAACCATAAGATCAGAGAAGTGGAGCCTAAGACAATGTAGAAGTCAGTGCCAAATCGCCCAGAGGTCCAACTGACCTTTGGACTGAAGGCTTGGGGAGTGGTCGGCATACCATAAGATTAGAGTTTCACTTTGTTACAAGGGTCAAGAAAGCAATCATGTGAAATATAAGGATTATATCCATAAGTCTTGTGCACGAGCAGATTGCTCATAAGTCAGCCTTTGGGTACATCTATAATATTTACATGATTTGTTCATGCCTGGATCCCAACAGCTTGACTATGAATATTTGCTATGAGCATTTTGTTTTTCTATTTTATGGGAGGGTAATGTGGAAAGAGGAAAATGCTTGCTAATTGAAAACTTTTAAGGTGCTGTTATAAATATTTGGGCACATATGGGGTCTTTCTTCTTGTCATTGAATTCCTTAGGGCAAATTCCTATTAATGGAATCTCTGGGTCAAATGATGTGAACATTTTAGTGATTGTCTTTGCAACATCCCAAATTATTTTCTAGAATGGACAACTCACAGCTCCACCAACAATGCATTAATGTGTCCATCTTTCTTTCCACAACCCCCTTCAATATTAGCTATTCCCATGTTTTGTTATCTTAGTTAAATGTAAAAAGTTGTTTTGACTTGAATTTCTCTTGTTATCAATGATTTGTAGTAATGTTTCATGTGACTGTTAATAATTTGAAATTCTTTTGCAAATTGTTCATATCCTTAGATTACTTGTCTATTGGGGGAATAGCTTTTGGTCTCATAATTCTATTATCTATCTACATAGATATCGGATCTTGGATTGCTTTGTTCCTACTGTGATTTAATTTTGATGAAGGCAAAAAAACACTGTTCAAAAGATCATAGACCTTGAGCTGGAAGAGAACTCAGAGGCAACTTAATCCAATCTCCTCATCCTTTACAAGAGGCCCAGGGAGGTGATGTGATTGGATAAAGTCACAACAAGAGTGTAAGCATCAGAGAGAGGATTTGAATCCAGGTCCTCTGACTCTAAAGCCAGGGCTACTTTCATTTATTACTATACTGTTTCACATGTTACTTTGGAGTATTTGAATTAAATAATACAAATCACCTTTGGACTTTGCCAGATGTTACAATTGTCCCAGAAGAAATATGACTGATTCCTATATCACTAGCTAGATTGGAAGTGGTAGTGGAAATGGAACCCTAGATTGAAGTTAGAAAACCTAAAATTGAGTCCTATCTTTAGGGACTTAATAAGCATTTCTTATATACTCAATATGAGCTGAACACTGTGCTGAGAGCTGGGTATACAAAGAAAGGCAAAAAATCCTTCATCCCAAGGGGCTCCCAGTTTAATTGGAGAGGCAAACATGAAAATAACTAGATTTACACAGAGTACATACATAGTATCTATACTAGAGAGGGCATCTATACAGATTAGATGGATGGCATTAACAGCTGGAAATACCAAGAATAGTCTCCTATAGAAAATGGGACACCAGAAAAAGTGAGAAGTGGAAGTGAAGTGGTAAAAGCATCCAGTCAAGGCAAAAGCCCCCCATGTAAAGGCATAGAAATGGGAGATGAAGTGTCATGTGGAAAGAACAACCAATTAGGTAAGTGTGATGCAAGAAATGGCAAGAAGGATGATATAGCTGGTTCATAGTCAGTGGAGGTGTGGAACAGTATGTAGAGTGGGGAAGCAAGAAAGCCTGGAAAGGAAGGAAAGGATCAGATTGGGAAGAGCTTTAAATATCAAACAGAGGACTATCCCCAAATTCATGGTGCAATTTTAGCCAATGACAGCTTAAAGCTAAACTAAGACATTTTGGTTAGATCTTGATGGCAATAGGGATTTACTGGAATTTAATAGGTGGTGGAAGGGGGAAGGAGTTGACATGATCAGACCTTTACTTTAAGAAAATTATTTTGGCAGCTGAGAAAAAGGTATGATCTTGAACAGATCATAATCTGACCCTCAATTTTCTCATCCATAAAATAGGGATAATAGGATACAATATCTCACAAGGCATTGGTGAAATTTAAAGGATGTAATGTATAGGGCAATGTTTTGCAAACTATATATCCTTCCTTCCTTCCTTCCTCTATATTTTTTTCCATCAGAAGCCCCTTTTCCTTTTTTTGTCCAACTCCCTTCTTACACAGCATTTGTTGCAAAACTCCCTTTGTCAGAAGACAACTCTGACTACAATGCAGCCAGGTTTATGAAGAATGAGCATGCTGGGGATTCAGCCTCTGAATCTAGCCCTGTGTCAGAGAGGCCAAGGCAAAACTGAAAACAAAGAAAGAAGTATTGCCATTAAGTAGGACTCTATAGACAGAAACATTCTCTCTCTCTCTCTCTCTCTCTCTCTCTCTCTCTCTCTCTCTCTCTCTCTCCTGTCTCTTATACACA
>NC_058131.1:278813815-278871088 GCF_016433145.1 Gracilinanus agilis
CCTTCCTTCCTTCCTTCCTTCCTTCCTTCCTTTCTTTCTTTCTTTCTTTCTTTCTTTCTTTCTTTCTTTCTTTCTTTCTTTCTTTCTTTCTTTCTTTCTTTCTTTCTTTCTTTCTTTCTTTCTTTCTTTCTTTCTTTATTCCGTCTTAGAATTGGGGTTAAATGACTTGCCCAAGGTCACATAGCTAGGAGTATCTGAGGCTAGATTTGAACCCAGGATCTCCCTTCTCTAAGCCTGGCTCTCCATCCATTGAGCCACATTGCTGCCCTCACCCAGGTTTCCTTCTGACCTTAATCCACACTGTCTTCTTCTCACAGCTAGGGTCCCCCAAGTATACCTTCCTCTCTTATTAGTATGTGGATTATCTCGTTTGTTGATTATTCACCAAATGTTTAAACACAGGCTGGCTGCCTCCCTTCCCATAGTGTACTTGAAATGTTTTGAAAGAGCCAATCATTATTAGGTACAAAAACTTCTTGAGGGTAGGGTCTGCTTTGTTTTTTCCTTCCATTCCCTGGCAATTACCACAATGCTAAGCACAAGGAACAGAGCTCAGAAAACATTTATTGATTGACGGTTTGAAACAAATCTTTAGCCAAAAAAAAGGAATAATACATCCTAAAATAAAATGATTAAAATTTTTGGATAACACATTGTTTCAAATGACCTGTGGCATCATTCCTATCCAATCATGCAAATAATAAAGAATGTAGAAGGAAGAGGCAGCAAGGTAGCACAGTGGCTAGAGCACCAGGCCTGGAGTCAGAAGGACCCGAGTTCAAATATTACCTCAGACACCTCCTACTTGTGTGACCTTGGGCAAGTCATTTAACCCTGTTGGCCTAGCCCCGGCCATTCTTCTGACTTAGAATTGATACTAAAAAAAATTTGATATTTTTTAAAATATAGGAGAATGTATTTATGAAGTGTCTTCTATGTGCTAGGCATTATGCTAATTACTTTTCAAATATTTAACCCTAACAACTCTGTGAGGCAGGTGCTATTATTTACTCCATTTAACATTTGAGTAAACCGAGTCAGAAGTTAAGTGACTTGCCCCGGGATAACACAAGCTAGTTAAGTGTCTGAGACTGGAATTGAACTTGAATCTTCCTGACCTGAGAGCCCAGGAGTCTATTCTCTGTGCCACCTAGCTGCCCCTATTTGCTATACTGAATACTTTCCTTTATATCTCTGATTGTCTATATTTTATCTCCTTCTAGATATATCTCTATTTTATTGTCGGGATGTCCTCGGGCAGCCCGTGCTTCCCAGAAACCTGCCTTTCTGGTGAGGAGCTGGTCAGGCGATGGCCAAGAACAGGTTCATGGGGAGGAATAATGGCCCAAAGACACGTTCCAGGGCTGAGACTCACGGCACGCCGGGGCCGGAGGGGCATTCGAGGTCACCTTCTCGGACTCGGATCCTTTCCCAGAGAAGGGGGGGCTCTTGTTCCTGATCACACACCTCGGCCGGGCTGTGACAGAGCCGAGACCTGCACCGAGGCATGCTAAGACGAAGCCTGGAGCCCCTCCGCCGTTCCCTACATCTGACTAATTAGGCAGGTGTCTCTCTAACCAACTCAGCGCTAAACGTCTTCTCTGGGTAACCCCCACCTAGCGATCCCCCCCCCAAGTCCCCTTCCTTCTCTGTTCTTTTCATCTGCAGCAGCCTTGATATTAGTTCCGCTCGGATGGTTCCATAGAAACTGGGAAAAGAGAGCGAAAGGCTGGCTCATTGACATGCATTTGGCATGGCTGTGTATGGAATCTCGGGTCAATGGTCATCCCCCACGGGTTTGTCGGGGGCCTGGAGTGCAGATCGTCAGGGTTAGCAGAACATGCTAATACTCATGTAGAATGCTCCCTCAGAAACAACTAAAACAATTGACATTCATTTAATTACTGCAAACGAATCAGCCCCTCACAGCACTTTGCATAGTAAAGCCGCCTAATACCAACCAGCTCCTGAGATGGAAGAAAGAATTAGGTTCTTATAATTGGATCCCTCTGCTTCCAACCCAATTTGGAAGCCTTACTGGATTTTATTAGCATCCATTTCTGGGCAAAGTGCTGGGGAAGTGGCCATCTCTTTACACATGAAAGGGAATCGGAGACCTGGAGAACTTACTGGTTTAGGGGGACCGACAGTCATGATCGAAAGTCTAAAATCTGACTAAATTCGAGCTCAATTGGCTATAGTTAAAAATTCCCCACAAGAGGTTCGAGTAGTAGTAAATTTTATTATTTAAAAACAAAACAAAACATTGTCTCCCACTAGTTCAAGTCATCACAACCTCTCACCTAAACTCTCTCAACCCCAACTGATCTCCCATCAGATTTCTCTTCTCTCCCATCATTCTTATATTGCCACAGCAATTTTCCTACAGTAAAAGTCTGACCATGACACTCTACTACTTAATAAACTCTACTAGGCTCCCTATTACTTCTAGGGACAAAACCAAACAATTCTGCTTGGCATTTAAAGACCACCCCAGGGAGCAGCTAGGTGGCTCAGTGGATTGAGAGCCAGACCTAGAGATGGAAGATCCAAGGTTCAAATCTGACCTTAATCATTTCCTAGCTCTAGTATGACCTTGGACAAGTCACTTAACCTCCATTGCCTAGCCCTTACCATTCTTCTGCCTTGGAACCAATATGCAATATTGTTTAAGGGTTTACAAAGAAAAGAAGCCCTTACCATTCTTCTGCCTTAGAAATGATACACATTTAAAAAAAAATTTTTTTTAATTTTAGAATATTTTTCCCTGCTTACATAATTCATGTTCTTTCCCTCCCGCCCCGTAGCCGACACACAATTCCACTGGGTTTTACATGTGTTATTGATCAAGACCTATTTCCATATTATTGATATTTGCACTAGGGTGATTGTTTAGAGTCTACATCCCCAATTATATCCGTATCGACCCATGTGATTAGGCAGTTGTTTTTCTTCTGTGTTTCTGCTCCCACAGTTCTTCCTCTGAATGTGGATAGTTTTCTTTCTCATAAGTCCCTCAGCCTTGCTCTGGATCCTTACATTGCTGCTAGTAGAGAAGTCCACTACATTGTATTGTACCACAGTGTATCGGTCTCTACAGAATGTTATTTAAGGGTTTTAAGGGCTTACAAAGAAAAGAGAAAAGGAAGGAAAAAACCCATCACAACTTAGCTCTATTATAAGGCTCCAGTCTTATACATTACTCATCTTTGGGCACTCTATAACTTGGCCAAACTAATGGTCTGATTGTTCTTGCCCATTTCTGTGCTTTTCCCCTATGCTTGGAGGATGCTATCTCCTCAACTCAGCTTTCCTTCAACCCTCATCTCAGGCATCACTATCTAATGGAGTCCTTTTCTCATCCCTCTAGCTCTTGCCAGTGCCTCCTCCCACCCCAGAAATCTTTATTTGGTATATATTTTGTACTCAAATGTTTGTGATCTCATCAGTTCAAGAGCTCACTTGCCGCAAATGGCAACTTCTCCCTGTCTCCCCATCTTGTGTGTCATGTCTTCCCCAAAGTTCTTATGTTTGAGCTCTCCAGCAGTAGGATCCTCCTGCTCTGTCCTGTTGTTAGATTTGGTTTTCTTCTCAAAGTGTTTTGTTTTTATCTCAGTATGGAAGGATGCGGAGATCTTAAGTTTTGCTCTGTCTAAGCTGCCATCTTTCCAGAATCCTCTCTCATGTTTGAAAAGGAAAAGTTTGTCATCAATCTAGAAACCATGATTTCAAACATCCTCTGCCCCCTTCCTTGGTGAAACACAGGGGGATCCTCAAGATCAAGGACCAGGTTCAATTTTACTTGTTTCATAGATTACTGTGGCCAAAAAGAGTTAGTATCGGGTGGCCAGCTTACTAGTTATATTCCTCTGTGATTAGGTAGTCTGGTCTTTGGAAAACAGTTTGTTTCTAGGGCCATTTGTGAGGTCTTCCAGGATGGCAGAACCTGCCAGAGCTTGTGCATCAATGGCATGGCTGGAAGATCCCAGAGTCACCTCTATGCCAATATAAATGCATATGTGTTTTATATGTGTGTGTGTGTGTGTGTAAAACACATATGCATTTATATTGTCATATATGTAAACATATATGCATACAAGCCTATGCAGGCATGTACTTATGTACACATATGATCTCCCTCTTTAAAAAACAAACTCCTTTAAGCCAGGGATGATTTCTTTATTTTTACTTTCTACCTCATCCCTCTAGCAATCTAGATGCACAGCCCTTGGTGCTTTGGTCACGGATAGTCAAGATGACTGCAGCTCGGAAACAAAATTCACATGCTTAAAAGCCTCTCTCAGGTCCCTGAAAGCTGTTCCCACTCCCCTCATATCACCACATGAACCAAAGGTATTTTGGCTTTCAATCTTCATTTCAGTTGTGGTGGAATAAAGGAGGGGAAGCATGAAATTTTCATCTCTGATGAGACTCTAGCATTTGTTTATAAGATGACCAGCTCATGAGGCAGATATGTGGAACAGTGGATAGAGTGCTGGGCCAAGAGTCAGGAAGATCTGAAGTCAAATCTGACCTCATTTACTAGCTGTGTGACTCTGAACAAGTCATTTAATTTCTGACTTCCTCAATTTCCTCAACTGTAAAATGGGGATAATCACAGCACTTATCTCCCAAGGTGGTTGTGAAGATCAAATGAGATAGCATATATAAAACACTCTTGCAAACCTTCGAATGCTGAATAAGTTGCTCACTTGCTCTTATGAAAGAAATTGGCAAACAGATTTTTCAAGAGAAAGCAAGTTGCTCTGTGGATTTTTCTGCCCTGTGGAATATCATATCAATTATCTGGAGAATTAAGCCTATAAATTCAGGCTAAATAACTAAGGTTAGGGGACCTGAAATTTGCCTCCATCTTCTACTCTGTGTTGGGATCTCATTTGTTTCCCTTGGCTTAGAGTTAGAACTTTAAACTTTCAAAACTTGCTTTAAATTTTCAAAATTTGGAATAAGTTTCCCAAGGTCTCCCAGAGGGACTGCAGGATAGCCTCTGAAACCCAGAGTGCCACTTGAGATGAAAGTAGAAAAACGACTATCAATTAGACAATTATTTTGATATGAATTCAGATTTTTTCCCTTGATCTTTTTGGAAGCATCAAAGCCAAAACCTCCCAAGAGAACTTTAGCCCCAGAGATGGAGTGTCCACAGAGTGGGAGAGTGCCAAACTCCCTGCAGTCACCCCTCCCAGCATATCATTTCACTACTTGCCACTCAGCTGATCTCTTACATGGTAAACGACTCTGACAAGGATTCTTGACAAGAAATGACAAGAAAACAATGATGTGCCCATTCCCACAAGTCACTTCTCATTTCCAGATTAAACATCTCTAAGATCCCACCCAATCAGATCATTGACGTTGCATTCCTCAGAGCGGAGCCAGAGAACTTGAAACCAAACAGTGTGAGCTACATATATGACTATGCCTTAGTGGTCTCTTATTTAGCTACATACCTTGACCCAAAATCTACTGATAATAACATTTCTACAGTGAGAAGCCCCTTCCTCACCAAAAACAAACAAACCTGTGAGGTATTGTGTCATCACTCTAATGAACAAGTGCATCACATAGTGGTTGTGGTTGTGCTTCAGTGACCTGCATTTTTCCCTGCCTAGGAAGATGGTGGTGATGGTGGACCACATCCAGCTGATTATATTAGTGCTGGTGATTGTTAAATCTTGTTAGGGAAAAAATACCCATTAAGCTTAAAGAAGAGGCAAGCCCACATTTTCAGTGCTAATAAAATCACTTGGATTAAAGTCTCAGTACTTGGAGGGATTTCAGAGACCATCTAGTCCAAACAATACCTGATGAAGAATCCCTTCTAAATATTTTTGATAGGTGGTCCTCCAGCTTCTCCCACAGACTATGGTATTTGAATTGGTGGGGAGGGGCAGAAAGAAGTGGAGGAACCATTAGATCAGTGATTCCCAAAGTGGGCGCCACCGTCCCCTGGTGGATGATACAGCAATCTGGGGCGGGGCAGTGATGGCCACAGGTGCTTTTATCTTTCCTATTAATTGCTATTAAAATTTAAAAAAAATTAATTTCTAGGAGGCTAAGTAATATTTTTTCTGGAAAGGGGGTGGTAGGCCAAAAAAATTTGGGAACCACTGCATTAGATCTTCCTAAAGAATCTCATTTTCCTAAGAGTTTCTTGATAAGAAATTTCTCCTTAGATCAAGCCTCAATTTGCCTCTACAAATCTGCCCATTGATCCTCATTCTGCCTTGAGGAAATCAAATCAAACAAATCTAATTCTCCTTCTGGATGATCTCCTTTAAAATATTTGAAGAGGTTATTCTATTCCGTCTCCCATCTTCTCCTTTCTAGACTCAACATCCCTAGGTGATAGGTTTAAAGCTGGCAGGCATCTTAGAGTCCAATCCCCCAGTCCAATCCCATCTTATAGATAAGGAAATTGAGGCCCAGGGATGTTAAGAGACTTTTCTAAGGTCCAATTCCAAATCCACTGCTTTTGCCTCTTCTACCATCAATAAGTTCCCAAATAACATGGTCTCCAATCTCTTTGCTGTCCTGACCACCCTCTTCTCAATTAGTTGTTCATCTTGTCAATGTGGGAATAAACTAAAGACATCAGCCATGGACAGACTACGGCAGAATATGACAGTTTTTACCTCTCTTGTTCTAGACACTATGTCTATGAAAGCAGCCTGAGATTGTACTACCTCTTTCGGCTGCCATGTAATCTCCTGATTCACATTATATCTGCAGACCACTAAAACCCCTTAAATACTTTTCACAGGAACTGTAACTGAGCTATTCCTCCCTCCCCTCCCATCCTGTATTTGCGCAGGGGATTTTGTGAAGCCATGCATTTGTCTCCATTAAATTGTTCGATCTGGCCGACTCTTCTAGACTGTCAGGACCTTTTTGAATGAAGACTTTGTCATCTAATATGTTAGCTGCCTTTGTATCTTTGTATCATGGCTTTTTATACTTGGTATCATCTTCAGATTTTATAAGCATGTCATCCGTGCCTTAAGCCAAGCCAAAGATAAAAATATTGAATGTCCCAGAGCCCAGGACAGATCTTTGGGGCACTCTTTTAGAGACTTCCCTTGAAGTTAACTTCAAGCCATTGATTCTTTGGGTCTGGGTGCACACACGGGTTTTGACTCAGCCTTAAAGCATGATAATCTGGCTCACATCTTTCTTCCCCCGTCTGCAAGGTATGTCAAATGAAATCGCAGGCATGCAATACAAAACGAGTCCAGAACTTTGACAGAAACTTGTAACTGGTGGTAGTTAAGCCCAAAGTATTCATTAAAGGTCCTTTCTTTCTCTAAGCATGAGAGCATGTGCCCAGAACCATGCTGGAATGAAAAGGGTTGAAATGGAGTAGATCATATAGTTGCTGCCTTGAAAGCTTGCTATGTAGTCTAGGTGACAGGAGAGATCGAGAGGCAGGCAGACAGACAGACAGGAGGGACAGACATAGCTACATATAAGTGAAATGAGAGAAGAACATAACATAAAACATACATCCATATAAATATCAGGTGATTTAGAAAATTAAAGAGTTTCACTTGGAGTACAATAGGCAAAGCTCCAGGAAAGAGGTGAGACTTGAGCTGCATTTCAGAGTATGAGAAGTATTTTTGGTGGGGAATATGGCATATCATGGCACAAATTAACTTTTGGGTTGAGAGGGTTAGAAAGGTGGCTGAATTAATTAGAGAAAGGACTCCCTGTTTCAGGATTAACCAGAAATAACTTTGGATTAGGGCAGTTAGGTGGCCTGGAGCCAGAAGGATTCATCCTCCTGAGTTCAAATTCAGTCTTAGACACTTACTAGCTGTGTGACCCTGGATAAGTCACTTAACTCTGTTGGCCCCAGTTTCCTCTGCTGTAAAATGAGTGGGAGACAGAAATGGCAAATCACTCCAAT
The DNA here is from genome assembly GCF_016433145.1 of Gracilinanus agilis. NCBI lineage: Eukaryota > Metazoa > Chordata > Mammalia > Didelphimorphia > Didelphidae > Gracilinanus > Gracilinanus agilis. The sequence goes on from NC_058131.1 coordinate 278,821,746, forward strand.
ATCTTTTCCAAGAAAACCCCAAATGGGGTCCCAAAAAATTAGATACAAGCAAAAAATGACCCAATATATATAAAAAAATCTTTGGATAGATAAGGCAGAACTAATTCTATTATATAGTATTAGAAATATTCTTCAAAGATCAAAGGATATTGAGCACCTACAACATGGCAAGCACTGTTGTAGCAATTCATCTTTCAAGTTATAACATGAATGTTCTTAAGGGATTTGAATTCTCTCTTTTCTAACCTTCTTTCCCTCAGTCCCATCACCCTCAGGCCAACATACACACATTGCGAAGGGTTTTCCTAGAATTAAGGTTGAGTTCCAATCATCACTATTTGGGAAGTTTTAGAAATGTTTTGAATGGGCAGATGCTATATATGTTTCAGCATATTAAGTGGGAGTAACTTGACCCTGTAAGGCAATCTATGCTAGTCTCTTCTACAAGCCACTAAAACAAAAACAAGAAAAAAAATGACCTCACCACAAGAGAATAAATAAATAACTTTGGGTGTGACTCCAAAGCATGTTTTATTTTTAATTAAATATTCAATTACTAATTCATGCAAAACATTCAAAATTGTTGAAATTTAGGACTGAAAGGAATACTAGAGATTACCTAGTCCAACTCTCTCATTTTACCAGTAAAGAAATAGATTCCGAGAAAGCAACTTACCCAAGATCATATAGGAATTAGTGGCAGAAGGGATATAAGATTTAGAGTTAGAAATACTTTGCAGATGAAACTAGTCAAACCTCTCACCTCTCCTTTTTACAGATGGGGAATCCATGGCTCAGAGAGGTTAATGAGTTGCTCTTGGTCACATAGGTAATTAGCAGAGCCCAGATTCAAAGGTAGGTCCTCTGATTCCAAATCTGGCATCACATCCACTGAACCAAGTTGGGTAGGATTAAAAATCATCACCTAGAGCAGGAGTTATTACATTGTTTTGTGTCATGGACCGCTTTTGCAACTCTCTTTAGAAGTTATTTCCCTCCCCAAATTGTGTATTTAGCATTCTTTTATAAAATTTTGAGTTCCAAATTTTCTAACTCCCACTCCTCCCCAATACACTGGGAAGATGAGCAAAATTGTCTTGGATCATTGTGTTGATCAGAGTAGCCTAGTCTTTCACAGTTGGTCATCATTACAACATTGCTTTTACTGTGCACAATGATGTCCTGGTTCTTCTCACTTTGCATCATATAGGTGTTATCACATTTTTTTCTGAAACCACTTCCCATCACATGAATTACCACAACTTATTCAGCCATTCCCCAATTGATGACCATCCCCTTGATTTCCATTATTTGCCAGCTCAAAAATTGCTGCCAAAAATATTTTTGTACATATAGGTCCTTTTCTTTTCCTTTGATTTCTTAGGCATACAGACCTGGTAATAGTGGTGGTGGTGGTTTGTCCTTTGTTTTCAGATAGGACCAAAGACATCATGGGATGATGTTCTGACTTTTGAGTAGTATTGATGGGTCAAAAGGTATGCAGAATTTTATAGCTCTTTGGGTATAGTTCCAAGTTGTTCTGTAAAGTGATTGGAACAGTTCACAGCTCTATCAAGTTTTTTAGTCTACCTATTTCCCCTCATCCCCTCCAGCTTTTGTCATTTCTGATAGGTGTGAGGAGGTACCTCAGATTTGTCTTAATTCGCAGTTCTCTAATCAATAGTGGTGCAGAGCATTTTCATACATCTATAGATAGCTTTAATTTCTTCTTCTGAAAACTGCCTATTCATATATTTTAACCATTTATCAATTGGGAAATGGTTCTTATTTTTATGTTTGACTCCATTCACTATATAGTTGAGGCTTTTTCAGAGAAATATGTCTTTACATTTTTTGATTTAACTTATTGCCTAAGGTACTTTTTAGCAAAATGTAGTTTTCCTGCTTATCTCTTTTAATTACACCTTTTTGTTTTTGCTTTGTCTGACATCATGATTGCCACCTCTAATTTTTTCCCCTCAGCTGAAGCATATATTTTGCTTCAGCTCTTTAACTGTGCCGTTCTGTTTCCAAGTGTATCTCTTGTAAACCATATAGATTTTGGTTTCTAATCCATTCTGCTAACTGCTTTCAATTTATGGGAGAACTCAAAAGTCTATTGCTTCTGACCAGTGACCACCCTTTTATCATCCCCTCCTCATTTCTCTTATTCTCTTCCCTTTCAGTAAAATAAATTTCTACCAACTGATGTGCATATATATTCTTTCCACTTTAAATCAATTACAATAAGAGTGAAATTCAAGAATTGCTGACAGTCCCATTTTCCCTTCCACTATAAAAGTTCTTTCTTGCAGGCCTCTTTAATGTGAAAAAAAATTTTCCCATTCCACCTTCCTCTTCCCCTTTCTCTTCATGCATACTTTCCCCTCAACATTTCTAACTTTTCAGAGATCATTCCAACATAATTCACTCATATTTGTGCCCTCTGTCTATGTAGACTTCTTCTAACTCCCTTACTAATGAATTACATATATTATATTCCTATATAGGAATGTAAACAGTTTATTGAACCCCTTATGATTTATCTTTCATTTTTACCATTTTATGCTTCTCTTGAGTCTTTGAATGTCAGCTTTTCTATTCAGTTCTGGTCTTTTCATCAGGAATACTTGGAAGTCCTCAATTTAAATTTTATCCATCTCTCTCCCACCCTCCCCCCACCAAAAGATTATACTATTTTCCTGGGTAGGTTATTCTTGGTTATAATCCTAGCTCCTTTGCCTTCTAGGATATCACATCCTAAACCCTCTGTTCCTTTAACATGGAAGCTGCTAAATCTTATGTGATCTAGAGTGTGGCTTCGTATTTGAAATACTTCTTTCTGGATGTTTGAAGTATTTTCTCCTTGACATTGAAGCTCAAAAATTTGCCTATAATATCCTTTGGAGTTTTCATTTTGAAATCTCTTTCAGGTGATTGATGGATTCTTTCAATTTTGATTTTATCCTCTAGATCTAAGATATCACAACAGTTTTCCTTTTAATTTCTTCAAATATGATGTTGAGGCTCTTTTTTTTATCATGGCTTTAAGGTAGATCAATCATTCTTAAAATATCTCTTCTCTCTATTTTCTGGGTCAGTTGTTTTTCTGATGAGATATTTCACATTTTCTTGTTTTCTTTTTTTGCTTTCTTTTTTCTTGATGTCTCATGGGATCTCCACTTGCTCAAATGTAATTTTTAAAAGAATTAGTTTCTTCAGTGAGTGTTTGTACCTCTTTTTCCATTTTGCCTATTTTGATTTTTAAGTTCTTTTCTTCAGTGAACTTTTGTGCCTCTTTTGCCAACAGATCAGTTCTGTTTTTTAAAGATAAATAGGCTTATGTTTTCTTCAGTGTTTTTGATATCTCTTTTATCAAGATGTGAATTCTTTTTTCATAATTTTCTCCACCCTCCTCCCCATTTCTCAATACAGCCTTTAAAACATTTACATTTATTTATTTATTTAATTGCGGAAGTCCTGCTTCTGTTGGTCCAGGTCTCTTGGAAGGATGATGGCATCAGCATATTGAGATGAACGAGAACCATCAGAGTTTCTTCCAGGCATCACAGAGACTGCTCTGCTCTGCTTGGGCTAAATTTATTTTTTATACTTTTAGATCACACATATAATCATACATTTTTTTCTTGTAGATAATGGATTAAGTCATACATTAACTTTTACTAAATTACAAAATCATTTGATTGACATTCCATAATTATTCTATTTTCTTTGATTAAACAAAAGAAGCAAAGCTTTTGCAAGAAACATTCATCACGGGGTAACTGGGCTAGAAATCATATTTTCCACCCATCAGTGAGGTGCAGAACATGCATTTCTGCTAAGTATAATAGTTAATTACATTTTGACCAATTAAGTTAAGAATGATTATTATTTGCTCTATTCAGCTACATAATTAATCAATGGTGATTCACTACCTAACCCATTACACAATTACACAATCACTCAGATTTCAAAAGATACAATTACCATAACCTGGTCCAAATATTATTCCAGTAACAGCCTTTCATTTTCCAATATTTTTTAAAGGTAATTTTGACATGTTCTTTAGACTATGGGATTAATGGAACAGTCCAGTATAGTGGGACATATCAGCCTTCTCTTGGAAGGCAAACTCTCTATATTTCATTCATTGTCCTTCCTGTGTTAACATTCTGGATCAGAGATCAGGGAGGCTCTGAAGCAGTCTTGGCCTGCAAGCCTCTATACCTGGGAGTGAAAAATCCAAGTGCAGTTTTGTTGAGGTTTTAAAATCTTTAACATTAACTCACTATTTGCTGGTTTGTTATGAGGTGACTTTTTTAGGGGAATTTCTGTATTATTACATGTAAAAGTAGGACTTTCCTGGGAATCTGTAGGGGGGGCTGTAAAGGCTCTAGTAACAGCCTTTACTATTCTTCTGTATTTCCCTTGGGCTGAGTAGGGATATTGATCACAATAATTTCCAATAATAAGGGTTGTTAGTAAGAGAGGAGTCACACAGGGGAGTCTGAGTGGATGTTTTCCATCCTTCCTGAGGCTTCTTTGCATACCACAGGGTCATACCTGCAACCATGTCAGACAGAGTGGACTTGATGGCTCCTGGCAATTAATTTGTTTAGAATATTTTTCCATGGCTACATGATTCATCATAATTTTCATATATTCCTCTTATTCTTTTCTCAATTTTTCTTTTACTATTATCTCTTTCTTGAATCTTCCAGTTCTTGTTTAGCTTAGGTCCAATTAGCATTTTTCTCTGAGGCTTTGCTTGTAACTATTTCCACATTCTTCTTCTTCTTCTGAGTTTATACCTTGGTCTCCCCTACCACCATGGTAAAAAAAAAATTTTTTTTATTTGCTTGGGTTTTTTTTTTTTCCAGTCTATTTCTTGACTTAAACTTTATGTTAAAGTTGAGTTCTGCTTGCCTGTATGTAGGGAGGCACTGTCCCAAACTTTAGGCTTTCTCATTTTTCTGTTTTCAGAGCTATATCTGGAGATTTGCAAGTTTCTGGTGCTTATAGGGTGGTGTGATCCCAGGAGTGGGCAATGCTCTTTTAGTCTGTGCTCTGGTCCTTGTTCCCCTACAGTGTTAGTGATCCTCTTGGCCCTGGAACCTATGGCCAAGTCCCTTGCTTTCCTGCAGCCACAAGTGTTAGTGTCCCTCTCCACCTAGGAATGGGCATCAGGGACTCTGTTCACTTAGGACTAACCACCAGTGTTCCTCTCCACCCTGAAACTGTGCATGGGCAGTAGAGTTACCATTCAGCACTAGCTGCACCCAGTACCAGAAAAGGGGTCCCTATAATCTGTTGTCAATTCCCTTACCAACTCTGGACTGCTGCCCTGCACTGGGCCAACTCCTAGCGCAGTTTTACAGACCTTTTCTACTGAACTCCTAAGTTATCTTATAGAAAAATGTCTAATTCTGACCTTTTGTTGGCTCTACCACACCACAATTTGATTTGAGGAGTTATTTTAAAGTTGTTTGGAGAATAGTGTGAGAGTTCAGCTGAGTGATTGCCTCTAATCTTCCATTTTAGCTCCACACTCACAATAAAGTTTTTAAAATCACTGAAATGCAAATGAAAATTTGAATTTTCTTTCCCATCAAAATTCATGGACCCCCTGAATTTTATGCAATCAGTGGATTCCAGGTTAAGAACTCTTGACCTAGAAAATGCATCCAGGCCATTAGACCGTATGGTATAGTGGGAAAAAGTGCTAGGATTGGAATTAAATTTAGGATTGAATCCCAAACTTGACACTACATGATTGGGGCCAAATCTTTTAACCTCACTAAAAGTAACATCTGCAGAATGCTTGTATGATCTGCCTCATAAAGTATTTGTGATGAAAGCACTGTAGATGTGAATTATTTGGGAGTCACTGTTACCAAACCTCCATTGAATCAGGTTATCTATTTGTGATTACAAACTAGTTAAATGTAGTTTATGATTACTAAGGCAAATTAGGCGGAGGTTTTGTAATCTATGCCCTAACATTTTGAGATTAATATCACAAAGAACCATAGCCTTTGGTGCCACTGTATAACAATTAGTTCTAGGCTGCATGAGCCCTGATCTGATAACCAGAGAGCCATTTCTCAACTTCAAGTAAAAAGGCTAGTGGGTGAAATGCATTTCTATGGCTTGCCTCACGTTATCCTTTCTTCCCATTTTCATTTCTTCTTAGGACTTTTGCTTGTTTTAAACTTAAAAAAAAAATGGTGGTGGTGGTGGTGGTGGAAATTGTTACCCACCATTACTGTCCTTCATCCCCCAAGGACAAGATAGCATCTCATTTACTAATGTGTGTGATAAGATGGATGAGGGTAATTGGCAGGTATGTTTTCTCTTTTGACTACTTAGGAGAAACATTCACAGTTAAATTTTTCCTTCTTTCTCTTTCAAAATTGTCTTTCACCAGTGATTAAACACAGTCGGGAGTCCAGTCTGATGAAATCTATGGAAAGTGACAAGTCCCACTGAGCCACATGTAGTTCTATCCAGGGTTGTGTTAAGATTAAAAATGATAAAGACTGATATAATAACAGAAATTAGTAGTTTAACTAAAGCCATGGCCATGTTGGTAAAATATATATAAGATCGCGCCTATCTTTTATATTTACCAACTCCTCAGGAAGACCAAGGGCTTTCTTTAGGCCCTCCTCTCATTTAAACTGTCCTATGCGTGGGGATGTAGACGTCCCCATGCCCAAAGAACCGGAAACTGGAAACCCATTGGAATCACGGGAAATGTAGTCTGATAGTCCCCACGTGTCCATAGAAAATTTGTAACATACTTTTAAATGGCATCTCCCCAATTCCAAATATACAGTTGGAGATTTTTATTCAAGGCTTATAAATTACCAATCATTACCTTAAGTTCATCTAAAAAATATTTATACGTATATATGAATATGGATACATATTTCACCCTTTGTCATTTTAAGTTTTCCAACCCACTTCATACCAACCAAATAGTATGTACTTATTTTATTTTTTTGAATAAGTATGTAGATATTCAGCTGAATGTAAGTAGGCTAATATCAACGTGCTATATACTGCCATTTTACATGAACATTCACTAGACTTTATTTTGATCTGAAGTTTATAGACAAAAGGATTTGTTATTTAAAGCTCCCTGTTTAGATTGACAATAATTCTTTGTTTCATGTCCAGAGATTTATTAGTAACACAACTTTGCTCTTCTGAAGAGCTCCTCAAATGGAGGGGCAGAAGTAGACCAATCTCATCACATATCCCTCTGTTCTCTTCTTCTGCCCCTTACTTGAGAGATAGACAGAGAGAAAGAGGGAGACAGACAGAGACAGAGAGAGGGGAATCAAATCAGAGAGAGAAGCAAATTAGATTAAGGAACTGAAAAGGGTTCAGAGTGCTAGCTACTATGACAGACCATACTGTTCCTTCCTTGAAAAACGATGAATTCAGAGATAAAGATTCCTACTTTGATGAAAATGAAACTGGTTTAAATAAAATGGTTTGCACACATCTCCAAGATCTGATGACAGTGATAGTCAGTTTCTGTATGTTAGAAAAGTAAATTATTTGCAGAAATTCTGGGTGAAACAATGCCCTCTCCATGGCCTATGGTGCTTCTCTACAAACACGTACCCATGTTCTAGAGTATCCTTACAAATAATACAAAGTACCCCTTAAAAAGGCCACAGGTGGTCTTCTGAGTGCAACTTTATCACCACAGAAATGATTTTAGCATTTCTAGCGGTAGTGGAAGGATTCAAATGTTATTCTTTTTAAATTCTTCCTAACTTCCTGGGGCAGGAAATTCAAGACATTGATGAATTTAAGTTAAACCTAAGGAAGTTGATGGTGGTTCCCTAATATATGTGCCTCTTTATTTCCTCTTGCTGTCCCTTTCCCTCCCCATGTTTTAGGACTGGCAATGATTATTGTTATTGTTTAGCCCCTCTCGTGGCACTAACCTACTAAAGTAGGTTAAAAGCATCACCCAAGGCACATGAATCCCATGAAACACACATACAAAATACAAAGAATTTGGTTATTTATTTATTTTGAATAAAAAAAGAGGGCAGGATAACAATACTACTGGCTCTGTATACAAAACACAACATGAGAGATTGCATCACGTTTACAAAACTGCCATTATGTACAGCACCAAATATTCACAGCAACTTTGACTCCAATACCAGAATCATATAGGAAATGGAAGCGAATCCAAGATGGAAAAACGAACACATCAAATAGCCCTACAATCAGCCTGGCAAAGAAATGCCCATATATCTAAGGCATAAGAAATGAAAATTTTGTTATCCTTTGCTTGGGTTGTAATGAACAAAATTAAGTTCTGATTCTCTTGTGGGGCCTGCTGTTTGAGGAAAACAACAAAAAGTACTCTATGTATTTATTTCCTCCACAATCTTCCCAACTTCAAACTCTGCCTAAGAGAACTCCACTCTAAGCATTAAACAGCTCAGGACACTCATGTATCATGGCATTTTTTTCAGGAATGAATATAGCCCAATCTACATCTTGATCAAATGTCAGGCTCTGCCATTTGAAATGAAGTTTTTAGTCCTCTTCCAGTCATAGTGTTGAAAGCACTGAAACAAAGTGAACTATGCTTTACCTTAAAGGTAACACAACTCATTCATTCATTCAACAAATATTTAATGAATGCCTACTGCGTGCAAGGCACTTTGTTTAAGTGCTTAGGGGATTAAAAAAAAATGAATGGGTTCCCCAACCTCAAGGATTTTACAATCTAGTAATACACATTATTTACATATATTCATACAATTAAAAGACTAAAGCAGCTCTGAGTTTTTTATGGATAAAGGATATTCTGAACATTAGGTGATGATATTATTCTTAATAAAGGATTATACATTTTTTATCAATAATAAAGTCTAGGAAATGTCATTCTTATTTCCCCCAGGTCCTATTATTCAGAAAAATAATATTTAAACCCATCTCTTAACGATGTAGAAACATTTTCTTTCTATACCCCTAAGATTTCTGATGAACTTTCCATCTGCTTGAAAATTAGTGTAAAAATATTCATAGATTCTTTGCACAATTCAAAGCCGAGTACATGGTTGAAGATTAGTACAGGTTGATTTCAATGAAAAATCCACTATATATCTCTATGTACAAACAGCCCAGTTTTTCTAAATTGTCTTATCTTCAAGGATTTGGTATTTGCCTTCCTTTCTTACACATGAAAGAACATTTGTGCCAAACACAAAGTCGAACAATTTTGAGAACATTCTTCATGATTCCAAATAAGGTTTATGGGACCAAAGGATTTCAAGCTGGAAGGGACTTTAGAGGTTGTTTGGTACAACCGGCTTGTTTTACAGATTAGGAAATGAATTTATAGAAGGGAAACTGCTTCCTTGGGGTTACCCAGTAAGTAAGCAGTGCTGGGATGTGAAGAGAGGTCAACCAATCCAGGTTCTTTCTGATGCCTCTAAATTTAATGAGTGAAGGGGGCATTGAACTCATTATCTGGCACTTTTTATAAGCACCTTAAAAATCAATATAAAGAACATTCATCAGTCCCACTTTCCCTTTACTAATTAATGTACCCCCCCCCCAACTCCCACCTAAACACTGGGGTACAAACACAGCAAATCTTTATTAAGATGGGTAAGGTATGAAACCGTAGAGCTTCAAATATGCTTAGCTGCTCTTTTAAGAAGCAAACTCTAGAACATTTTTACTTTAGGAAGTTTATAATGGTAGGATTCAAACACAGTTAAATGAGCTTTTGTATCTTAAAATCAACCTAAGATTCAAGATTGGTCTCATAATTTAATTCTCAACCCAATTAGCTCTTGCTTTGCTTTTGACAAACTTGCCACCAAGACTTCAAATGAAGCCAGCATCATGCCCCTATCTCAGTTGTTTGGAGCTAGCCCACTGCTTCCTTTTCTTTAAAACAAAGGGGCCATTGAACAAAACGACCCCTAAGGTTTCTCTCTACTCTTTTTAAAATGCATTTCTCTTCTAGTACTAAAATTGTATTATTAAATAATATCTTGCTCTGTATAACACTTCATAATTTACAGCCTTTATATAGTTTATTATTTTGATCTCTATTTTCACAACAAACCTGGAAGGTGAACAGATAGGATCATCCCCATTTACAAAGAAACTGGGACACTGAAAATCTGAGTGGGTTCATGAAACAACTGATTGATCTCTCCTTTCTCTCAACTCTACCCAAATAAAATGATGAACACTCAGCCCCCAGGAAGTTACCACAAAAACTTGTAATTGAAGGCTATCACTTGATATTTTTTACACTGTTGAAAAATCAAATGAATGGCTCTTTCCCAAGAGGCAAGAATTATCCCAATGTATCACCAATGTCAGTAGGCCTTCCTCTGGACTAAAATGTCAAAGTAGCCCTAAATACTTGAGGAAAACCCAAGATTAAAAAAATAAACCTGAATTTAAAACAGAGAGCAAGTAATAGCATCTTCTTTTTAAAAATGCATTGATCATGGGACTCCTTTACATGTCTAATTCCCTTACAGAACTTAAAATTTGTTATTTATAAACTTTCCAAGAGCATGTTATTTAAGGCATGGCAAAATGAACAGAAAGTTGAATTTTACCTCAGGAACTCTGTGTGACCTTAGACAAGTCACTTAATCTCTGATCCTCAATTTCCTCATCTATAAAATGGGGATAATAGCACTTATGTCACAGAGCTATTTTGAGAATCAAATGAGGTTATGTATTTAAAGAGCTTTGCAAACCTTAAAGCTCCATATAAATAGTAGCTGTTATTATGTAAGAAAAAAATAGATGGCTGCCAGAGGTTCATAATGGACCTGAACTGTTACAGTCTCTGCATCTTTTCCCCACCCCAAAAGAGTTAATACTTCAAAGAATCTTTAGTCTTCTTCAGAATGGAGACACTTTAGTTTTTCATCTCATTCTAATATATGTAGGACACCAAACTCTACCCTAGCGTAGTGGTGTTACATACTTTCTAAGGGCATTCACAATTCACAAATTATGGGGGGAATGTGGAGAGGAAAGAGAAGCAGATGGAAACTGTAATGCCTTCAGTCTTGAAGTGATTCACGCTGACCTAAAAAATACTGTTCAGCTTCATGACAAGCCAGTTCTGTCTCATGAAAGTATGGAGTATACTGATATTCTAAATGTGTGACTATTATCTAATAGTGAATGAATTCAATTAATTTCTGTTAGGTCATTTAGCAGTATTACATATCTATTAATCCAGTATCCTCTTAGGGTTTATGACTAGATTCTTGGGATATTCACCAAGGCTCAACAAGGAAAGCAGGGCACTAAGATAAATCTATACTGATTTAAGGAAGCCATGCAAGCACTGACAGGTTTCAGTGCCTTTAAAAATTCAAAGCAGGCCAGTTGTAAAGAGTAATTTTAATTGGTAATTTGTATAGTTTAGGCTCTGAAGCCATGGCGGAAAGGGCAAGGAACACTTTTTTTGGAGGTGGGAGGTACAATCCAAGATTAGTTTCAAGATGTGACCTAACTTGTAGCTGTTAACATGGAAGATATCCCTTTAAAACTCTGTAGTAATTTTTTGTTGTCATAGAGATGGGGGAAAAAATATCAGCATGTGCTATCTTGAGGTATAACCCAGTTGTATCATTTATTTATTTATCAAGTACTCTGACAAGAAAATTACTTTTAGGAGCTTCATAGGTTCATATATTTATAGATGGAAGGGCCTTTGGAAGTTATCTAATCTGATCCTTTTATAGATCAAGAAACTGAAGCTCAGGGAGGTAAAGTGTCCTAAATGAGATCACACGGGCACGAAGGGACAGAGGCAGTGTTAGAATTCAGGCCACTGCTTCCAAGTCTAGAGCTCTTGCCACTGCAGCCCTGTCCATGCTTGTTTCAGACTCCAGTCTCACCTCAATACTTGGCTTCCAGTTAAGGTGAGCTAATTTTTGGGAAACATCTTCCTTACCAACTCAGCTGGCAACCCTCTAGCTTTCCTAAGATGTCCTCTTGTATTCATCCTGGCCTTCATTACACTATGAGCTCTCTAGAGGCTCCTGTTCTTATGATTCATCACCTCAATTTTATTTATCCTACCTGGGGCTATTCTAACCAACTTTGTCCCTATGCCTTACATTTTAGACGTATCCTTTATAATCCTCCATTCTCTTTCATGTTTGTTATTTTATTCTAACAAAGGTAGCTTCATTTTTTCCAACTCTGTCCCAGGCATCACTGACCACCTAAAGGAACTCTATGTTGGCTATCCCTGCACAAAATCTTCATTTAGGGATTGATGGTAAACCACTACATAGCTTACATTTTCATTCTGTCTTTAGCTTCTTTGCCTTTTTTTAATAGGAGAGGCTCAATCTAAATCCATAATCACTTTTTAAAGGAAAAGCTATTGAATTATAGTTTTTAAAAGGGGGGAGGGCTTTCATGATATGATTTAATTTTTGAAATTCTCCTTCTGCAATATGAAAACTTAAAAAAACCACTTTAAAATTTGTTTAGCTAGCTTTGAATGAATCTGTGTATTACATTGACCTCATAACCTAAAAAATAAGCACTTCTTCTTTGGAAGGGGGATCAGTAGCAGTCAAGATGGACGTGGCATCTTTGGAAATCAATCAGTGCTGCTAGTTCATCCAAGGAGGAATTAATCATCAATTCATCAGATAGTACCATTGCTACAATCTGAGCAGATGTTCTACAAATCCATCATTTCAGTTTAGGTCTCTTAACAAGCACTAGCAAGTGTCATCCTCCCTATAGTCTTATCTGAGGCTATTACAGTTATAATATAATACAATTTAATATTTAATCATTATCCCTTTACATTGTTTTAACCTAATTAACCTGTTAAGTTTGCTAATATATCCAACCCACATGCTACAACATTAACATTCTGATAAACTACTTAGGGGGAGACGAAGAAAATGTCACATTCAACCACTAGCATCGTCAATGGTTCTAATAATTTCTGACAATGAAAAATAATTGGTAGTTTTGGCAGGTATAATAGTAGGTAGAGCTTGCTTGAAGTCTGAATGGTGGACACATGAGGTTTTCAGAATGAATATCAAGCATAACAAGCTATCAATTACTTATCTAGGATAATAGGGACAAATTAACCCCAGGCAGAGAAAATGTGATACATACGTGGATATCAGACTCCCAAAATGCAACAGTGTTTCAAGTGAAAGGTCTAGTTTTGTGTCATCTTTGCTAGTGTACTTTAAATGCGAGGAGGCAGATATCACCTCCAGTACCTTCTTCAGTGCTGAAATACAGTTATTAGACAGTCATATTTGAGCCCAGTTCTCACACAACTACCTAGAACAGGTTTGTTTTATGAACTAAGATTCTGTAAACTCCCGTTCTCTGTAAACAATATGACACATATGATCAATAATCAAGATCAACATTTGGAATCACCCAGATGTTCATTTTCAGAGGTTTCACTGATTTAAGAATTTGAAAGCAATCCCACAAGACATGGCAGTCATGCCAATTTGTCCCTTATGGATACTGTGGGGGTGAGCTGACCCTTAGAAGAGAACATATTTAGTAGCATGGGACCATTATAAGTGAGGGTGGACTATTCATTCAAACCTTTCTCTTTCACTCCACAATTCAACATTCACTTGGGAGAAGCTTAGCAGATGAGACAAGATTCTCATTAGATAAAGCTCCATTAAAGAAGAATTAATGGCTATGATCCAGTCACATATATTGGTCAATTTGTTTGAGGTATCTCCAACCTACTCAAAATAACTTCCTAAGAGACACACAAAGGAATTCAAGACCCTTTTTCAATTGGTTTCTTGTTCTCAAAAAAATATAGTTTATTAAATACCATGATGGTTAAGAGATATTTTAAATAAAAATTGAATGTCAAAATTTTAAATGGCACTTAATAATATAAGAATTGGCCACTTAGTAACAAACTGTCCCAAACAAAGACTTGAGGGATTTCTGGCCATAGCCTGTCTCAACTCCCTTAGTAACATGATTCTTACAATGGTAAAGTAAAAAAAAAAAAACACTGTAGACACAATTTCAGCCACACTATTATTTTTCAAAGTTAGTATTTTTAAAGAACTTTGCTGCTACCCAATTTTCTTTTCGGTGAGTCACCACATTGTTTGGGATCCTGAAGTCTTGATAAGCATTGTTCTTACAACAGTTCCCAATGTGACAGAGACAAGGAGGAGAAGAGTTCAAGTGAGCATAAGATCAAGGCCAGGAATCAAAATCTTGTTTGCTGGGCAGAAGTATATCATGGGGATCTTTTTGCCTCTTGAGATATCACCTTGGATGCTTCAAGTGCTCTGTTCTCTGACACAAATTGGCCAAGATGGTTACAGAACATGAGTCTGTAGTGCTTTATAGCTAGAAACAATTTTGTAAGACTAAATCTAATTACCAAAATTAGACAGTCTATCATGGATCAAACTGGAAGAAGAAAAAATGGTATTTACAATGGAAACAGCTAACAATATTGCCAACAGCATCTGACTGAAGAAATAAATGTTTTCTGTTCCCATCCATCTTTCCACACAAGTATGAGCCACCGCAAGATAACTGGATTATGGACCAAGTCCAGAGCCAGTGATTCAATTCACATATACAAGCCTGTTACAATTCCATAATGCCTATTTCTAGTTTTAACAAGGGCAAGTTAACTTATTCCCCTGTTTTATGTTAGAATAATATGGAAATTTTGCATCTGGTACAAGTTACCTTGCTCTGTACTATTAGACAGAGCATACCTAAGTGCAATCCAGACAAGGGTTCCCATTTCTTAGTTGCCTTGCCTTTTTCAGGAATTCTCTATGACCATCTTTATACACCCCTCCCTTGGATTGTAAAAGTTTGCTTAGAAATGCAAACAATTAAAAATACTAAAAATAATGGTGACATAATAGTGGTTTTCTTTCCTTTCTTCAAAAGAAAACAAAAAGCCTAGAATATAAGTAAATAAATTTCCTTCAAAACCAGAAAGGATGAAAGAGGGAATTCTGAGTACTTGGATTCTTTATATATTTTAAAGAGTTGGCTAATGTGATCTGATTATATGGAAGGAATAGATAATTGAAAAATATTACATATGAGTATTAACCAGTAATAGCCCCATCCAACTGATCCTCATTTAGCACAACAAAACCAATTTTAGTCTTTTTGTCTCAACAGTATTATCACAAAAGGCAAAGGATGATGTTTTGTTTATTTTAAGAGGAAACATGAACTTAAAGGCTAGTTCTGTTTCCTTTGAAGGGCTACAGCAGGCATGCAGGCCACTTGCTCAGAAAAAAACAAAACTGTACACAGTTTGGGCTACTTTAACATGATGATATGCTGGGTGCTAGGACTTATAGAAAGCCAATCACCGGAAGACAGAGGTCCTCTCCAGATCCAGAAGACTATTCTAGCCAAAGAAAAGGGGCCAGTTTGATTTGGCCAAAAAGAAGTTTCCCAAGCTGGTCAGAAGAAGCCATATGGCTTCCAAAAATGTTGGGAGATGGTTATTATCCAGGCTGTTTTCCATCGAAAGACACATGCCATATAAGAGTGCCCATTAGGTAAGAGGGGCTTCAGTGACCTCAAAAACACTTCAGCAAATCGTCACCATTCAGAAATAAAAAAGAATATGCACTTCCACTTCTAGACATAAGAGAGAACTGAGCCTCTTAAGATCTGAGTCTTCCAATGACCTATTTATAGGAATAAGGACATTATCTCTCCTCTTATATAGGCAAAATTAATTCCTGTGCTTTTTTCCCCTTCTAGGCAAAGGAAGTTTTCTATAGCAGAATCACTGCCTTCTCCATCTTCCCATGACTGTCATTTAGAAAACAGGGGAGTCGCAGAATGGACAAGGGCCTTGCAATAACCTCTTTATCCAGTCAGGATCTGTGAAAAGGAAAATAAGAGGTATCAAACTTGGATTTTATAATTACCATAGCAAAATACAGGAAAGAAAGAAACAAAAGAAGAAAGGAGAGTCTGAAGCACTGTCACTAATCATTTATGTAACCTTGAACAAGTCACTTCTCTGAAAATCCTTTAGCCCATCATTACACATTCTTCCCAACATGCAAGATTTTACACTTACTTTATAAATGGTTCTGAATAAACGAGTAGTTTTTTTTATTCCGTTCTTCTAACTCCATAATCATGCTCAAAAAGGTTTTGAATACTTCTCTGAGGTCAATGTTAAAAAAAATACTCAGCTCAACAAAGTCCTATTTCTTAAAATGTAAAATTTAGATCAGTTCACTTCAAAGCAGGGAAGGAAATTATGATGACCTGTGTTTCTACTTTTGCTAAAGAAGGCCCCAAAAGTTGGGTATAATAGTAGGAATCCATGGTTGATTAATAAAGACTATTAACAAAGTCAATGACATATCTGTTATCAATCTGGGATAGTTAAAAAGTCCTCTGTTCTTTGGTCACAAACTACACTCCAACACTGGTAAAGCATTTAATAAATATGTGTTAAAGGGAACCACCAGTCAATCAAAAGAGTATGCATCTACTACTTCTGCATCTCACTCCATATATCAAGAAAATCTCAAATGCATTTATGACTTTAGACATAAATAGTAACACTTTCAGCAATTTTATAAAGTAAGGAAGAAAATATCTTTCAAATCAACACCTAGGGGAAAAGTTTAGGACTAAACAAGCAATAGAAGTCACAGAAGATAACACAGATCATTTTGATCATATAAAATTGAAAAGTTTTTTGCTCCCTTCCCAGATCCTAATTTTTATGACTGATGTGCAGTTTCAGACTAAACAAAAATGGAAGAAGAAATTGATGTTCTTGTCATCAACAGTGGCTCTGACATGTACAAAACTGGCTTTGCTGGGGATGACTCTCCTTGGGCTGTCATGCTGGGAATGGGACAGAAGGAGTTTTGAGGCCCAGAGCAAAATAGGTTTGGAACGGATTTAAATTTATAAGATTAAGAGTTACTTTCCAATTGTTCAAAAACTAGGCAATTTTCAAAAGAAGAAACTCAAGTTATTGACTACCACATAAAAAATGTTCCAAATTATTGCATATGAATGTAGCAGAATATTATTGTGCCATAAAGAATGATGAAATGGACAGTTTCAAAGGAAAACAGGAAGATCCCCATGAACAGATGCAGAGTGAAGTGAGCAGACTTGGAGAGCAATTTTATACATGGACAACATTATTACAGAGAAAAACAACTTTGAAAGATTTGAAATTCCAATCAATGAAATGATGAGCTAAGAGGCCTGAGGAATGATGATGAAACGCATCACTCACCTCCTGCTAGGGCAGTGATGGGCTTAAAATGTGGACAAGACAAATTTTTCTACATAATCAATACAGGAATTTATTTTGAGGGACTATGAATATTTGTTATGAAAATTTTTTAATTTTTTTCAAAAAATTGCTCAAAATAATTTTCTGAATTTTTTTATTTAATTAATTTAGAACATTTTCCCATGGTTACAGGATTCATATTCTTTCCCTCCTCTCATCCCATCCCCTCCCGTAGCCAAAGCACAATTCCACTGGGTTTTACATGTGCCACTGATCAAGACCTATTTCCATATTATTGATATTTGCACTGGGGTGATCGTTTAGAGTCTACATCCCCAATCACATCCCTATCAACCCATGTGATCAAGCAGTTGTTTTTCTTCTGTTTCTACGCCCACAGTTCTTCCTCTGAATATGGATAGCGGTCTTTCTCATAAGTCTCTCAGAATTGTCCTGGATTATTGCATTGCTGCTAGTAGAGAAGTTCATTACATTTGATTGTACCAGTGTATCCATCTCTGTGTATAATGTTCTCCTGGTTCTGCTCCTTTCACTTTGCATCAATTCTTGGAGGTCTTTCCAGTTCACATGGAATTCCTCCAGTTCATTATTCTTTTGAGCACAATAGTATTCCATCACCAGCAGATACCACAATTTATTCAGCCATTCCCCAATTGAAGGGCATACCCTCATTTTTCAATTTTTTGCCACCACAAAGAGCACGGCTATAAATATTTTTATGAAAATCTTTTCTCTTATGATCTCTTTGGGGTATAAACCCAGCAATGGTAGAAGTGGTAGAAGAAATAACAAATACTTATTTTCTAAAACATTAAAACCCCCTAAAACCACTATTTTAAGATATTGTATGGTCTTCCTATATAAATGGCGGCAACTAGACATAACAGGATATAATATAGATCAAGGAGAAGGAGAATGAGAAAGAGTAAGGATGGATCAGCACAAATTCATAACTGCTAGAAAAAACAATTCAAAATGACTATCCTACTGAAGAGTGGAAGTCATCATCTTTGTATAAAAAGAACATCATTAAGGATCTCATTTGAATTTTTCTTCTTTAATTAATGAAATGCAATGGTTTACACACACACACACTCCAAGTCCTAACTCTGTTGTGTTTTAGAGTGAATCCACTGTCTATGCATACAGCATCACTCACCATAGTTTGCTATTAATAGTTTGCTACAGAGATGTTTGATTCACATATTAAATGTTACATATACTTACCGACAGCATTCTCCAGTTACTATTTTTTTTTAATTAGAGCTGTGGCTACACAATAACAACGTGGAGAGTGGAATATTACTCCTGCTTTCAATCTCTGCCTGCATAATAGAAAATGATTCTGAGCCTGACCCGAGTTGCTATACTGATTGGGCATTCTGCCAGCATTCTTAATCCCATCCTTCCAAGCCAGGGTAGACACTCACCTTCTGGAGTTGGATGCCGTGCAATGCTGTCATGAAGCAAACACCTTCTATATATCAAACTCTGGCAGGACTGGTAGGTTAAAAAGCACCTGAAAGAAGACACCATATTGTCAGGAGAGAAAGTTTGTTAGATTTAAACCAATAAACTCTGAGAGCAGAATAGTATTTGGTTGGAGGTTCACCATAGACAGCTAATTATTTTGAAAAGATATGAACCAAGGTGAAAGAATAAAAATGATCACAAGCTCAAAGAAGCATCTAGACATCCATATCAATTAAAAAACAGACTTGACCTCACCTGATTGGCATATAACAAGGAAAAAGCTTCTGTACAGGGGGATGAGATTAATGGGGCAGAGGCTTTTGGAGGGCTATGCTCAGGCAACAGCAGTAGAAAGAAATTATGCTGAAAAGGGGTAACTGTGGATGGATGGAACCTCTCTTAACTGCAGATTCCAATGTTAATTCTAAGGTATCATTGCTAAGTCTGGAAAGAATTCAAAATCTGCTGTATAGATGACTGGACCACAGAATCCTTTGACTCATGTTAAAAAATTTATACAGTGTAAAAGATTGCATGTTTTGGACACGACTGAGTTTGTGATTTTAATAGTCAAGATCTCTTTTTGAAGATGTTTATAAGCTAGGGACAGGGAGAGGGAGGAGGAAAGAAGAGGGGAAGAAGTGTAAAGTGCAATACAGATCTATTTAAATAACAAAACACTCAAAAAAAAGACATAACAGATACAGAAGATCCATTGATTCTAAGTGAAGATTGGATGCAATGGGATGGTGCAGTATAATAGGTCATTTCAGATCATCCAGAGAATATTTCCTAGAAAATAAGGAGGGAAACTATTCCAACAGTGAATAAAGGATTGGAGGGAGAAGAATTAAAAGTAAAACACAAGTGCCCAGTACTAATATTTAGAAATTATATTTTACCATCACCGTTTATCATTATTTGTGAAAGAGTGATATCTGATCAAAATATGAAATTCACAAAAAGTTTAATTTTCTATCAATTAATAAAAAATGGTAAAACAAAAATTTAGAGTAAGTCAGTTACAAACAAAAACAATCCTAAACAAATAAGAAAACTCTATGTATAAATTCTGTTTTAAACTGTTTCTTTAGATGAAAAAGTCAATGTTAAGTCCTACCATAATTATAGCCTCTCCCCCCCACATAAACCTATAAACAACATACTCTTTTAGTGGGCAATACTTGAACATATCAGTGTCTGCTGTTTTGCTCTGGCCAGTACAAAAGGAGAACAATCAATCAATCAATCAACATTTTATTTACTTATTTATGAAAATCCTTACCTTTTGTCTTAGTAATTCTAAGATAGAAGAGTGGTAAGGGCTAGGCAATAAAAGTTAAGTGACTTGCACAGGGTCACAGAGGAAATGTCTGAGGACAGACTTGAACCTAGTTTCTGGTATTCTATCCACTGGGTTACATAGATGCCCCTCAATAAACATTTATTCATAGCACCTACTCTGTGCCAAGCACTGTCCTAAACATTGGCTTAGCACAAAGGCAGAGTTGACTTAAAGCCACTTACCGAAGCCAAATGTGCCCATTGGAGCAAACTGCCTGCTTACGGTCTGTGAATGGCAAAATTTCTTTACACAAGCTACAGTGCTCGGGGAAAGTCTGTTTGTTCATCTTCTTTGAGATGTGCCCGATGAGCACCTAAGAAGACAGTAGAGGCAACGTTAGAGGTGAATGGGGCATTACTGAAAGAGGAATGCCTCAGAAAGAAAAATCTCATTAAAATAAAGAAAAAAAAATAAAATCCAATGTGATAAAAGAGGTGGACACACTTACAATTCTTTACTGGTTAGTCATAGTACCAAAGAAGCAAGAAGATGCACTTCTGACCACACTTAAGTAAACTAAATTAAATAAATCACTCATGATAGTGTATTACTAACACAGACTGAATTCACCAAGGCAAAAACTGTTCCTTAAAAGAAAATACATATCATCCTCCTTTTAAAATATTTTTTGAAATGAGGACCTGAGAAGCTTTTGTTATAGCTTTTGAAAAATGTAACACATTGTTTTTTGAAGTTGAACAAGGAGAATCATCCCTTTTATGTGCAAAATGTCATTGTTAGAAAGAATAGCTCAAAACATCATTTCCCAGGAAAATTAGCTAAATGCCTATTCCTAAGAGGAGGCTAGAACCTTAGAGTTGGATGTCAGTCCTGTTAAAGAACAATCAAGAGTCTAAAATTTTAACTTTACTTTGCAATAATTTATCAGTACAAGGAAGAGATGTCATTTTAGGTCAGATCAATAGTACATATAGCTTAGGATTCTGTTGGTAAAAAAGATTCCATGGGATGAGCTGTAGGACCAAAGCTGTCCCTCCCTAATATCAATCTTAAAGGCGATATATGACCTACTTTCTGTTTATAATCAAATATAAACACTTTTGAGTCTATGTGTCTATATTCTATAAAAATATTATATATAAAATATATGTATTTTAACTTCTACTACCTATTCAAGTAATGAGTTCCATGAGTTTATTATTCATTGTTTAAAGTGGATCTTTCATTTGTCTTAAACTTGCCTCACAGAGCTAGAAAAGGCATCCCTTGTCTTATTGTTTATAGACTTGACTAAAATGTCCAGGTTGACTTTTATCCACATGCTTTTCATGTTACAAATTTCAATTACATTTCCTCTCAGTGTGAAGTATCCCACTCAGTCTAGTTTATCCTCATAGTATGATCCTTGTTCATCCTATCACTCTACAATCTTCTTAAGGTGCAGCAACCAGAACTGTATTGCATTCCACTAGAGTTTTAGTACAAGGGGAAATTCAAAATTTGGAGAATAGGAATCAGAATGGAAAGACGTGTTTAGAGGCCACCTAATTCAATGAACTCATTTCATGGATAAGGAACCTGAGTCTAAGAGAAATTAAGTGATTTGCCCAAAATTTTAGGATTTTCTGTTTTGTTTGAAATATCTTTCTTGGACATGCAGCAGTATTTTGTTGGTCCTTTTAAGCTACAGCAACATTAGACCAAATCATCAGGAATAACCCAGACTAACTTTCAAGTTATTTATATATAGTTTTGGATTTTTAGAAAATTATTAAATGCACTTCTACATATTAAATTCTATGAACCACAGAAAGTGAAGGTTTTACAGAAACTCACTTTTGTAATGGCTTTGTGGGGGCTGCCACAACTATGCCAAAAAAGAAAAATTTTTAAATGCCTCAAAATCTCAACAAATAACAATTGATCTTGAACATATTATACCCCTAGTAGCTTTTTTAAAGTACTTTTATTCCTGAATCTATTAAGAAACAAAATAAAATATAGCAACTAACATTTGGAAGTGAGAAGGGAAAGACAGGGAAGAGAAAGACAAAATAACTTTTTTAATCCTCTTTGTGAGAACTACCCCATAACACATATGCTGCCAAATGCAGCTTCCTTGTATCTATCCATTTATTTAGAAAAGCAATATATTGACACTAGATCCCTTATTTCAAGAATCTATTTTACATTCACCCATACTCTTGTGCATTAATTTTTCTACTACAATGCCAAGACCTTAAAAGAATGTTTTGTGAACTATTAAAGCAAAAGATAAGCTTTAAGAATCCCAATATGGACATGTCTTTCCATGGAGGGAAATAAAGTCCATTCAAAATGTGTCAGTCCTGTCATCAGTTATCACCTACCCGAGCTGTTCTGTCATCATAGCCTTCATCAGACATTAAGAAGTCACAGAGTCCTCTAGTGGGGATGCCAGTGTTCTCTGTGATCCATGTGTGCAGGTATACTTCTCCCAAAACCCTCTTCATATGCTCCCTAGTTAAATGCATTTCAACAGCTTCAATTCTTCCTTGGATTTCAAGGAGTTTTTCTTCCATTGGCTCACGGCCTGCATCTCCAGACTGGATGGGTGAACTGTCAGCTAGATCTTCAGCATCTCTTTCTTTGTTCCTCTCGTGGACACTTGGCTTACCTATTTGTTTGAAAGAAGTTCCTTCTTCCTGGTGTTCCTCCTCAGCATGGCCCAGCCCAAGAGAATCAGTTATTAAGATTTTGTTGTCCTCATGGGTGGGCTTCCATAAGACTTCTGAGGGGGTTTTCTGCATTGACTGGTATAAAATCCGCAAAAGGAAAAGCTTAAAACGCCAAAAGTAAGTTGATCCAGAACTTTCAATCTTTTTGTCCAAGGCTTCTTGTAAAAACTGAGGGATATGTTTGTCTTTCAAAATTTTCCAGCGTACCAGATCTAGTAAGTCCACTTGCTTAAAGAGGTTTTGAACTGAAGATTCCAGAAGTTGAGCTGCTGCCTCTTCAAATGTTTTGAGAGTTACAAATTGAACCTGATAGTTTTTGTTAACAGGGTGGAGACCATTGATCATACCCTCAGTTGTAATGACTGCCAGGTATGCACCACAGGGGCTTACTGATATCCCATGAGTCCTCACTGAGCCAAATACTTCTGATAGTTTAATCAGCTGGTGCTCAAACTTTAATGCAACATCTGTAAAAATGGGAATCAGCTGCCTGACCTTTCCATCACTTGAGCATGTGTATACTGTACCATTTTGTTTGTCTGCAGTCATGGAAACAATTGGTAGTGTGTGAAGTCCTGTGACATGCGAATTATGGACATTCAGACCTGCTTTGGATATCAGAAGAAGACACCAAAATACATAGGATCCTCTAGCAGCTACCACTAAGCTACAACTACATTTCTGGTAAGGATGATAAAGAGGAATACATTTAATACTGTGTACTGGTAACTGGTCCATTTCTTTCCATAAAATAACTGGTTGTCTTAATGTGAAGTAGCCCTTAACTGCTTTGAGATTAACAGGAAGAATTTTAACAGGCCCAAATGCACTACCTACAATAAGCCCACTCATCTTTCTATTGCTGTGTTCATACTCCCACCAAAACAAAACACTAGGAGAGGTAATCCCAGATTCAATGGTGTTGCATGAAGAAATGGATTCCTTGCCAATAAATGGGAGTTGGAACTGCCACACTGCAATGTTTCCATTTTCAAAAAGGACTGCCAGGAGAACACTGCCAACATCATGACATTCGTTATTGTGCTTGACCTGTTGGGTGGTGCAGATGCCTGACCACTCCATCCGTACTGGCGTCTGCATGCTGTGCCTCCTCTGAAACTCAGCAAAGTCTCCCAGGTCTCCTTCGGGGGCTTCATTTTTGGTAAGCTTGTAGCTGGTTTCATAAAGACGCTCTCCATAAATCTCAGTTAAATCAACCAGTTGTACCCACTGTAGTCTGTTGAGGTTAGCCTGGATGGTCAAGCGATTGTCCATGGTTAATGCTGACAACAGGCATCTCCCATTAGCATCACAACCCATTGGAGACCAGCTGGTATACTTGAATCCTCTCATTGGGGGCAAAGATTTTCCTTCAGGATTGAACACTCTATCTAACATGAAACTTTGACTGACTGTGGGGTCCTTAGAGGTGGCAAATTTCTCCTTACATTCAGCAACCTCCTTTTTTGAACCAACCTGAAAAAAAAAAGAGACAATTTAAAAAACTAAATATAATTTTCTTAGATTAATACACATATACATAGTAACATTTAGTGTGAATCAAGTGTCATATTAAGGTTAGCTATAAATAAATGCCTCCAATATGGCTTCTACTATTTTTGTGGTAAACTAGATACTCAAAAGAAAAGGGTACTAAGGGTACTTCTTTAAATTCTGACAAAAGTTAAAAAACAACTGAAAATCTAAACGAACATATAATAAAACATATTTTCCTCCTGTCATCAAAATGACAGGAGACAGGTCATTGTATATAATATCAGATGAAATCAATAAACCAGACATTTTTGTTTGTTACTCTCTGTCACATCTCTTAGGATCATTCTGTGAGAGCAGAGTGGTACCCACCCCATATGACTATGATGTTAAGACAAAATGCACCATTAAAAAAAAATGTGTTCTTACATTCTCTAAGGATCAACTAAAATTACTTACTCCAGACTGGCTATTATTATTTTTAAAGGAACAGTTAATACTATTAATAACTTGGCCTCTCTCTTTATCTCAAAGAGGAAAAACCACATGGTTAACTGATCCTCAGTTCCATAAAATAATAAATGTTAAATACTAACCCAACAGTTAGCTAGCCCTCACACAAAACAGTAAATGCATTAAAAGTTAAGTGTCAGATGTTTTACATTCCTTTGGAGAACAAAAACCTTCCTATGATATACCTAACGGGGTAATGACAAGGCACAGAATGACAACTTTTCAAATGGCAAGTATTGTTTGTGGTTACATGTCTAAGTTTCTTAATGGAAACTTCATAAATTATTCTCAGAACTAACTTCAATGGCTTAGTTTGATTTTTTTTAATGGTCCTCTCATAGGTGACCTCTAACTTGAGTTAGTTGGGTCTGTTAAATGTCCCCCATATATATCCTACAAATTCTTGATGTTTCCCAAAGTGGAGAGTCTCTCACTCTCTTTGCCTGGCCAGTTCCTATCACTCTTGGCAGACTCAGTTCATATCTGTCTCTGTACAAAGACTTCCCTGACCATTCCAACCCTGAACCATTTCTCCATCTTCTGAACTTATAAAGTTCTTAATATATCATTCACTTTACACTTAATATAACCTGCCCTGTGACAAGGAACTCTCTGATGGACTTGGATCTGAACCAAAGATAGAAAAGAGAGATACAGAATAAGTATGGTGTAGTGGAATGGGCTCTGGGCCTGAGTCAAACCAGATTTGAATCCTAATTCTGCCCCTTACTCATTACCCCCAAACAAATTACTTAATCTCTTTAGTCCTTGGTTTCCTCAACTATAAAATGAGAGAATTTATCTCTATGGCTCAGTTCACTGTAAATTCTATGACTATAAAGCAGTGGCACAATTTTACTAAGATTTGTGTTGGGGAAGGCCAAAATATGCTGAATTTTGTGGAAAATGGTGAGGACAATAAAAAGCTCTTTTAATCTATAGCTGAGGCAAGAAAAAGAATAAGAATTAAGGGACAGGTCCATTGTTTATGAGTGGGTAGGCAATGTAAAAAGATGTACTCAAGGCCCAATTTTGCTTTCATCTTTTTCATCAAGGAAAATTCTTTTAATTGAAAAAGGTAGAACAAACACAGTTTCAATGAAATTGAAGCCTACAATATATGAGAACACAAAGTACCTAAGAACTTTAAATCAATTAGCCTCTCCAGGCATAGAAGATTTATATTATAGAAAACATGAGTGTAATAACAGAACAACTGTTAATAAAGTTTTGATAAACCAGAGATTAGGGAAGGCTCAATAAGACTGGGGATATTTTCACAATATCCCTAATTTTTAAAAAAAGGAGAGAAGAGAAGGATTCTGGACATTTTTGCTTGGGCAAGCTCCATGTTTTACACTGGTAACATACTAAAACAGAAAATAAAACAAATGGATTCTAAACACTTAGAAAAGTGTGCAGTGATCATGGAAAAACAGACCTTGACAAACAAATCTACTTTCCTTCATTGTCCTGATTTGATTTCAACAAAGACTAATGAGTTCAGACTTTAAACTGTTTGAAAGACGGAAAGAACACTACAGCACAAGGATGGGGTAGTGGAAAGAGGGCTGTAACTGAAGTCAGAGAACTTTGGTCTGAATCTCAGTTCTATTATTTCCTATATGTGTAACCTCAAGCAATGAGCTCATGATAAAGTCTCTCACCATATCCATGTGGATGAGACAAAGTCTCTCGTGGTATCCTTGTGAAATGGATATTCAATGGTAGTACAATTAAGTGGAGTTGTTGCTGGCTAAACAATCCTGCTCACTGAGTGTTGCATACTGGATCAATAGCAACCTAGATGCAGATTGTTTTATGCTAAGTCACAGAGCTCTCTTACTTGGCCCTGTCCTATTCAACATTTTTATGAATGACTTGGATGAACATGTACAAGATGCACTTGTCAAATTTACTGATGATATGAAGCTGGAAGGGATAAGCCAATTCATTGGATGACTGAATCAAAATTCAAAATTATATCCACTGGTTGAAAAGATAAGCTTAACCAGACAAGATAAAATTTAGGAGAATAAATGTGAAGACAACTAATAGACAGTTAAATCAACAGGCCTTCAAGAATTTATTATGCACTTGTTATGTGCTAGGCACTGTGCATTCTAGAGGTACAAAGGGAAGCAAAAGTAGTTCCTGCCCACAAGGAATTCAAAACTGAGTACAATTAGGCTAAAAACAAGATAAATTGGAGATCTCAGAGGGAAAGCATTAGAATTAAGGGGAAGTGCAGAAGATGGGCTTTGAGGTGAGACTTGAAAAAAGTTAAGGAAACCAGGAGGTAGAGAGAAGGATGGAGAACAACATGAGACCAGTCAGTACAAATGAACTGGGTACATTTTAAATGTGCTCTAGGAATGCTGTTCTTAGAATGAGCAAGGAGGCCAGTATCACTGGATGGTAGGCAACAGAGAGGATTAAAATGTAGCGAAACTGGAAAGATAAGAAGGGACACCAGGTTATGAAAGACTTTAATGGTCAAACAGAGGCAAAGCAACAAGCAATATATTTATCCAAACAAAGAATTTTATATTTGATTCTGGATGCAATAGAGAGCCACTAGATTTTACTGAGAGTAGAAGTGACAAATCTGTACTTTAGAAAGATCACTTTGGCAATTTTTTTGAAAGATGGATTCAAAGAGAGACTTTGAGGCAAGGTGACTTGTCCAAAGAGTACTGCAAAAGATTGTCCAGGTGTGAGGTGATAAGGGCCTGTACCGGAATAGTGGCAGTGCCAGAAGACAAAATGGAGAGCATGTTAGAGGTACGTTGCAAAGATACGATTGACAGAACTTGGTAAATATATGGTAGATTAAGGAATTGAAGATGATGCCACAGTTGTGAGCTTGGATGAATGGAATGATGGTGGTGCTTTTAACAGTAATAGGGAAGTTTGTGTATGTGGGTAATTTGAGGGAAAACATGAATTCAGTTTTGGAAATGTTGAGTTTAAGATGTCAATAGGACATTTAGTGCAAAATGTCTAGTAGGCAGTTGGAAATTCAAGACTGGAGGTCAGGAAAGAAATTAGGGCTAAACAAATAGATGTGAGAATCATCAGGATAGAAGTGATAGTTGAATCCATGGGAACCAATGACATCACCAAGAAAAATAGTATAGCGCAAGAAAGCAAGATAACACAGGAAAGACCTTTTGAAACCGAAGTTAGTGGTGGGACCTGGATGAAGATGGAGTAAAGGAGACTGAGAAGTGGTCAGACTGGTAAGAGAACTAAGGGAGCATGTCAGGAAAACCTAAAGAGAAGAATATATCAAGGAGAAGAGGGTGATAGTGCCAAAAACTGAAGTAAAGAGAAATGAGGATTGAGAAAAGGCCATTACATTTGTTGATTAAGAGATCACTGATAACTTTGGAGAGCACAGTTTCAGTTGAATGATGAGATTAGAAGCCAGATTGCAAAGAGTTAAGAAGAGAATGAGTGGAAAGGTAGTAAAGGCACTGATTGCAGATGTCCCTCTCCAGAAGTTTAGAGTTTTTTTTTTAAATACGGGGGAATAGTCATGTAGCAGGGAAGCAACCTGAGGTGTAATAACCTGGAGATATTAAAAATACAAATATACAGTATCCTACATCTTAAGACAGACTGTCTTTGAGGAATTTACAAAAAAGCATGGATAAAAGTCATATTATATGAGAAGGAATAGAGGGACACCAATAGGTATTGGTGAAAGGAGTACCTATATCATGAAATCATTAAACCACAAGCATCAAAAAGAAAGTCTATATTTCAGGTTAAGAAAAAAATGACCTGCATAAGAATAAGGGATACAGTCAAATGTAATTCACATGAAAATGACTTGAAAGTTTTCATTGATCATAAGCTCAATCAGCCAATGGGACAATTTTAAAAGCTAAT
The DNA here is from genome assembly GCF_016433145.1 of Gracilinanus agilis. Lineage (NCBI taxonomy): Eukaryota > Metazoa > Chordata > Mammalia > Didelphimorphia > Didelphidae > Gracilinanus > Gracilinanus agilis. The sequence goes on from NC_058131.1 coordinate 278,850,493, forward strand.
GAATTTTTTCAGTATGTTAATAGAAACAGTGTTCAGACCAAAGGAATTAATAGTTCTACTGTCCCTACATTTATCAGAGTACATCGGGAAGATGTCCCCAGTTCTTTCTCTTTTGGTTAGGGATCTGAAAACTAATTCACATGAACAATAGTTGAAGGAACTAAAAATGTTCAGTTTAGACAAGATAATACTTAAGGCAGATGAGATAACTGTCTTCAAAAATCTGAAAGACCACTGTCATATGAAAAAAATTATATTTACTCTGTGTAACTTCCAAAGACAAAAGTAAGAACAACTGTTGGAAATTACCAGGAGGAATATTTTGGCTCAATACAGGATAAATTTAATAAAATTTGTTGCTATTCATTAACAGAACAGAAGCACTCTGTCACTGGAGGCATTCAAATATTAAATGAGCCCAACCATATATATTTATTTTAAAGCTAATATATATATATTTAGTGATTTAGTATCTACAAAATACTTTGCAAAAATCATCTCATTTGATCATTACAACAATCTTGTGAGGTACTACTATAGTTATAACCAAACCTATTTTAGAGATTAGGAAGCTGAGGTTCAGAAAGGCAAAGACCCTTCAGAGTTTGGTTCCAACCTATCTTATTTCACATTATTCACACATATTCTCCTTAGTTCTACATTCTAGCCAAATTGGGCAGTCTACATTGAAATATGCCTCTCCACATCTAGTCCTAGTACTGTCCTTTGGAGCCAATCATAAGTCGAATACTTCTTCCATATTTCTTCTACAATCCTTCAAATACTTTAAAAATAGTTATTATCACAGCTTCTCTTTTCCAGGTTAAATATCCTCATGTGGCATGATCTGAAGACCCTTCTCCAGGCTGGCCACTCTTCTGGATGTTCCAGTTTATCATGTCTTTCCCAAATATACACTTAGTACGACAGATGTGGTCTACCTGGGACAAAGTACAGGTATATACTGTTCCCCTTAGTTTCTGGTTCACTATAATCTAATCTTGCTAACTATACCTCCCTTATTTTTAGCTGCAATGTTAATTCTTTGAACCCAAATGCAAAATGGAATTGAATAGAGGGATAAATATAAATCTTTAGATTTGGCCCAGTATTCTACACTGTTGAAAAGTAGTGAGATCCTATCATCCACCATGTTAGTTGCCCATCCCAACATTATGGTATCTGCAAATTTTATAAATAGGCCAGCTAAGAATAAAATTTTAAATGGCAGGAAGCCAAGTATAGAGTCTATGCCAGTGATTCCCAAAGTGGGCGTCACCACCCCCTGGTGGGTGCTGCAACAATCCAGGGGGGCGGTGGTGGCCACAGGTGCATTTATCTTTCCTATTAATTGCTATTAAAATTTAAAAAAAATTAATTTCCAGGGCACTAAGTAATATTTTTTCTGGAAAGGGGGTGGTAGGCCAAAAAAGTTTGGGAACCACTGGTCTATGCCATTCCATTAGAGACCTTCTTAGAAACTGATATCCTGTCATCAGTGATTACTCTCTAGATCCAAATCTCACTGAATCACTTCTTTCCTCATAGGTAAAATGCAGATTAATACCCTTCCTACCTCTTTCACAGGGTTATTGGTATAAATGAGCCAAGGTATGCAAAGCACTTTGCAAACAATAAAGTACTATCCAAAATAACTAATATGTAAAGAAATTTTACATAATTACACATGTAAAATCTATATTATATTACGTACTGTCTTAAGGAAGGGAGGAAGAGTCAGAAGAAGAGAATTTGGAACCCAAAATTTTAAAAAATGAATGTTTAAAAATTTGTTTTTGTTTAATAAAAATATTTTATAATAGAGAAAAAAATAAAATATTATTTGAAAAAGCTATTAAAGTGCTATCAATGGATCATTCTTAGGTGCTTAAGTATTTGTGGAATGGAAGTGATTGGTGTGCCTTGTCATAGCAAGTTGTTAAAGGTGAGATTTGAATCCAACTCTTCCTGGATTCCAAGGATGGCAATTTGTACTCTCCTACAATGATTTTCAAGCTGATAAAAATCATCTCTTTTTCACTCCATATGCCTTCTTCAGGCACAAATTCAATAACAAATCTGTAAACAATCACTTAGATACACTAAGAGAGTAGCTGCCTTTTTAAAGATTCCCATTCTCTGTAGCTATGTGGCAAAGGAGATAAGAGTGCAGGGGCTGAAGTCAAGAAGATCTGAGTTCAAATATGACCTTCAACACTTATTAGCTGTGTGACCCTGGGTAAGCCACTTCACCCTGCTTGCCTCAGTTTCCTCTTCTGCAAAATGAGTTGAAGAAGCAATGGCAAACCACTCTAGGATCTTTGCCAAGAAAACCCTAAGTGAGGTAAATGATATCAGCATGATAGTGTACAATAAAGCCAAAGATCCCAGCTTTTGGGACAAGAACCCACTATTTGACAAAAACTGCTGAGAGAATTGGAAAACAATATGGGAGAGTTTAGGTTAAGATCAACATCTCACACCCTATTATCAAGATAAATTCAGAATGAGAAAATGACTTAAATATAAAGAAGGAAATTATAAGTAAATTAGGTGAGCATAGAATAGTATACCTGTCAGATCTATGGGAAAGGAAAGAATTTAAGATCAAGCAAGAGATAGAGAATATTATAAAATGTAAAATGAATAATTCTGATTACATTAAATTAGACAGGTTTTGTACAAACAAAACCGATGCAACCAAAATTAGAAGGGAAGCAACAAATGGGGAAACAATCTTTATAACAAAAACCTTTGACAAAGGTCTAATTTCTCAAATTTATAAGGAGCTAAATCAAAATAATCAAGCCATTCCCAAATCGAAAAATGGACAAGGGACATGAATAAGGAGTTTTCAGATAAAGATGTCAAAACTATTAACAAGCTTATGAAAAAGTGTTCTAAGTCTCTCATAATCAGAAAAATGCAAATCAATACAACTCTGAGGTGCCATCTTACACACAGTAGACTGGCCAATATGACAGCAAAGGAAAGTAATAAATATTGGACGGGATGTGGCAAAATTGGGACACTAATGCATTTCTGGTGAAGTTGTGAATTGAGCCAACCATTCTGGAAGGCAATTTGGAATTATGCCCAAAAGGCTTTAAAAAAGACTGCCTGCCCTTTGATCCAGTCATACCACTGCTAGGTTTGTAACCCAAAGAGATAATAGGGAAAAATACGTGCACAAAAATATTCATAGCCAAGCTCTTCATGGTGGCAAAAATTGGAAAATGAGGGGATGTCCATCGATTGGGGAATAGCTGAACAAATTGTGGTATCTGATGGTGATGGAATACTATTGTGCTGAAAGGAATAATGAACTGAAGGAATTCCATGTGAACTGGAAAGACCTCCAGGAATTGATGCAGAACAAAAGGAGCAGAAACAGGAGAACATAGTACACAGATATTAATAATATATTATGGTACAATCAAATGTAATAGACTTTTCTATTAGCAGCAATGCAGTGATCCAAAACAATTCGGACAAACTTAGGAGAAAGAATGCTATCCGCCTCCAGAGAAAGAACTGTGGAAGCAGAAACACAGAAGGAAAACATATGATTGGAGACATTGACTTTAAATGATCACTCTCTATTGCAAATATTAATAATATGGAAAAAGATTTTGAACAATGATACATGTAAAACCCAGTGGAATTGCTTGTTGGCTCCTGGAGGTGGAAAGGAGGAGGGGAGGGAAAGAACATGAATCATGTAACAATGGGAAAATATTATCAATTAATTAATTAATTAAATTTTTTTAAAAAGAGAAAGAAAGAAAGAAAAAACCCCAAGTGAGGTCGCAAAGAATTAGATATGACTGAAAATGACTAAACAACATTCTCTGCAAACTCCTGACCAGTTAATACTTTAATTATGTTAATAATTAATAATATTAATTAACAATTACTGTCTCCTAAGATCTGTTTTGTGAATCAAGATTCTCTTAAAGAAGGGTACCTAACTGTGAAATAAAAAGAATATTGGGCTAGAACCCAGATTCTCTCCCAGACATTTTGGAACTAAAAATGGTTATGTTGTTGGACAAGTCATTTTACATCTCTTATTATCTGTCACTTTCTTCATCTGTAAAATGAGACTATTGAACTTTTAATCTAGTATTATAAGCTTCTTTCTGTATTGTAAGTGAAAATCGCACTGTAGGAAGGTCCATTTTGGGGAAACACAGCCAAACCTGAAACATGCTAAGTAGTAAAAATTTAAATTCCAAGATCATCAGCAAGAGAAAACCCAAAGGATAAATACAGATTTCTACACATACCCTATCAATATATCCTAGTTTAAACCCACAGGGGCCTTTATAAGGCTGCATAGACAATTTAGCATTCATGTTCTATGTAATCATAGTTTTTCTAATAAAGATGAGAACTGAAATGGTGGCTTATATGATGTGATGCATATTAAATTCAATTAAAAATGGAAAAAATTAACTTACCCAGATTAATACTTACTAGGAGTTAAGAATAAAGATTTTCCATTTAGGCAGGATCTAGACTAGGGACCGAGTCAATTTCTTAAAACTTCTTTACAAGAATGCCACAAGGTGGTGGTTGTTGTCCTTTTTTCCAATTAAGTTAATGAATTCTTATCAGCTTATTTCACCCTGGGCCCTCAATGCAGCAAGACAATCCTATTTCTCCTCCTTAATCAATTCCTTATTCCTCAAATCACAGCATCTATTTCAAATGTTTCCTTCTCTCTTCAGGCTTCCTATGCCATTCTATCTATACACTCATTCTGCTGGGAACTATGACTTGTACTTCACTAAAAACAATGAGGCTATTTGCTGAGAGCTCTCCCTTTTCATCTCACAACCCTCTGATTTCAGTCCTCTATTGTCTATATCAGTGGTTCCCAAACTGGAACCTACTGCCTACCGCCACCTTTCCAGAAAAAGTATTACTTAGCTCCCCCTGGAAATTATGAAACTATTTATTGAACTCAGAATAGAATGTAATACAAAAAAAAGTGTGGCCATTACCACTCACCTGGATCGCTGCAGCACCCACTAGGGGGCGGTAGCGCCCACTTTGGGAATCACTGGTCTATATTATCCTTTCTGCCTGTTTCTGATGATGTTGCTGTAGCTCTTTTGTTTGCCAAAACCAAAGCCAACCCTTCTCCATGCATGTACCTCTAATTCTTTCCCATCTCCTCCAGCAGAATGCCATATAATACTCTCCAATCTTTCTCTAATCTTTAATGTCTCTCTAGTGTTTCCTCCACTGGTGCCTACAATATGCCTAACTGGATACTATCATGCTCTCCAGATATCATCCTATATCCCTCCTCCTCCTCTTCTCAGTTAAATTCCTAGAAAAAGTAATCTACAATCAGTGCTTCCACTTCTCACTCTCTTCTAAAACTTTTTTTAATGTTATGTGACCTCATCATGCAACTGAAATTACTCCCTCTAAGGAACCAGTGGATCCTATACTTGTCAAATCTAATGGCCTCTTTACAATGCTTATCTTTTGGGATCTCTCTGCATCATTTGATTACTGTTGATCACATTCTCCCTCCTCTCTGGGTTTTCATTACTATGTTCTCCATTACTCTCCTCCTACCTGTCCCCACTACTACTTAAGTCATTTTTGCTGGATCTTCCTCCTTGTCATGACCATTAACTATAGGTATCCCTGAAGGCTCTGCCCTGGGCCCTCTCCTCTTTTCTCTCAATATTGTCTCATTCATTTCCATGGATTTAATTATTATCTCTATGCAGATGTTTCCCAGATCTATTTTTTCTCAACCCTAGTCTTTCTAAATCTGCTTATTGTACATTTTGAACTAAATGTCTCACAGACATTTCAAACTCAACATGTCCAAAATAAAATTAAGTATCTTCCCTCCATTTCTCAACTTTCCTATTACTGGTTTTTAGTTACCATTTATCTTTCTTTTTTAAATATATAACAATATGTGTAACATAATATATATAATATAATTAAATGATTTGTTATAAAAATATAATAAATTATAATATGCTTATCCAAAAGGAACAAAGTCTACTATGAGCTGGAGATAAAGGAGAAAAGGAAGTCCCTGCCCTCAAGGAACTCACAATCAAATGGAGGATACAACAAGCAAACAAATATGTACAAACAAGGTATATACACCAGTGGTGTCACACTTTAATAGAAACATATCTCTTGACTTGGAAAACTACAAAGAAACATTAGCCATGTTGTATTGTATTTCTAATTATTTTGTTAACTATTTCCCAATTACATCTGAATTTGATTCAACCAACATTCAAGTTCTGCAAGCCCATTTCCATTCTCAAGTTTGACATTTTTGATATACAAGATAAATAGGAAATAATTTTTAAAATTGAAGGCACTAGAATTAAGAGAGATGGAGAAAGGGTTCCTGTAGATGATGAGATTGTCTTTGAAACTTGAAGGAAGCTAAGGAAGCCAGGAGTCTGAGATAAGGAGAAAGAATTCCAGGCATGGAAAATAACAAAAGAAAATGTCTGGAGATGAGAGATGAAGTGCTTTGTTCTAAGGACAATAAGGAGGTCGGTGTCACTTGGATTTGTTGGAACATTATTTTGTGTAACCATCAGGTTATGTATGTGCTTATATGTAGGTTTAGATTCTGGACAGTATCTCATTCTCCTGAGGGGGAATTGTAAAGTTATCCTAAAAGTCCCTAGACAAGGAAAGCAGACACTGTAAGGACCATTATCATTCCAAAAGGCTTGATAAGATGATAGCAATAGAGGATGTCCCCAGAAATCAAACACTACATCATGAGACTATGAGTGAGCCTTTGGCTATAACGAATTGAACTGTGGGAGGTTGGGCACTCCATCCACTTCTGTTCTTCCCATGTGCCATTATTTTATCTTGATTATAAAATCCTTGTGCCAAAAAAGGGGAATGCTCCTTAATGGCTCTTTGTCAATGCGCCTATCAATTATTTTTATATATGTTAAGAAACATCCAAATGTAGTTAGACCTTCCATGAAATGTATAATATCTTTGGGCCCTTATGCACCCTGGTGAGACAATCCTGAAATGTACAGATATTATATGTGGGATGATTCACTGGGGAGAATAACATGTTAGTCTCTCAAAGAATCAGAGGGGGGGATTGTGTGAAATTAACATAAATATGAACCCCTTTTTCCTTTTTAAAAAGGAAAGTTTTGAAAGTCTATTTTGCACTCATCCCTACCCTTTGATTGGGCAAGCATGCATACTAAGGGAGGTCTCTATGCTAGAGGCCTCATGGCTCCTGGGGGATCCTGGAAGATGCTTGCCTCTTGTCTCATGTGACTCCTGGCATCCTGAAGGCTGGCCTCTGATCTGGACTGAATCAAGTCTGTCCAACCAGGGAGACTCCAAAGGAATGATGTCACCTGAGTTATAAGTTCAGGGTTGAGGAAGCAGCAAGCTCTCCTGGTCTGGGGGCTTCCTGCTGGAAGTTTGCATGCACAGTCCCTCAAGCTAGTGAACAGTTATGAGGTGAGTACCAAAATCAGATTAGCTAGGCATGGCCATGTGACTGCCTTTCTCTCTCTCCAAATTGCTTTCATACTATCTAATAAATAATTATAACTTAATATACAGTCTCCAGAGAATTTTAATCCTAACAGATTTAAGAGTATGTTAAGAGGGGATAAGATGTAAGAAAAATGGAAGAGAGTGTGTGTGTGTGTGATAAAAGGTTTTGAACATGAGAAGATTTTGGATTTGATTCTGAAAGCAATGGGGGGCAATTAGTTTATTGGGTAGAGGTAGTCTATACAATTGTTATGAGAATTTTGATTGTGTGCTGGACACAGAATGCTTTAACCTCAAAGGAGGGAAGGTTATTGAATGAGGGAAGTGGAGAATCTAGAAGTGGCAATGGGGAGCAAGGAATATTCCAACTCTTCTTTTCAACAAGTAAGCTAAATGAAATGAATATTGAATATAGTCAATACTGTAATGTTCTGGTCATGTCATGCTTTTAGTCAATAAATTTCACTGGCTCCCTATTACTTTCAAGATGAAATATAAAGTCCTCTATTTGGTATTTAAAGCTCTTTACATTTTTCCTTATGCAAGCCTTGGCTTCTTTTTCCCTTTCCAGTCTTTTTATATGAAAGGTTACACTGGCTTATTTGCTGTTGCTCACACACTTGAAATCTCATTTTCTTCTGACCATTTGCCTTTGTACTGGCTATCTCCTATATCTAGAATTCTGTCCCTTCTCAACTCCATCTCTTAGCTTCCCTGGCTTCCTTTAACTCTCAGCTCAAATGCCACCTCATGACCCCCATTGCTGCTAATGCTTTCCACTCTAAGGCCACCTTCTATCTACTATCTCGTAGATACTGATTCATATGTAGCATCTCTTCCCTCCACCCCTTATAATTTGTTTGTTACACCATGCTCCTTCCCATCTTAGCTCCACCTGGCCCCACCCTGACCCCCATGACCTGATGCTGGGCCCTTTCAAAAATTGTAATGTTTTTTGCTTTTTCTTTATATCACCAGTGCTTAGCACAGTTCCAGGCACATAGTAAAAAACCAATAAAAGTTTGTTGATTAACTGATGCTCTGAACAGAAGTCAAATATTCTCTTTGAGTAGTAATGTTCTAGCAGTTGAGTCCTATTTCCTGTCCCAACCCCAAGCCAAACCTTCAATAGGCCATGGATCAGTGGACAGCTTTAATTTATTTTATTTTAATTATAATGTCATATCCATTTGGTATCCCACTTAAAATCCTACAGGTGACTCGTTACTACAGTCAACTTACTTAGTTGAGAGGGTCTTTTATGATAATTTTTAAGAGGGCACTCATTAAATCTGATGAAAAACTACTGCTTTTGCAAACTGACAATTGTTACAACTGTAAATCTAAGAGCCTTATGAAAGAAGTTGTAAACCTGGTACTACCTGGTGCCTACCAGAAAAATAGTTCCATTTGCCAAGCACTGTGCTGGATGCTATGGATACTAATACAAAAGTAGAATAGTTCTTGTCATCAAGGATCTTGTATTCTACAAAGAAGTGAATACAGGAAATATAAGAAATAAATTCACAATGAGTGGGGAGAGGATACCAACAACTCGGATCATCAGAAATGGCTTCTTGAAGGAATTAGCCCTTAAGATGAGCTTTGAATGGAAATAGCACTCCAGGTGGAAGAGATAGCCGTGTTCACTTATGAGCTTTCCATAAGTGAGGAATAGAATGCTGTGCACAGCAAATAGGAAGCAGGCTAGTTTGGCTAGAATATGGGACTAAAGTGTATTGAACATGGAATACAAGGTGGGAACCTAATTGTGAATGCATTTAAATGAGTTTCTATTTTCTCCTAAAGGAGATGGGAGCTCCTAAAGCTTCCTAAGCAGAAGAATGGCATACTCATAACTGTGCTTTAGTAATATTACTTTGGTAACAGTGAGAAGGATAGAGAAGAAATAGACTGGATATAGGGAAACCAATATAGAAGTTACTACAACAGTTCAGACAAGGGATGACAAGGGCCTGAACTAGACCAGTTGGAATGTAAAGAGTTAAGACTATAAAAGAGAAAGAAGAATATAGGTTAATGGTTTGAGGAGATGATACAGTCAACTGAAAATTTTTTAAAGATGGGGAATATTTGGATATAATTGTAGGTATCAAGAAAGGAGCAAGTGGACAAAAAATGATGATGATGATGATTTTGCATAAAATAATCTTCATTCTTACCACTGGAATGCTTTTCCACTCCTTTGACAAGCTTTATATCTTCCACAAAGCTTCCCTTGATTTGCTTTCCCTTGAGTTCCCTTTATGCATATTTTTTTTTTAATTGGAGATTTTTTTTTTAAACCCTTGTACTTCGGTGTATTGTCTCATAGGTGGAAGAGTGGTAAGGGTGGGCAATGGGGGTCAAGTGACTTGCCCAGGGTCACACAGCTGGGAAGTGGCTGAGGCCGGGTTTGAACCTAGGACCTCCTGTCTCTAGGCCTGACTCTCACTCCACTGAGCTACCCAGCTGCCCCCTTTATGCATATATTTTTGTCATGCTAGCATGATTTAATGAAAGTCAGTGTCTTACAGAGTAATGTAAAGAGGGCTGGAGTCAGGAGACTTGGGTTCAAATCTCACTTCAGATACTTAACTGCTGCCTGACCATAAACAAGTCCTTTAATCTCTCTTGTATAATTTGTAATACAGTGCTAGGCTATAAGATACTTGATGTACTGTATTTTTTATATTTAGATCCAATATGCTTATTCTTATCACCCCCAGGTAAAACCTACATGTTCGGTGGTATGCCTTTATCATCAATTTATAAGCTGACTTAGAAACTAGTCAGCAACTTTCTTGAGGTTATGTCCATTGCCCCCATATAACATTTAAAATGGCTGCCACAGGCAATGGATTTAAAATGTTAACTAATTTAAACTTTTATTTTCAAATCTTGAAAAGTAGGTTTACAGTCTTAAATATTTAAATAGATATGCAATCTCATGTATTTGGGTGCAAAATGCAACTCATCTATGCTTGCCCATCCCTTGTTACTCTTATCGAAGTCTTCCCATAAGTTTCTTTTGTTTTTTTTTTTAAACCCTTACCTTGTGTCTAGGAGTCAATACTGTGTATTGGCTCCAAGGTAGAAGAGTGGTAAGGGCTAAGCAATGGGGGTTAAGTGACTTGCCCTGGGTCACACAGCTGGGAAAGTGTCTGAGGCCAGATTTGAACCTAAGACCTCCCATCTCTAGGCCTGGCTCTCAAGCCACTGAGCTACCCCAGCTGCAATTCATCAATGTGTTAGTAGCCTTCCTTGATTTCCCTTGACTATTAAGAGGATGTTTTAAATAGGAGGGAAGAATAAAATCTCTAGTTAAAGAATCACTTACAGCTCTAAAATTTTATAACCACGATTATAAATGTTTGAATAGTCTTAGAACTGATTGCCCAAAAGGTTAAAACTGCTTGATAATTTTTACTTTTTGGACAGTAAGTTGAAATCAAACCGTAGCTGTGGATCAATTGAGTTTTGCTTTTATTGAAAAGTGATGAGCAGCCCAATTTGTAGTACATTGTTGTTTTACTCATTTGCCCATTACTGAGTCACAGAAAACTTTGTAACTGAGGTTACTGAAATCATCTTAACAACAACAAAAGGTCAAATTCCTTCCTCAAAAGCTAAAGGAGCAGCTCACACTGGAGTAAACAAAGCCAGCTTCTGGGCCTGCCTTCCAGGAGCCAGTCCAGACAATAGGAAGTGGCAGGCAATAGTGGTAGGTCTAGGGTTGGCTCCATAGGGGTGGGAGGGAGCCAGGAACTGTTAAACGAATTGCAATTAGACAAGACAGGTGGAGTCAGAGCTCTTGGTGGACCAAAGCTAAGACTTGGGGGCAGATTCCCGGAGAAGGGCGGAGGAAATGGGGGAAAACTCGGGCAACCTGGGGGCGGGGGAAGAGTGGGTGGAAACAGCTGTCGAGCCATCCCAGAGGGCAGGCATCGGTTCTTTTTCTCAGAACCAGGCCAGTGCCTTTGGCACGGGTCGCCCGGTAAACATTCAGCAACAGCTGTTGATCTAGGGAGTGGGGGTGAAGAGGAGGGATGCGAAAGCAAGGGCTGGAGGTCCCTGAGAGTGAGTGAAGGGACCACAAATAGATCCCAAACTAGGGAGGGGAGGACGGAGGAACCTTAGGAAAGCAGGAGCAGGAGAAGGAGGAGGAGGAGGCGGCAGGTCTCGGAGGCTGCGAAGAAGGGAAGCCTGGACTTACCTTGAGCAAGCAGCTGTTGGCCGGAGCTGGGACTGAGGTGCGGTGGATGACCAGGTCCTGGCCCGGGCTATGCACGTCGCAGATAAGCTCCAGCACAGCAATGCTACGGGCAGTGGAAACCGACACTCGGTGGTCCTCGGACCAGGAGAGCGGTTCCAGGCCGCTGACGGCGTGCTGCAGCTTCACGGCCGGCTCCCGCCGTGTCGCCACCAGCCCGAAGCCGGCGCTGGGCCCCGCAGCCCCGGCTGCCCCGGGGGCCGCAGCCGCTGGCTCCTTCTCCCTCCTTTTTCCTTCTTCTTCCTCCTCCTCGTCTTCCTCCTCCTCTAGCGGCTCAGCCTCATCCACCGAGGACATCACTCGGGGTTCGTCGGATACAGACATCTTCCCTGGAGTGGAAAGGCCCGAGCCGGGGACGCGCAAACTCCCGCCGCCGCTGCTGCCCCCCCTCCTTTTCCCGGCTCCCCGCGGCCCGGAGCGCCGCCGAGCCAGGAAGGACCCCGCCGTTGCCTAGCAACCAAATCTGGGCACTGGTGACTAACGTACTGCCTGCCTAGAAACCTTGGCCTCTGTCCTCGATTTCGCACTACCACAAGCATGCCTTCGCGGGGATGCTGTGTTTTGAGGTGTGGAGGGAAGGAGAAAAGAGATTTGGGGGGGGGGATATCGAAGCTCTGGGCGCATCCCCACGAAGATCGAATGAAATGGCTAGGAACCCAGGGGAAGAAAAACTGGCGGATGTAAATAGTAATCCTACTTCCCTCCTCTCCCACTTAGGGAATCTCTCTTTTAACCAAGGTTGAAAGCTACGAGTGACCCACGTGCCTTGCCTACTAAAGTGCAGAAAACCCTTTGTGGAGAGGTGCCATTGATCCTTTGGCACCTCTCATCCTTTAGAGAAAACCAATCATGACCATTTAGGTGCTGCATTAGAGAAATACCCGAAGAGAGCGAGTTCCTGGCCTTTCTTTCTCCTGGCTGAGGGTGGTAGGAATGCAGAGTTCTTTCAAATATCATCTCTTATATAGTCATTTTTCTTTCCTCTCCTTTTCTTTGGTGGGCAGGACTGTATGTTTTTGTAAACCAGCCCCTTTCAAACCTAGGCCAGAGGAAAAGATTAGAAACTCCTGCTAAACCATAAAGACAAATCCATTAGAAACAGAGCAGAAAGACTCAAACTTCCAGCATCCCTAAACTAGACCCCATCCCCAAATGAAGAGGGTTTATACCACGTGGCTTGTAATATCAAGCAAGGCTGAGTTCCTGCCCTGAACTGATACATCACTTACCAGCTCTACAATGTGTTACTCTCCTTGTTGTCTATATTTCTCAGATGCTTCAAGACACTCAGAAGCATTTAAATTTACTTGTTTGTTTCTTTGTTTAGCTCTGTCTCTTCCTAAACCTCTAGAGCAAAAAAAGAAAGGAAAGAGTGATAACCAAGGTATCCCAGTGACAATATCTAAGGGAAGTGTGCGAGGCAGCTATGCCGGGGTCCTTCCTCGTAATTCAGGACTGCACTCCTTCCCTCACGTGTGGGCTGGAGTAGTAGTGAAACTGATTACTGTGAAGTTACGTACTGGAGCCGCTGAGCAATAATTTCTTTGGGATTTAGAACCGCAGGCCCTTTCTTCCCCATAGCCCACCCACTCTGCCTTGTACAAGCTATGGCAACAGATGAAAGTTTACTTCTCAATATTTCCGAGGACTTCCCAGGTTTTCACCGCCCAGAGCACAAGAAGTTCTCCAGATCTGTAGGAGCCAAAGAGAGAAAGGTAAGGCTCTGTTCAGGATCTCTGAGTTTGTATATGTGATACCAAGAGATATGTTTTCTTTCTGTTCTGATTTGGTGATCGGGATTAATCTGTTAATATGCTTGACTCTTTATCATACCCCCTCTCCGTGTCTTGGTTTGTTTGTTAGTTTCTTTTTCATCTGGGCGGTACAGTGGAAAGAACGCTGGTTCAGGAGTTAGAGGGAAGGATCTTGTTCCTATCACAACTTTGGTGACTTGGGAAAATCAATTTGCTCCTCAGTTTCCTTATCTGTGAAATGAGGGGTTTGTATTACATAGCCTCTGAGGCTCCTTCAAGCTCTAGATTTATGATCCTATAAGTTACCTTAGTGGAGTTATCCAGAAAAAAATTAGATCTCAAGCAGGGTCTCAGCTGCCTATTTATAAAACGACACCATAAATTAGAGGTTATAGAATAATGGGATGTAAAAGACAAGGGATTTTATCCACCTTCTAGTCCAATTTCTACCTCATGCAGATGAAGAAACTAAGGACCTGTGAAGGGAAATAACTTGCCCAAAGTCACAATGTGAGTTAATGATATAATCAAAACTAAAACCGCCTCTTCTTCTTTTGACACTTTAGGCTTTTTCTATATCCTAACTTTTAGAACTTTAATTATATCAAGGTATCAGCCCTGAGATATATTCAAAATAGCTTGAGATTAACTTAGTTCTGTCAGAGCTGCAAGTTAAATAACTAAATAGTTCATACCTTTTATTTTATATGTGGGGAAACTTGGGCCTATAGTGGGGATGTGACTTGACTAAGGTCATGAAATCAGTAAGTGGGAAAGTAAAGACCTGAACCCATTTCTGACTCAAGTACAGAGTTTTTCCTCCATTCTACCACTCATGTGGATAAAATATAAGGAGCTTCAAAACGGAAATCTTTCCATTCTGCTACTGATCTGCAGTTTACCTTTGTGCAAGTAATTTTGAAACAGTTTCCACCTCTATTTTTTTCATTTGTGAAAAGGGAATGATTAAGTTTTATAGATTATCCACTCCTGGTATGACCTGGCTACATAAATTCATTTTTCAAGTGCTTCTGGGTGTGGTCACTTAGTCAACAAGTATGTTTTAGTGTTTACTTTGTGCCTGACTTTGTTCTAAGGCTGGGATACAAAAATCTGAGAAATATAGGAAGTTCCAAGTTTCAGGTAAAAGAAGAGTGTCCATTTGAAAGATAATGTAGTGACCTTGGTGATGATGTGAGCAAAGTATTTTTATATGCTGTCTTAATTCTAAACAGGTTAAGGCATCTAAGAGGTGCTTAACCATACTGGCCTCAACTTCCTCATTTAAAATGAGGTTGGGACTAAAATTTCAGTCCCTTTCAGCCCTAAGAGTTTATAATTCTAATAGGTGGGTAGATGAGGGGAATGCTGAAGATATAACATCTCAATTTTAGTTAAGTATTTGAGACAGTCTTTCATATTAAGACATTATCAATAAGATGATAAAATATGTCCTGGATTTTGCTGATAGTTATTGTTAATTTTTTTTTTAAACCCTTACCTTATGTCCTGGTGTCAATACTGTGTATTGGCTCCGAGGCAGAAGAGTGGTAAGAGTAGGCAATGGGGGTCAAGTGACTTGCCCAGGATCACACAGCTGGGAAGTGTCTGAGGTCAGATTTGAACCTAGGACCTCCTGTCTCTAGGCCTGACTCTCAATCCACTGAGCTACCCAGCTGCCCCCCCCCCCCCTTATTGTTCATTTTTATGTAACATTTTACAAAGTGCTTTCCTTATAGTCAATACTTTCCAGATCCCAGAGTTGTTAGTTCTCTCCCTTTCCCCAAATAATCCCATGTATACTTTGTCTGTTTACTTATATCTTCCCTGGCAGAATATTAACCCTTTGAAGGAAGGGACTAGTTTTTGTTTTATCTTTTATCCCAGTACCTAGGATAGTGTCTGACATCTAGTTGATGCTTAATAAATGCTTATTGGACTGGATTGGCAGTAGACCTGAGTTCTAGGCCTAATTCTGCTAGTATTTCTCATTGTAATACTGGGCAAATCACTTCTCATGTGTTGGTCTCAGCTTCCTAATTCATAATGCGAGGAGATTGAACTAGATTATCCTTAAATTGTCTTACAATATGTATTTCTATAATTTTATTTTTAAACTTGTTTTGTATGGGCTCCTGAGATATACTCCTATAATAATAACAAAGATTTACAATTGATTTAAAGTTTGCAAAGTGCTTAAATATATTATCGCATTTGATTTTTTGAGTAACACTGATGAGTTAGTTGGGTGTTATTATTATCCTCACTTTACAGATGAGGAAACAGATTGAAAAGTTAAATGTCTTGCCCAGGAGAGCAATAGTAAGTAATTGAATCAGGATTTGAAATCAAGACCAACAAATCATGCTACCTAATTGTCTCAAGATGTATCACACTTTAGTGTTTATATATCACTTTACATAAATTATCTCATCTTCACAATAACACTGAGGTAGGTGCTAATTTATTCCCATTTTGTAGATGAAGAAACTGAGACTATAAGGTTATCTTATAAAACAGTAAGTCTGGGCAGCTGGGCAGCATGGTGGATAGAGTGCTGGACCTGGAGTCAGGAAGAGCTCCAAGTCAGGCCTCAGATACTTATTAGCTGTGTAACCCCTAGGCAAGTCACTTAACCCTGTGGCCTTGATTTCCTCATCTGTAAAATGAACTGGAGAAGAAAATGGCAAAGATATCCCATTATCTTTGCCAAAAACCCAAAAGGGGTCATGAAAGAATCAGGTAAGACTAAAAATGCCTAAACAACATTAATAGTTTACATTCTTCAACTAGTTTAACAGCCTGGGGAGGGGGGTGGCAGGCAGTGGAACTTTTAGGGCAGTTAGATGACTCAGTGGATAAAGAGAACCAGACCTGGAGACTGGAGGTCCTGGGTTCAAATATGACCCCAGACATTTCCTAACTGTGTGACCCTAGGCAAGTCACTTAACCCAATTGCCTTGCCCTTATCACTCTTCTGCCTTGGAACCAATACTTAGTACTGATTTCTAAGACAGGAGGAAAGGTTTTTTAAAATAAAAAATAAAATAAAATAAAACAAGAAATCTGTTAAGTAGGTAATGCAAGTGATCATTTATATATTTATTCAATAAGCATTTATTAAGTATATATTTGTGCTTAGTACTGGAGTTACAAAGACAAAAACTGCCCCTTCCTTAAGGGACTTAAATTCTCCTGAAGGAGAGGCAGAAGCTATTTATGTACCTAAGTAAATGCAGAGTATGTATAAATAAAATGAAAGTAACATGGTAGAAGACCTCTGATAACTGAGGAGGATGAGAGATGAGGAAAAGCCTCTTCTAAGCAGTAGCAACTGAGCTTTGCTAAGGATTAGAAAAAATTATTGCTATCTTTTGTTTTTACATCACCATCATTTCCAAATATATGCCTTTCCCCAGAGAACTATCCCTTGTAACAAAGAATAAAAAAGAAAAAGAGAGGGGGAAAGCATTGAGGCCAAATCTCCCTAGCCTGACAACTAAACCTGAAAGGGTAAGGAGGTTCTACACTCATCCTCCACTCCCCAAAGAAGGGAGGATGATGCTTGTTCTTTCTTCTTTAGGACCAAACTTGATCCATTGTAATTACACACAGTGTTCAGACTGATGTAATAAACTAATCAATCAGTCAACAAACTTTTATTAAGCATCCCCTGACTACCTCAGCCTGACACACAGGGTGCGCTTAATAAAAATTTATTGATTGGTTGGGTCTGGAGGCAGGAAGACCTAAGTTCCTTCTGGCCTTAAACACTTACTAGCCCTGTTACCCTGGGCAAGTCACAACCTCTATTTGCCTTTATCTACTGGAAAAGGAAAGACAAACCACCCCAGTATCTTTGCCAAGAAAACTCTAAATGGAGTCATGAAGTGTCAGACATAGGCACAACTGAACAACATTTTGTTAAGCCAGGGCAGCACAAGACAGCCCTCAGCTTAGAACCTGATAGGGAGACAGCATGCAAACAAATACATAAGAGCACGCTATATTCAGAATAAATAGGAAAGAATTAACAAAGAGAAGACACTAGAACTGAAAGGGACTGGAATTTTAGTTGAGACTTAAAGGAAGCCAGGATAATCAATAGGCAAAGATGAGGAGGAGAGTATTTCCAGCATGAAGGACAAGCAGAGAAAGTGGCCACACCTGAGACACGGAATGCCGTATTTGAGGAGCGGCCAGGAGGCCAGTGTCCCTGGGGAATGAAGTATAAGGATGCCCTTTGGCATTCTGCAGAAGTAAGGAAAGGCAGGCAGTGGGGAAGGGCTGGGGAAAAGATAATGACTTCTGCTTTGGACATGTCGAATTGAAGATATCTGCTAGACATCTTGCTTGAGATGCCTGATGGGCAGGTGGAAATACAAGACTGGAGGTCCGAAGAGAGGCAGGAGGCCGTATGGGATAGATTTGAGCACTGTCAGCATAGAGGTGGTGGTTACATCCATGAGAGTCGATGACATCATCTAGTGAAGTAGTAGAGAAGGAAAAGAGAAGGTAGAAGACAGAACTCTGTAGGACCCCTACACGTTAGAGGGCACCATCTGGAAGAAGATCCAGCAAAGGAGACTGAGAAACAATGAGAGAGGTAGGAGGAGGACCAAAAGGCAGTGGTGCCCTGAAAACCTAGACAGAAGCCATTGTCAAAGAGGAAGGGTCATCGGTGCAGAGGGTTCAAAGGAGACTACAGAGTGAGAAAAATAGAGAAGAGATTGAAGAGGGGAGAGACATTGGTTACAGGAAGACCAATCAAGTTATTTCAGTAAGAAGTAATAAGGGCATGGATTAGGCTGGTGGCCATGTGAATAGAGAGAAGGGGACAAATTGAGAGGTAGTGTTGAGGGAAAATGATCAGATTTTTGACAAATAATGAGATATTATAGCATGAGGGAGAATAAAGAGTAATGGATAATTCCAAGTTTGTAAACCTGGGTGTCTTGAAGGATGATAGGATGCTTGTCAAAAGCAGGGAAGTTTGGAAAAGGGGGTGGGTTCAGGGGTAAAAATAATGTCATCTGTCTGGGGCATGTTGCGTTGAGATGCCTATGGTGGGTACATTTAGTGACAAAGCTACAAAACTCCAGGCTAGTGAACCAGGACCAAGATTGGATTTGGTTAAAGATCTGGGACTCATGTGCATAGGCATGATGATCGAATCCACGAGAACTGATAATATCCCCAGTAGAGGGTGTACAGAGAGAAAAGAGCCCAGAGCAAAGCCTCAGAGGACAGAGGTAATCAGGAGGTAGTAAAGATAGGGTTCGTTGTTGAGTATCCTTTGCAAAAAGTTATTTGTCTGTATTAATACTATCACCAAGAATGTCCTTGGTTTTTGCATGGATGACCCTCATAACAATTTTGTACAAATGGGAAACTAAGCATAATGTTTACAGTTATTATTTTTTCTGTGGAGGGGAGGAAGAGAGGGTCACCTTTTGGAATCAGTTGGATCGAAGGTCCATATTTTATTATGTGATATAATATGAGGTTATGTTGTTATTATATATGAAAATAAATACTTTTGCTCTGTTAAGTGCCATTTCTTCTTCCTCTGTGAGCACCTCAGGAACCGTGAATTTAGGATTGAAGTGTGATGATATGATTATCCTTGATGGAGAAAATGGCTTATAAGAATTTTTGTAGCTGTTTTCCATTTTTCTTTAGTTTGTAAGTCCTCTTTTGATATTTATTTCTGAATGCTCTTGGGATGACTTTACATATTTAGATATCTTGACAAGCTTTCTTTAGTCTGGTTTTATCCTTTACAATTCTTTCTTTTTTTAATTTTTTAAACATTTATTAATATTCATTTTTAACATGGTTACATGATTCATGCTCCCACTTTCCCCTTCACCCCCTGCACACTCCCTACCCATGGCCCATGCACATTTCCACTGGTTTTAACACGTGTTATTGATCAAGACCTATTTCCAAATTATTGATATTGGTGTGATAGTTTCGAGTCTACATCCCCAGTCATGTCCTCCTCAGCCCATGTGTTCAAGCAGTTGTTTTTCTTATATCCTCTCCTGAAGTCCTTCCTCTGAATGTGGGTAGCGTTCTTTACCATAAATCCCTCAGCGCTGTCCTGTGTCATTGCATTGCTGCTGGTACAGAAGTCCTTTACATTTGATTTTGCCATAGTATATCAGTCTCTGTGTACAATGTTCTTCTGGCTCTGCTCCTTTCGCTCTGCATCAGTTCCTGGAGATCTCTCCAGTTCACATGGAATTCCTCCAGTTCATTATTCCTTTGAGCACAATAGTATTCCATCACCAGCATATACCACAATTTGTTCAGCCATTCCCCAATTGAAGGACATACCCTCCTTTTCCAGTTTTTTGCCACCACAAAAAGCACAACTATAAATATTTTCGTACAAGTCTGTTTATCTATGATCTCTTTGGGGTACAAACCCAACAATGGTATGGCTGGATCAAAGAGCAGGCATTTTTTTATAGCCCTTTGGGCATAATTCCAAATTGCCAGCCAGAATGGTTGGATCACTTCACAACTGCACCAGCAATGCATTAATGTCCCAATTTAGCCACATCCCCTCCAGCATTCATTACTCTCCCCTGCTATCATTTTAGCCAATCTGCTAGGTGTGAGGTGATACCTCAAAGTTGTTTTGATTTGCATTTCTCTAATAATTAGAGATTTAGAACACTTTCTCATGTGCTTATTGATACTTTTGATTTCTTTACCTGAAAATTGCCTATGCATGTCTCTTGCTCATTTATCAATTGGGGAATGGCTTGATTTTTTATACAATTGATTTAACTCCTTATATATTTGAGTAATTAGACCCCTGTCAGAGTTTTTTGTTATAAAGATTTTTTCCCAATTTGTTGTTTCCCTTCTGATTTTGACTACATTGTTTTTGTTTGTACAAAAGCTTTTTAGTTTAGTATAATCAAAACCATTTAATTTACATTTTGTAATTTTCTCTAACTCTTGCTTGGTTTTAAAGTCTTTCCTTTCCCAGAGATCTGACAAGTATACTATT